>NC_140940.1:74141351-74463851 GCF_014529385.1 Adiantum capillus-veneris | reverse complement strand
CCCATAATAACCAAGCTGCTAAGAGGATGTGTTGAGGGTTGTCAGGGTCACCGAGGTTAACTTCTTTGACCGGGTCAAGAGGTGTAGCTGGAGAGGGTGCCTCAGAAGATGAAGAGTGAGTTGCCTCTTAGAGCTTTGAGACATCATGGGCTGGTGTTTGATTGATTGGAAACTCCGCATACTCCTCTTATAACCATCCTGGTGGAAGCTCCTCGAAGGGTAAGTCTTTAGACACAGCAGAGTGCTTTTGAGTGGGCGAGGTGTCACAGACCTGGGGGATGTTAAAGGAAGAGGTGAAACGTTGACGAGCTTATGCAGAGGAGATTTCTTTCCCCTTTGGTGATGTGTTAAAGGTTCACCAAGGCCGACAACTTCCATCAGAGGAACACTTGAATCATGGTCATCAGGGACTAGCACACTTGCTCCTAGGACTAGCACACATTCTATTGTACGACTTGGGTCACTGCTGTCAGCGTGAGGATTCGGGAGAGAGAGTCTATCCATAGGCCAGTCTTGAATAGAAACCACATAACACGGCATCAATGTGGTAGCTTCCAACCACTGCAGCAGGTCTTTGTCGGACCCGTCGGGTGGGATAGGCTACTCGAGGTTGGGGTTGGACTGTACTGACAATGAGCTGTGATGAACTACTAGATCTATACCTCCTTTGAGTCAAATTGGTTACATGGGGGAGCCAAGAGTATGTATCCACATGGCATCATTTCCTCAATCATGAAGTGCCTTAGTATGTTGCAACCATGGTCTACCAATAAGCAAAGGAAATCCCCCCTCCACCTGGGGAAGACTGACCACCACAAAATTCAAGCTAAAGGTGAAGTCTTGTACCTTAAGAGGCACCTTGTCTACTATGCCCACTGGATAGATTGTCCTCTGGTCAGCCAATGTAGCAGTGAATGGAACAAGGCGGGTAGGCTGCTGCAAACCAAAAGCCAACATAGTGAACTCTGGCATCCCAGAACCACCATCGACTATGACGCCGGAGAATGGATACCCAAGAATACATACAGTGAGACCAAGACTTTTGTAACCAGTGAGAGGTGCTGCTGGATAGGAAATCATGTAAGACTCTGAGGGATGTACGGGGAGGTGCCTGCCACTAGGCCCTACACCCGAGTATAGAGATGGAATGACTAAGAGGGTGTCAGTTATGAGGGTTTCATCGAGCTGAAGCATATCGTAAAGGGATACTTGTTGAAAGGTTTTCTTCAAGATTGCTTCCACTGTGGGCTTAGCTTCTGTGATCTAGGCTTCCTCTGGAACTTTTACCTATTGCAAGTCAGCCACTGCTTCCAAGAAGGCTCAATAAATGTCCGATAGCATAGAGGTTGGCCTGCTCTTAGCACCAATGAAGGGCTCGTTAGTTGGGCTAGGTTGTGGAAGTGGAGATGGACGAGATGGACTTGTTGGCAAGCTGAGACCAAGAGCTTCTCTTTGTACCCGAGTGAGGACACCAACGGGCTCCCCAACTCGTTGTGGCCTAACCGTATGAGCATCAGATGGATGGCTGAGGAATGGTGTTCACTGCGATCAGATTGATCTTCGAGAATGTGAATTCTTGTCGGTTTTGAGTTGGGACTGAAGATGAGGATTCCCTTTGCTTGGGACAATCCTTACTGTAGTGGTCCTTAGACTCCGGACAATGATGCCAAGGAGGAGACCCTTCAGGTAAACGACACTTTCTTTGGTAATGCCCATATTCTCCACATCTGTAGCATACGATGGGCCAATTTGATGGACGAAACGGGGGACGAGGTGGTCTCTGCTCTTGTTGCATGGAGTTGGAGGCTGATGTGTAGAAGCTCTGAGGGGCTAAGGCAACATGGGTATAAAAATATTGAGATGGAAAATTACTTGACATACCTTGGACAGTAGGGGTATTGAGCAAAGGTGGCATGTAATTTGGATGGCCATAGGGGGAAACCATATTGGATGTTGGTGCTAGCCCTTGTTGGAGAGAAGGACCAAGACTTTGTTGTATTTTCCGCAATCCCTTGATATAGTAGCAATCCTTGTCTTTATGTCCAGACTTTTCACAGAAGTGGCAATAAGCACGAAGGGGACAAGCCTGTGGAGGGTGTCCTGGAGCGTGGCATGAGCTGCAACATACCATAGCCTTAGTCTCCTACTGAGACCTGGATTTTCCTAGAGAGCGGCATGAGTTGCACCATACCATAGCCTTAGTCTCCTACTGAGACGTAAGCTCTTCTAGCTCTCTCTTGATTTGATCCAAAGCCTCATGATACGGGGGCTTCTCCTATCTAAGAGAGATTGATTTCTCCTCTTGAAGAGCACATTGTAGTTTTAGGGCCTCAAGTTCCCTACGTAGAGAAGTCAATGGGTCAGATGGACTCTCCAAGAGTACAGAGGTAGTCTCTACCTGAGAAGAGTCGATAAACAGCTTCCTTGTCTCCTCTATCCTAGTAGCATCCACAACAAAATCCTCCAAGGTGGCATTAGGTCGGAGATTCTCTCTCAGTTTTTGTTGAGAAGTCTTTGGAAGAGCCTTCTCTACCCATTTCTTGACCATGAACTCACCTGGTGGCTGAGGAAGCTTGGTGTAGAGACTTTGTTTGGGTCATGAGTCTGCAAAAGTATCTTTGGGCTGAAGCATCAGGTTGGCCAACTCATCTAGAACCCTTTCTTGGAAGTCCCCTGGTCAGGAAGCTTCACAAAACTGTTGTCTTAATGTGGCCCAAGTAGTAAAGTGGTTCTTTACAAACTGGCTATACCACTTGTCTGCTAATCCATCCAAGGTAGACGAGAAGAGTATTAAGTAGGCATCTTCTCGGTTGAGCCCACAACCTATGCAGAGAGAAACAAACCTCCAAGCATGGTTGTCAGTATCCTCTGTGGAGAGACCCTTGAAAGTCAGAAACTTAAAATTCACCTTAGCTAGAATGATTGTGAGCTCCTCCATGGTTGTCTGTGCAGGAGCTTGTTGTAACACAGTGGATGAGAAGTTGATTGATGGGGGAGGTGTAGAACTGTTTGAGGAGGAAGGTAGGGGTAATGGGGCTGGTGGACTTCTGCTTGGCACAACGGGTTGACGCTTCTTGTGGTAGTACTTCAAAGGATTTAGTAGTGGGCTTTGTTGCTCTTTTGACTGCCTTGCATGTTTCATGCAGTAACCACACGCCCACCCAAGCCATCAACATGAAGAACTTTACTTACTGCACACTGTCCACACTCCACTAGACCAAGGCGAGTGACTAGACCTCCTAGTTAGACTTGGACGAAAGAGGACTAGACCCAGCCTACTCTGGCTAGACCTCGATGAGAGAGAACTAGACCCAGCCTAGAGACTAATAGACCGGGACGAGAGACTTAGACCAAGACCAGCCAAGACAAGTGCCTAGACTAGCTTGTCTAATATTGATCTGGACTAAAGCTAGTCTAGACTAACACAAACAAGAGCTTAAACGAGCTAACTCCTCGACCTGTAGGCATAGTGGAGTGAAACTTCAGTTGAGGTCCCATCAGGCGTGCCAAAAATGAGAGCACCTGTAGAGCAGAGAGAATGTGTTGTGCCCTTGATAGTGGGTGCTCCTTAGTGCAATGTGCGTGATATCTCACTCCATAGAATGCAAACACAAAAGACGAAGAACAACAGAGCAACAACAGTACGACTCAGCAAATCATGAACAGCAGGAACATCAACAAACTCAAAGAAATCGATACAGACTCTGGCATGGCAGCACACTCAGCTCCAGCCAAGATCTCATCGGTATAGTGGGGGTGTCAAGGTTCAAGTGTGCAGGGATGGTACAGACGTGCTGTGTACAACTCCAAATGAGAGACTCTAGATGACTGACCACACAAAAGTAGATGATCCATAAACCCAAACAGCTACAGATATATATAACATAAAGAGCCACCAACAGCTCACCAATATCTAATCTAGCTAAGCATATCTCTGAACTGTGGTGGTGGTGCGTTGGCCATGGTGTCAACTGGACCACCACCCGTATCCTTGCCACGTATCACCGACCCGGTAAGAGAGTCCGTCTAGTGTGAAACCTAGCCTACTATGACTAATTGCCTATCCGTGCCAGTGACATTGTAGCCCTGCTACTACAGGTCTGCAGCCTACTCAACATGATCCCTTCACAATTACTTTGGCTGACCTTAGGACAGTCTACCCATTGGGCCTACTGGACAAGGTGCATCTGCACGTACAATACTTCACCTTTAGCTTGGATTTTGTTGTGGTTTGTCTTTCCCAGGTTGATGGAGGATTTCCCTTGCTCATCAATAGACCATGGCTATGGTGCACTAAAGCACGTCATGATTGTGGAAATGATACAATGTGGATACATACTCCTTGCTCCCTAATGAAACCCATTCGACTTGGAGGCATGGATCAAGTGGTGCAACCTAGTTCTTTGTCAATGGAGTCCAACCCTAAATTGGAACAGTCTACTCCACCTTATGGGTCAGAAGAAGACATATTGGAGTAGTTGGAAGCTACCAAGTCTATGCCTTGGTATGGGGTCTCTTTTCACTCTTTGCCTGAGGATACACACTCTTCCAATGTTTCTACAATAGTGGAGCCTAGTGAGCCACCTCAGCCAGTAGCATTGTGGAGGTCACGGAAGCATATAAATCAGCTGTTTGTTTTGTGGAAGACTTTGGGCTTGGGGAGCCTATAAACCATAGAAGAAGAAATAAATCTCCCTAGTACGAGCTCACCCAACCTTTAATCTCCTTTGTGTCTGAATATCCGACCAAGGCAAAGATCACCTATTTGTCAGATGAAGTACCCTTCGTCACGCTTCCCAAGGATGTCTACAAGAAGCATATGCATAATTCAATATTGATCAACCACCAGCTCCCATGTCTCTATACTCCAAAAAAATAGTACCCTCTTCACCTACTGAAACATCTTCAGCCGTGCCCTCTCTACGCCCAATAAATGAAGTCAACTTGGTCAACTCTGACAACCCCCAACTAATTCTTTTGGCTGTTGGGATGTGGGATCACTCGGTACTACTAGATAAGTGGTTGACAATGCAGAGTTGTGGATGTGGCCAATCAAAGCTTGCTAGTGACAAGAGAATTCTGTCAGCTAGTCAGAGTCTTGTTGCTGGTGTAGCTACAATTGTATCACAAAATAGTTCTCTACTAGTGGATTGTAGGCTTCCAGTCGCAATTTTGGGTTGCTTCAATTTTCCACTGATCGACGTGGCATGTGTTTCCACAATTTCAGCCCCTACCCACCCCCTTCAACCGTATCTAGCCTACCCTCTACCCACCCCCTCAATCCTTCCCCTCACCTACCCATCACTCCCTCTCTCCACTCGCCCCTAGTACCTACCCACCTCCATAGTCCACTCTCCCCTACCCACCTCCCTAGTCAACCTTCTCCTACCCACCCCCTCTCTACCCTCACCCCTACCCACCCCCCTAGTCCACTTGCCCCTACCCACCCCCTCTCTACCCTCGCCCCTTCCCACCCCTCTAGTCCACTCGCCCCTATCCACCCCTAGTCCCTCTCCACTCGCCCTTACCCACTCTAACCTCGCCCCTACCCACTCCCCTAGTCCACTCGCCCCTAGTCCACTAGTCGCCACCCGCCCCTAGTCCACTCGTCGCCACCCACCCCTAGTCGCTCTCCACTTGCCCTTACTCACCTCCTACCTCCCCCTGGCCCCTACCCACCTCTATTCGCCCTTACCCATCCCCTAGAATCTCCTAGACCCTATCTGGGGAATTACCTTCTTGGTGTGCATATATTCCCCCTTCTTCTCCTGGAGTTTCGGTGGTGATTTCAGCAGACACCAAGTGAGGGCATCTCTTCATATTAAATTACCTATGCTTTGGTCTTCAAGACTATGCCTACATCTTGAATACATGTGGCATTATGCAAGACGTTGACATGGGAAAAAAAAATTATAAGATTCTTAGTCAGGAGTTGTTGGAAAAATACATCAAGCTTGAAAATGCCTTGGTTGAAATGTATGTCAAATACATTTCAACCTTGGTTGAAATGTATGTCAAAAGCTCAGAAAAATGCTTGACAAGCTTTCTGTCTGGAATGTTTTCTCTTGGAGCGCACTGCTTGTTGCATATTCTCGACAAGGGTAGAGGCAGTAAGCTCTAATCCATTTTCAGCAGATGCGAAGCGAGGGTATTTATCCAGATGTAATCACCTATGCTCATGTTGAAAGCATGTGGCACTATGCAGAATGCCAATTTGGGGATATTGTTAGTCAGGGGCTATTGAAACAAAGCGTCTTCGTTGGTACTCCCTTGGTTGATATATAGGTCATATGTGTTCAGAAAGCACAAAAAGTATTTGAGGAGCTACCTTCTCGGAATGTTAAGCCCAAGAATGCACTGGTTGCGGGATAACAAGGGCACGGTTAGGAAGCTCTGGGCTGATTTCAGTTGATGCAAAGCGAGTGCATCTCTCCAATTGCAATCACCTATGCTTGCATCTTGAAGACACGTGGCAATTTGGAAGACGCTAATACGGGAAAAAAAACATACGATGATATTGTTGGTTAGGGCTGTAGAAAGAAAACCCGTTGTACTTGGCATTGCCTTGGTCGACATGTATGCCAAATGTGGTAGGGCCAGGAAGCCCTGGGATGTTATCAGTAGATGCGAAGCAAGGACATCTCTCTATTAGGGAATAGGACGTAGCTAAATAGATATTTGAGTAGCTTACTTAATGGAGAGAGACAAATTTTCACACACGAGAGATTAGAGAGAGAGAGAGAGAGAGAGAGAGAGAGAGAGAGAGAGAGAGCACTGTGCTTCATCCAATGTGGGCTACATCCACGGGAAAGCATCCACTCAATGGCTTTATTACTTTAAACAAGAAATAGATTACAAAGGGATTATACCCTTAATAGAGCTCCCCCCTTGCTTCACTCTCACCACCTCACACCCACCTTGTTTCATCAACTTCACACTACAAAATGTGTGTAGAAATGGCCTCCTTTTATAGGTCAAAAGGGATGCCCTCTCTCATGAGAGGCAGCCGTGTTAGCCACCCTTGTGTAGACAAGTCCACAATGGACTTTCCACACTGGACTTTCCAATCCGCCTATGGGTGGCCGCCCTTGAGAAGACAAGTCTGCCTTTGACATCGGCCACCGGCCATTGACTACTGGCCACCGGTCATTGACCATTGACTACTGGCCACCGGCCAACCGATCGGTCGTTTTTTGACCACTTTCCAGCCGCCCTCCAGCCATAATATTCCGGCGACTGGCCGTGAAAATTTTGGTTTCCAGCGAGTGATTTTTCTTCACGCACGATGGCTTCTCCTCATAACGGGGACCTTAAAAATGTGCATTTTTACTACAAAAAATTACAAGGGGTAAATCAGGCTCCATACTTAACAATTTCCCACTTGGTGACTGATCTCCACACCAAACTTATGACTGATTTCCATCTTGGCTTCTTATCCTTGAATGCCAATTGAAGATGAGCAAAAGCTCAACTTATCCTTGTTGACCACCTTTGTAAACATGTCTATAGGATTTTCACTTGTATGCACCTTTCCTAGCTTTAGCTGTACCTCTTCCAAAAGTGTACATATGAAGTGATATCTCACCTCAATGTGCTTTTTCCTTGAATGCAAGGTTGAGTTCTTCGCAAGATGGATAGAGCTTTGGCTATCACTGTACAAAACACAATTGTTTTGTTTAAATCCAAGCTCTTCTAAGAATTTGTGAAGCCACATAATTTCTTTGCTTGCCTCTGTTATTCTGCTTCCATGGTAGAAAGTGAGACCACTTTCTGTAGCTTTGAAGCCCAGCTTACTGTTGTGCCTCCAACTGTGAAGACATTGGCGTAGTGCTCCTTCGATATCTTTGTCACCTGCAATATCTGCATCAGCATACCCTTGCAAGAAAATATCAGTACCTCCAAAATACAAAGCATTTGTTGTTGTTCCTTCTTAGATACCTAAGTATCTACTTCGCAGCTTTCAAGTGCTCTTTACCTGGGTTTTCCATGAACCTACTTACAACTCCCACTGCATGTGCAGACCATAGCATATATTAGAGAACCTACCACTACAGCATATGGAACTTTAGACATATAGTCTATCTCCTCTTGTGTCTTTGGACACATATCCTTGGTTAGTTTAAAGTGACTAGCCAAAGGTGTAGAAACAAATTTTACATCTTGTATTGCAAACCTTTCTAGTACCTTCTTGATGTAATCCTCTTGAGACAGATTTACTGTCTTCTTTGTCCTGTCCCTTGATATCTTCATACCAAGTATCCTCTTTGCAGCACCTAAATCTTTTATTGAAAAAGATTTAGACAGCTCCTCTTTTAGGTCTTTGATGTCTTGCATGTTAGCACTTGCAATCAACATGTCATCAACATACAACATTAGGTATTTCCCAAATTTTGTAGTGATCTGAGTTGCATCTTCTCAATCCGTGATCTAACATCCATCAATCAAAATTCAAGTACCACTGTCTTGATGCTTGCTTTAAGACATACAAGCTCTTTTTTAATCTGCAAACCATTTTCTCCTTACCTTTTACTTCATACCCCTTTGGTTGAAGCATGTAAATTTCCTCTTCTAAAGCATCATGAGGGAATGCCGCATTTACATCTATTTGCTCAAGATTTAAATCATGAGCAGCCACAAGGATTAATGCATGCCTAATTGAGTTCATTTTTACAACAGAAGAAAATATTTCATTGAAGCCAATACCTTTCTTTTGAGAAAACCCTTTTACCACAAGCTTGGACTTGTACCTTTTCTTTCTCCCTTCTTCTTCCTTCAGCTTATACACCCATTTTTTCTGCAGTGTCCGCTTACCTTTAGGCAACTCAACCAACTCCCATGTTTGGTTGCGATGTAATGAGTCCATCTCCACTTGCATGCTCTTCATCCACTCTTCTTTGGATTCATGATGCATAGCTTCTTCGTATGATTCTGGCTCTCCAGAATCTGCGATCAGAGATGGTTGAAGGAAAGAACAAACCTTTCTGGAGGTCTACTTGCTCTTGTGGATCTTCGGGTAATAGGTTGAGGCTCCTCATTTGGTTGACATTGTTGCACGTTGTCACCGTTTGCACCTATTGAGTCTTCACCGTCCTCAAGCTCCATGTACTCATCACCTGTTTCTTTTGTTTGTTTTCTTTCCAAGTAATCTTTGTATATATTTTGTTTGTTGAAAACTACATCCCTACTTCTAAAGATTTTACAATCTTCAGGATTCCATAGGTGATACCCTCCATAGCCAATGAAGAAACACTTTTTGGACTTTGCATCTAGCTTTGACCTTAGGCTTCTATCAATGTGCATGTAAGCCTGACACCCAAACACTTTGAGAATTGGATAATTCACCGGTTTACCTATTCATGCCTCTTCTGGAATTCCCCCATCCAATGTTGTTGAGGGTGACCAGTCGATTAAGTACACAGACGTACTTACAGCTTCTGCCCAAATCTCAAGCGGTAGGTCTGCATGATTCGTGCTCGCTCCATGATTGTCATGTTCATCCTTTTCGAATCCCATTTTGTTGAGGTGTCCTTGGGATTGTCTTTTGCCTCCGAATGCCATTGCTAGCACAAAAGCTTGGCTGCAATATTCGGCTCCGTTGTCGGATCTGAAACATCGGATCTGAGGCATTTAACCTTGGTATCTGCTTCATTCTCCACAAAGGCTTTCCACCTTTGAAATATGGATCACACATTGGATTTATTCTTCATTACATAAACCCATGTTTTCCTAGTCGCATCGTCTATGTGTACATAGTACAATGAGCCACCAAGTGATGGCGTACTTGCAAGACCCCAAACATCATAATGAACCAACTCAAGTTTTTTATTTTTTCTTTCATTTCTTGATTTTTGAAATTTTTTACCCTCTTTTGTTTACCATAAACACAATCTCCACAGAACTCTAAGTCCACTTCTTTCAAACTTCGTAGAAGCTTCTTTGATTGAAGGATTTGTATTCCTTTGACACTCATATGCCCAAGCCAGTAGTGCCATGCCGCATTGTTGACTTCTATAGCTATTTACACAAGTTGAAGATTGCATGATGACAATACACAAATAAAGTGTACCAACCTTTTCTCCTTTGGCAACCACCAAAGATCCCTTTGAGATCTTTCACTGTTTGTTTCTGAATGCAATGTTGTGACCTTCATCATCCAATTGTCCTATAGAGATTAAATTCTTGCAAAGAGAAGGAACATGCCTAACATCTTTAAGCTTCCATTCATTTCCATTAGTAGTTTTGACACAAACCTTTACCAACAATTTCACAAGCTTCATCATCTTCCAAGTATACATACCTAAAATTATATTTGGTGTAATCTTGGAAATGCTGCTTGTGCGGTGTCGCATAGAATGAAGCCCTGGAATCTACTATCCAAGAATTAGACACATTGTCTAATGAGAAAATTAGAGCATCTTGCTCTACTTTACCTGCCACATTGGCCTCCGATGTTGGCTTGTTGTCTTGAGACTCTAGCTCCTTTACTTGCCACATTGGCCTCCGATGTTGGCTTGTTGTCTTGAGACTCTAACTCCTTCTTCTTGGACCAACAATCCTTCTTAACGTGGCCCTTCTTGCTGCAGTTCCAACATTCAAGAACTGACTGTGTGTGATTTGCTCCATCTTGGGCGATCACGAACCTTTTGATATTTGAACCTTTCCTTAGTCCTTCCTCTTGTTTCCGCTGACAGTGAAACACTTGATGATTCACCTGTGCTTCTCCTCAGTGCATTTCCTTGCTTAGGAGAACACCCACAATGTCATCAAACTTAAGAGTATTTGTGCCAGAGCTAGAGTTACTTATAGCCATTACAAGGTTGTCCCAACTATCGGGTAGAGATGATAGTATAAGGAGAGATCACACTTCATCATTGAAATTGATTTTCACCTATCAAAGTTGACTTAGGTTGGTGTTAAAGTCATTGAGGTATTCTGCAAACTGAACCATTCTCTGCCATCTTTAGATTGAACAAGCACTTCATGAGAAATACCTTATTGGATGCCGATGGTTTCTCGTAGAGGCCGTCAAGTGACTTCATCAAGTCCTTTTTTGTGGTCTTCATCTCCGAAACCTTGAAGGCCATCGTTGACACCAACCTTAGCCGGATTGTTCCTAATGCCTTTCGGTTAAGGAAAATCCATGCTTCATCTGCCATTGTTACGAGCTTCTTTGCAAGACTGCCTAGTGGCAAATAAAGGTCCTTCTGGTAGAGATAGTTTTTAACCTACATCTTCCAGTGTTGGTAGTTTTTGTCATTGAACGTCTCAATCTTGAGCTTCCCTTCCTCCGCCATTACTCCTCAATTCATAGAATCATTTTCTTGAGATACTTTAGCTACAAGAAAACCTTACTCTAATACCAGTTGTTAGGAAATAGGACGTAACTAAATAGATATTTGAGTAGCTTACCTAATGGAGAGAGAAAAATTTTCACACATGAGAGAATATAGAGTAGAGAGAGAGAGAGAGAAAGAGAGACAGAGAGAGAGAGAGATTCGTTATCTTGTTTGTGAATATTATGACTAAAATAGTAAGAAATGGACTACGGGGAAGGGCACGGCTTTGGTTTCTTATATATTTTAGAGAGACATTGTGCCAACCCTCCACCATACTTTTGTATGGCACTCACATAGACCCTGCACTATCTACTTATATAGTTTAGAGAGACTCAGTGCCGACTCTCCACCATACGTTTCTATGGTACTCACATAGACCGTGCACTATCACCTTTTTATGATATGAAATTAAAACCTACACCAAGATTAGGGTTAGTTTTTTCTAGAAGGTTGTAACCAATCACAGCATGGTCTATAAACTCTTGAGTAGTCGAAACAATCCTCGACAGATAGTCTTCATGTGGCTGTGATCGTAGCACCAAGGTATATCAAACACACTCGACCTCCAAGGTTATCGGTTCAAGAAGAGACACCTGCTGAGAGATGTCAAGAAATTTCAAGCTGTAATCTGGTAGGGTTTTTGTGGCAAGCCTTTCTGGATACCCCACTCTGCCAAAGGCTAAAATTCAGAGGAAGATGTATGAAGGCATGTAACTTCAGGCAAATTTTTTCTTGAAAGCTTTCCAAGTCCTTGGAGTGTGCGGTTTGGTAGCAATAGACATCCACCATTGCATGGCACTGCCTCTAAGAAAAAACGGTGGCTCAAAAAAAAAATTGATCCTTCTCGTGCAAGTGATCTTTATGGCTTATGCCCTATAAGACAAGAGCGACGAAGATGGGAGCGTTCCCAATGCGTGATGAAGTAAGGGTAGATTGTCTAATAAGTCCGAAGTAAGGACACGAAGATTCTTAAATAACTTTCTTTGTGAAACTTGGAAGCACCGTGTTGCTCTGTCTGCTCTTTGGTACGACCGGTGTGGTTTCAAAAAAGCACACGCCTGAAGCTCTGATACCACTGTCATGGGGACGGGCACCACTAGCCAAAGGGAAAGAAGAGAGTGAACAACTTTAAGCACTTCAAATACCAAATGAACTGAAAGAGATGCATGACACACAAAATGGGGAGTGGTTGAGAGCATTGGCCCCAAACCTTGGCGCCCCTTTCGGTATTTTGTTATATTGCTTGAACTCTGTTGAATGCCGATACTCACATTCTGCACCTTCATCCCGAAGTGTGCCAAAGTATGAGCCCTCTTCATATATTTAAAGGCCCTTGGCCTATGAAAAGCAGTTACATGAAAAGCTTCAAACTCAAAAGCATCTGGTCTCAAAAGCACTAGTGTCAAAAAGCTATCAGTGAAAAATACCAAAATCCATACGCCTTCCATGTCAGCAGCATAAATCACAGAAATCCGTAAAGGTGCCACCTCAGCATGTCACTGCATTTTGTGGATTGTCCGTACAGCTGCCACATCATCATCTTTTATGCTTTGTGTGTGGGTGTGTTGGTCCCGCTTTAGCTTTAATGCCTTTACGTCCCCTATCCCCATCGGACAGGGTCCCATAAGTTGATAGGACTTCTTCTTTTGCTGTTGCTTCTGTTTCTTCTACTGCTTGTCCTTAGAGTTTAGGCCCCTTGGCCGAGATCTACAGGGTGGCTCTTTTCTTCAGTGGCTTGACACGTCAGCAGTTTGTGACACTCTAGATGTAATCACCTATGGTTGCATCTTGAAGGCCTGCGGCACTATGCAGGACTCCAATATGAACAATGATGATACCGTTAGGCAAGGACTACATGCCTAGCACTACCTTGATCGATATGTATGCCACATGTGGTGTGCTTGAGAAAGCACAAAAAGTGCTCGAGGAACTTTCTCTCCGAAATGTTATCTTTTGGAACGCACTGATTGCGGGATATGCTCAATAGGGACAGGCCCACAAAGCTTTGGGATCTTTTCACTGGATACGAAGCAAGGGTATTTCTCCGAACACAATCACCTATGCTTGCATCTTGAAGGCGTGTGGTACTATGTACAACACCAATTTGGGCAACATAATTCATGATGATATTGTTAGTCACAGGTTGTTGAAACATAACACCGTGCTTCACACTACACTGCCTTGATTGAGAAGTAGGCCAGATGTGGTGTACTTCAAAAAGCACAAAAAGTTCTTGAGGAGCTGCCTTCCCGGAATGTTAAGTCTAAGAATGCACTGATTGCGAGATATGCCAAGTAGGGGCAGGGCCACGAAGCTCTGTGTTGTTTTCAACTCATGCAAAACAAGTGCATCTCTCTAAATGCAATCACCTATGATTGCATCTTGAAATTATGTGGCAATTTGGAAGACACTAAGATGGGCAAAAGAACTCGTGATGATATTTTTAGTGAAAAGTTGTTGAAAAAAAAGCGTTATGCTTAGCATGACCTTGGGGCTAGATGCTAATATGGGGCAACAAAATTCACAATGATATTGTTAATCAAAGCCTAGTGAAGAAAGAAGTTGTGCTTGGCATTGCCTCAATCGACATGTATTCCAAATATGGTGTACTTCACCAAGCATAAAAAGTTCTTGAGGAGCTTCTTGTACGGAATGTCGACTCTTGGAATGAAGTGATTGCAGGATATGCTGAATAGGGGAAGGGCTAGGAAGCTTTGGGCTGTTTTCAACAAATGAAAAGTGAGGGCATCTTTCCAGATGAAATCACCTGTGCTTTTTTCTTGAAGGATATGCATACATCCTGAATGTATGTGGCATTATGCAAGATGCTGACATGATGATGGAGATGCAACTACTACTTCACAAAAAATTTGTTTAGTATCCATCGTGCCAGGCTCATTAAACCCCTCTATTGTGATTGCCTCATCAGCACCTCTGATTCTTGTTGGGATTGACCTTCGGCTGATGCAATCCATTGTGATCCTTCACAAAATTGTAGAGACCTACTGATGCTTGCTATAAACGCTAAGTGTGTATGTTACCACTCTTCAATGGTGCCCAAGAGTTACTTATGTGACGTTAAAGCTCTTGTTTTTTTTCGAGTTTTGCATCTTGTAAATAATAAATTAAATCTAGTGCATGCTTGTAGAACGTTCTATATTGTGTGTGTGTGCGTGTGTGTGTGTGTGTGTGTGTGTGTGTGTGTGTGTGTGTGTGTGTGTGTGTGTGTGTGTGTGTGTGTGTGTGTGTGTGTGTGAGTGTGTGTGAGAGAGAGAGAGAGAGAGAGAGAGCACATTCAAAGTGTCACCCAGTGCAAAAACAATTTTCATGTAAGCCTATACTTAGAGAGTTAGCAAGAAGGGTCTAGCTTCTCTTTAACACTAGTTTGGTACCAAGAATGACACTTTAGTGAAATAAAATGGTACATGAAATCTAGAAAACATCTTAAGAAATACTTTTACAAACTTATAAATTGTTATATAAAGTACCCATAAAAATTATAATCCGTCACTTATATACACAACCTCAATAGTAACTACACTCATGCAAAACAACAATCGATGTTTCACTAAAACTTGTACTCTACTTAGAGAGTTAGCAAGAAGGGTCTAGCTTCTCTTTAACACTAGTTTGGTACCAAGAATGACACTTTAGTGAAATAAAATGGTACATGAAATCTAGAAAACATCTTAAGAAATGCTTTTACAAACTTATAAATTGTTATATAAAGTACCCATAAAAATTATAATCCGTCACTTATATACACAACCTCAATAGTAACTACACTCATGCAAAACACCAATGCAAAACAACAATCGATGTTTCACTAAAACTTGTACTCTAGTCTAAGAAGAAAATGAGTAGGGTACATGCAATAATCCATCGTAACTACTTATATATGTGTTTGACATTTTTGTAGTTTTCATGTTTTTTTTAAAAAAAACTTTGTGAGACAAATTAAATATAGAAAGTCGTGTAAGTCAAATTTACAATGTTTAAAAATTCAATTAACGACCACATAAAGCATTTAGTTCATCTAAATTTGATGTCTTATGTTGCTTGTATACTATATCTATGACTCCATTACATAAGGTGGTAGTATTTGATGGTTATGCAAGCCACATTTGGTTAACACCAATGTGATGGTTATACAAGCAACTTTAGAGCCAATTTGGGAATCATCAATGTCTTGAAGATTTGGCCATACGGACAAATCTCAAACTATTTTTTAAGACCAAAGCCTTCCACAAGGTAGTACTTCATAAGATCTTTGGAGCCATGCTCTCAAAAATTAGGCTAAGATTTGACCATGTGGTCAAACCTTGAGTGCTTTTTGAGAGTGGGAAATGGGAAATTCCCAAATTTAATAATATGGTGTTGGTTATTTATGCCATATCCTAGAACCTTCGCTTATTGTAATTCTTATTTTTCATTTATAAAAGATTAGCCTTATAATAAAGTCCACTTTTTTATTTTTCCATTCATCTCACTTATTTGTATACAAATATCTCATATAGACACAACTGGGGAATTTATATACACAATTTTATTAGTTCTTCATAGCAATATTTTTTTCCAAGAAATTACGTACTGTAATCGTTTTTCAAATGAGTTAAATTTACAAGAAACCTGTGAGTCTGAAACCTTGAAAATTTTTCAGTTGATCAGTATTGGCCTATGGATACATTATAGACCTTAAGTTTTGTTTCATAAGCTCATCATGTTAATAAAAGAGGCCGTAAAAGACCATAATTTTCCTCTTTCTCAGTGTTTTCAAGATTTGGGCTTTTTTATTATAACAAAAATCTCGTCTCATAACTAAGTTATGAAGTTCAATTTCTTGCTATAATAAGTTTTTTCCTGTCCATATACCTTAAAATCTATGCAAAAATCTTGTTTTGATGAGTAGTTATACTCAATTTATCAAAATTTTGTTAAAATTATACTAGATTTTTATGATTTTTCCATCTAAAACGTATCACCATAATCTTAATTTGATATTAACTTTGGCAAAATTAAAATGCTATGTTCTTCACCTCATAACTGACCTAAGCTATGAATGTGACCTATAAATCTTTTTTTCTAACTTCACTAAATAATTATGACAAGTTGCTGAAAAAACAGGACACTTGAGTGTCTGATTATAGAACTAGTGTTAATCATAACACATAGACACCAATTGAAAAGAGATGGTGAGTGATCATGTAGATGGCTATGCCACAAGGACCACTATGGTTAACTTGAAGATCTTTTCTATTATCTCCTTTGCAAGGGGAACAAGAAGCCCTTCTATAACAAATTGCTTCTATTGATTCCTTTCATACAATACCATGCACTATTTTGATTGCATGATTCGTTTTGTAGAAACTTAGGAAGGTGTTTAAACTTTCACTGATATATTAGTAGTAACTCTTGAGGCCTCTCTATCAACTACAGCGGAATTGAAATGGTGAAGATTTAGTTTTGCACTTCCACAAATAATTCAACTTCTTTCCTTACATTAGTGATTCCTTTAGAGAGGTGTAGAGAGAAAAAGAGAGAAGAAGAGAGCGACACCCGATGGGTCCCAACCAACTCTCTCAAGGGCCCCCACACTATTGCCGATGTGGTATTTTCTTTAGATCCCGTAAATGGAATGTACACACAATGCAATACCTCAATACAGACTACACTGACTCGAATGATGACTATCGCCACGGTAACTCCTCAAAAAGAGGCACCTCCGGGGCTGATTCTCCCACCCCTGAAGGTATTACGATTAATTCGAGGGACCCACTCATTGGGAAACGCCCTTTTAAGCTTAGATGGGGAAAAATTTCAAATTCATGTTTTCGTTGTGGAAAATTTGAACATATGCAATCTAAACGTTCTGAGCCTATTTTGCAACACCCTCCTTCAGTTGTCCCTTAGCTTGTGGTTTCTACTAAGAGAGAAGTCCCTAATCGTAGATCTGTTGCTGTTGCGGCTTCTGCATTGCCTGATGCTTTCCCTGTGGATAAAGGCAAGGTCAAACCTGCTATTTCCCCCAATCCTCAGGGTAAAGGAAATTCTGTGAGTACTCCTGAAACCAAAAACAAGGGGGAAAATGTGAACTCGGTGGAAGGATCTCCATGGGTGACCCCCAAGAAAACTGTTAAGATGCATTCGCGGCTCTCCTCTTGTAATTATGTACCTCCTGAAGTAAAAAATACGGGGCAAAAACCTCTTCCCTGGTAATGATAATCGCACTCTTGTGGGTGCATGGAATTCTTATAGAGATGTGGTGGTTCATGGGACTTCTCAATCACTTGCAGGACTTGTTGCCTCTGAGATAGGCATGCAGAATTCTCTGGTTGAGTCACGGGCTGCTGATGTTGATGTGCTTATGGGCACATCAACTTAGTCCCTTCCTTACTTTGCCTCTGTACATATCTCTTGAATGCATAGTTGTGTTAAATGCATTTCATATAATGTGTGTGGGTTATGTAACCCTAATAAATGGAGATTAACTTGGCACTATGTACATACATGTATGGAAGACATTGTGGTTTTGCAAGAGCATAATTAGCATGAATATGTTGGACAATGCTTGTATTTTGCAGGATACTGGATAGCATATGCTGGTTTGTCGATTTTTTCGGTGTTCTAATTATGGTTAGGCATGAGTTGTAGCCAATTCTGGCGTATAATGACCCAGCGGGTCGTTGGATAGTGGTCCAATGTACGATCAATTGCCAGATTTATGAATTTGGTGGCATCTATGCGTATACAGCCTCAGGACAACAAGCTGCTTTGTGGTGTGAGATATCTTCTTATCCATGGCTTTCCAATGCCCTGCTTTGTGGTGATTTTAACAATGCACACGCTTTATCGGATAACACCATAGGACATTCGCACATGCTGAGCATAGAATTGCATGCCTGGACAAATCTTCTTGCATGAACATAGATGTTGGACTTGTGTACCCTCTTGCATCCCAATGTTTTGGGATACACATTTTAACATATTGCTCTTTCTACATATCGTGCAAGAATAGATCGGTGGTATGTCCTTGGCATGCAACAATTTGATGAGTTTGTATGAAAAATATGCATAGACCATTCTTTGCTTTTATCTGATCATGCTCCCGTTGTGATGTTGTTGCGCTACGGGCAACTACACTCTAATCAGCCTCTTTCTAAGAAACGGTTGTTGCACATCAATAATGCTTATCTTTCGCATGAAGAATTCTGTGAGATGATTTAGAATGTTATTCCCCTTTTAGTTGCCCAAATGTATCTTAATCTTGATGTTGCCTGAGTTCGCTTTGTTGACGTGTGCAGAGTGTAATTTAGGACTATGGCAAGCAGTACATGTTTCAATTACGTGGCGATGTTGAGGATGCCAAACATATGTATCAACAGATTCAACTCTTCGTTGACACATGTTTGTTGTTGGAAAGTGAATTGACAGCCCTTTGTCAGGCACAGGTGTGTTTGCAACATAATGACAAAGAAAAATTGGTTAAATGGCAGACTCATGCTCGCCATCCAGCATTTGTGGACAAGGGATGTGTCTCGAAACAATAGATATATTCAAATGTTGCTCTTCATATAGGTAGACTTTCAATTTTTGGATTGTTATAATTTTGATGAGATATTATTTTACATTTCTTTTGAGATGCAAGTACAAAGGTCCTAATATGAAATTATGTGCACCTATATGGAAAACATTTTATATTTTTAGACTACATTGAAGTTGTGTTAATTAATATAATTTATTTTTTATAAATCAACATCTAATGCCTTAAACTTGTCCATATTATTGGGCTCTTGTTCTCTTACTGTTAACGGCTACATTCTTCTCTATTTGCACTTCGCTTTGGAATAACAACTTCTCTCATCATATTCTAGTCTCTCTATCTTTTGTAGTTTAGACTAAGACTCTCTCTCTCTCTCTCTCTCTCTCTCTCTCTCTCACACACACACACACACACACACACACGCGCGCGCGCGCATGCAATGCATATGCATAACATTTTAGCTAGCATACAAATGCATAGACCATTCATACATTCAATTGCACATGTGCTTTCATACACTTTCAAAACCTTTATTGTGAACAGACAAGAGCATGCATAAAGATGGCACACACATGTATGTCAACAAATATAAACTCACCGATTAGCCCATAAAGACTTTTCTAAATGCGATACACACACTCATTTTGTGTCAAAAAATAGCTTTAGCAATTGACATTAAGATGGACAAGACAAAGTAGAATCTCAAGAGCACACAATACAAGAAGTAATATTTGTCACCAAATGGGGAAGCATAAAATAGTTTTAATAAAAAGTCATTTTGATGACATAACACTATCTTATAGTGATCAAGATGGAAAAGCTAAGGCCTGATGAGTAATATTCTCTCTATAGGCTAAAGAGAAAAAAATGTATGTAGCTGGACTAAAACGGGCCACAAAGAAAATGGGAATGGCAAGAATAAGGGTAAAGTATTAAAAGAGCCTTACAATAGAACATTTATGAGGTGTTCAAATTTGGTTTAGGGGTTTCAATGGATATTTTTGAGAACCTGAGACATCATTTTTAATGTTTGAAAAGCCTTTGTGGAATGGGATTAAATACAATTTAAACAAGAAAAGAGGGAGAAAGTTGGGATTAAGTATAAATTAAGTATAGCAAATACAATCTAGACATGAAATATGTACCATTTCTCTGGTTGGGGGTGTGTATATATGCATAGTCACCACCACCACCACACGCATAGATTAGTACTTTTCCTCCAAAATCAAGAATTTTTCTTACATAGTTTCTAGTAGGCCCTTGTGGTTCATCACCTTGTTTTTTTTTTAATTAAATCCCTTTTGATTTAAAATGATTTATTTTCTTTATTCATTTTTATTCTCATTTTATTTCTTTTTTTTTCAAAAATAAGGTGAAGGGTCATGTTGATACTCTAAACAATTCAATGAAATGGGTCAAACATACATTAAATGTTGATACTCTAAACAATTCAATGAAATGGGTCAAACATAACTGAAAGGAATCTCTTACAAACTAAATGTCAAACAAAATTTTAATTTGCCAATACTTCACATTAAATGTATTGACTTCACATCAAATGCACGCCTAAGTCTCAAGGGTGAACCCCATTATATAAAGTGCGTTCGGGGGTTATTTAAAAATGCCTTTTTTAACAAGTTCAAATGAATAAAATGACCCCTTATTTTAAGAATTTTTTTCAAAATGGAAGATAAAAACCCCATTTTTTAATGGATCTTTATTAATTTGTCTATATTTTTTTCATTAAAAAACTCCTCATACCGAACTCACATGATACATTAACATGATCACATATTGCACTCCCCGAGGCCTAACTCCCTTCGATTCACTAAGGCTTGTTTTAGTAAGCAAAAAATTGTTATTAATAACCAAAGCTATACAACAACAAAACAAGGTGAAAATTCATTGTGGCTTGCACAAGGATGTGGGATTGTGGAATGTCAATGTTAACACTAGTCTGGTAACCTAATAGGACATAAAAGTGTCATTTTAGGGTTTTGGAAAAAAATTCCAAAACCATAGTAGATCCACTCATTTTGAAAAATCCTTTCATGAGCTTATAGTTCAAGGACTACTACATATGGAAAAAATTGAGAAACTTGTAAAACTTCTCATCTCTTGGTCACTACAAGCCTCCAAAGTTGATGGGCCAGTGCATTTTGCACAAAACAACCATTTCTTACGGTTGATTGCATAAAAATAAGAGTGGGGATTTTTGTAGGACATGAGATACAATGCCCCGTTAACTTCAATGGGTTGGTGATCAAAACATATGGTTGCTTTTACCTCACTAATGTTTTTAAGGGCAAAAAATATAGGTACAAAAAAGTTACATTTTTGCCATTTTGCGGACCTATCATCAAAGTTTCTATAGTCACGCTCAATTTAGTTACTATATACATGTTTTCTTAGTTCCCTTTGGGCCTTTGGATTCAACAGGAGCCATGGAGCATGTCAAAAGGATAATGGATCTCTTACTAAGTGGAACCTTGGGGACAATGATAAAGTGTTAAATACAGCAAACATGAAAAAACTGGGTTTAGCATTATGACCTCTAGAAACCTATAGAAACTACTCAACATCTAGCCAAGTTTGTAGTTTATGATTAAATATGGTTACTAGCTACAAAATACACAAAATTGGCCTAAGAAACTAGCAATATTAAGAAAGTTATACTTGCTACTCTAAAGTGTCACGTATTCTTCAGCAATCAAAAAACTCAACCATCATCATATACTATGCTATATAGCGTATTAGGTCCCCCAAAACTCAAGGAAGATTAGCTTTATGTTATACATTCCACTTTCACAATCAAAATTGAATTTGGATATCAAGAAATCCACCAATAAAATCATAAAAGTACTAATTTTGGCCAAAAAAAACAAGATTATGCAATTCTTGTAAGTTGGTCATAACTTTCAAATTTAATACGTAGTTCTTCCTAGAAGCATTGAAACACATTGAGAACTATGAAGGCTTATCCTCTAGAAATCTAAGCCTCACAAACATGAAGTTTAGAGTGGTATAGTTGCAAAACTTTGAAAAAAAAGCCAAAAACAGGACCCATTTTTTCACACAGTTCAGGTTCAAAAATGTTGTGCAAGAGTAAACTTAATGGTGAGATCGATATTCCAAAAACAAATTCAAGTTTTTTTCAAATCATAAGACAAATTCTTGGATATATAGCACCTAGAAATTCATTTTCATACTCTTCAAATAATTCAAGCAAAATGGTCACTTAACACTAGAATGGTAACCTAACAGGACATAAAAGTGTCCTTTCAAGGTTTTGGGAAAATTTTCCAAAACCATAGTAGATCCACTCATTATGAAAAATCCTTTCGTGAGCTTATAGTTCAATAACTACTACATATGGAAAAAATGAGAAACTTGTAATTTTTCTCATCCCTTGGTCACTACAAGCCTCCAAAGTTGATGGACCAGTGCATTTTGCCCAAAACAGCAATTTCTTACGGTTGATTGCATATAAATAAGAGTGGGGATTTTTGTAAAACATGAGATAAAATGCCCCGTTAACTTCAATGGGTTGGTGACCAAAACATATGGTTACTTTTACCTCACTAATTTCTTTTTGGGCAAAAAAAATAGGTACAAAAAAGTTGCATTTTTGCCATTCCGCGGACCTATCATCAAAGTTTCTATAGTCACGCTCAATACAGATACTATATACATGTTTTCTTAGTTCCCTTTGGGCATTTGGATTCAAAAGGAGCCATGGAGCATGTCAAAAGAATAATGGATCTCTTACAATTGGAACTTTGGGGGCAATAATAAAGTGCTAAATATAGCAAACATGAAAAAACTGGGTTTAGCATTATGACCTCTAAAAACCCATAGAAACTACTCAATATCTAGCCAAGTTTGTAGTCTATGATTAGATATGGTTACTACCTACAAAATACACACAATTGGCCTAAGAAACTAGCAATATTGAGAAAGTTATACTTGCTACTCTAAAATGTATCGTATTCTTCAGCAATCAAAAAACTCAACCATCATCATATACTATGCTATATAGCATATTAGGTCCCCCAAAACTCAAGGAAGATTAGATTTATGTTATACATTACACTTACTCAATCAAAATTGAATTTGGATATCAAGAAAGCCACCAAAATAATAATAAAAGTGCTACTTTTGGCCAAAAAACAGGATTATGCAATTCTTGTAAATTGGTCATAACTTTCAATTTTAACACTTAGCTCTCCCTACAAGCATCAAAACATGTTGAGAACTATGAAGGCCTAACCTCTAGCCATCTAAACCTCACAAACATGAAGTTTAGAGTGGTATAGTTGCCAAAAATTGAAAAAAAGCCAAAAACAGGACCCGTTTTTTCACACAGTTTAGGTTCAAAAATGTTGTGCAAGAGTAAGGTTAATGGTGAGATTGATACTCCAAAAAAATTGCTAAGATTTTTTCAGCTCATAAGGCAACTTTGTGGATATATAGCACCTAGAAATTCATTTTCATACTCTTCAAATAATTCAAGCAAAATGGTCACTTAACAAAACACAAAAGTGTCCAAGGACATAAAAGTGTCCTATTACCATTCTAGTGTTAACGGGACACAAAAGTGTTCAAGGACATAAAAGTGTCATGTTACCATTCTAGTGTTAAAAAGGGTGGGTGGAAGGAAGCACAATATATGTTGCAAAGTGATGTGACCGGTACATGAAGTTTGTCCTTGTTTTGTAGCTCTAGATTGTGAAACCGGCTTAGACGTGGTCTAATGAAAATCCATGGATAGTTGTAATGTCTTTTATTAGTTTCCTTATGATGAATTTATCTAGCATTGTGGAAAGGTGATTGTAGGAAGTGTTCCAAATGCTAATGTGAATGATGAAGTCAGTCAAGATAATGACTACAATTGTGTTGTTGTGGTTTCAAAGGAATATATTAATGCATCTATTAAACTTGACAAAGTGTTGAGGGGAATTGTAGAGGAAGACCACTTTGACGATCTTGGTGCTCCTCATTTTGATGATTGCATGTAGTATCGTCATGCTCAAGTGGCAGACATGCCCATGATTCAGGCAAGTAGGAATTTTTTGGTGGATAATAGAGACACACATGTTTCCACTAATTTGAAGTTACTAGAAGTTTGGTATGGAATTTGGCAAGTTTTTTTGTTAGTTTTCTCTTTTGTAAGCAGAGCATTTGTGATGCCATTATAGTGGAATTTGATAAAATCTTTTCAATGTGTTTATTGAAGGAGACAACGCTCAGCATTTGAATGATGATATGTGTTTGAAAGTGTGCCTCTAATGACTTTTGGGTGGAGATCCATTCGGCATGCACTTGTAGACAATGCAATTCTTCCAACACAGTTTGGTCGACTTTGATATGAGAAGGTTGTATTCTTTCGATGAGGTATAGGTTTACTACATCTCAAATACAAGATAGCACTATGGAGATATCATTTAGTGACAAGGGATTTCCACTCTTTCTATGAGCCTGCATGACCTTTTGTGTGTGTGTGTGTGTGTGTGTGTGTGTGTGTGTGTGTGTGTGTGTGTGTGTGTGTGTGTGTGTGTGTGTGTGTGTGTGTGTGTGTGTGTGTGTGTGTGTGTGTGTGTGTGAGAGAGAGAGAGAGAGAGACAGAGAGAGATAGAGAGGTGTGTGAAGGGAGACATCGCTTCAATTTGTGGACAAGGGGCTGGATTTGGTGGGTGGATAAAGATTCCAATGGAACCTTCCAAAGTAATGCCCGACTTAAAATGGGTGAAGGCCCGCTGCTTGCTCATTTTGGAATCACCAATGAGCATAAATTCCATCAATAGGCCCCAATTAACCAAATTTTAGCAAAATTGAAGCACACCTACACCTATGGGGACACACTACTCTAAAATAGACACAAGCATTCGTGCACTTCAAAGCAAAAAAAAAAAAAAACCAAACATTGAAGCAATAGCTAAGCAACCAAACCATCAACCAGTACTCACATGTCATTTTTATCAGACAAATGAAGAATGTATGTGCTAATTTATTACCACACTTTAATGCACTTACTACAAATTAAAATACAATACGTAAATGAGAAAATCGAGTGTACATACACGCACACGCGCACACGCGCACACACACTAAGATCAATGTTCATTTTGTGTACACACTTGCATCTAAGAGTGTGCACACAAACTTTGGCCACTCAACAATTGAACATATATTTTGGAGATTATTGCAATCGTTAAGTATGCCTAAATGTGTATAAATCAAAATGTCTCCTATGCTCGAAGGCTACAAAGCGTCAAATTTGACGTATGAAGTCAAACTGACTCCAAATGGGCCAAAATTGGATGGGTAGCTTCATGACTATGTAGCAGACAAGTCCATAGCTTCAAAAGTGACTAACCAACTCCACAGGCCATTTAGTCACAAAAATCGTTGAATTGAGAGTCAACAAAGCACGAAGTGATGTCGATATGACAAAGCCTTAGGTTACTTTAGTCCTTAGCAACAGTGCCAAAAATCCACAATGGATGTCATATCAAGAAGATGAATGAATAAGAACGCACACATCTAAGTTCTAAATTCAAGGCTTGTTTTGACCTAGTTATGCATAGAGGCATCGGCATAATGTGAGACAATTCAATAGCATGAAAGATGGACAATGACTCAGTGAGACGATAGGCATGGAGAAGCGAAACCGTAGGTCAGAGACACTCCTACCACTCTGCAATCTAGTGGATAGGTGCCCATTTGATTGTGGAGTTATGGCTAATTTCCAATAGGCTAGTGACTAATGCATCAGAGCCGATAGTATTGAATTTTTTTAATTTTCAAATGCTCCTATAAATAAGCAAGGTGGATTACGAAGGGACATTTGGCATAAAGCTATTTGATGTGCAGTGGTTTGAGCTAAACATGGAGGGGCATATAGTGCATAGAGGAGAGTCAAAATTTTTGGAGGTGGATTCAATTCTTCTCATGCATGAAAATAGGTATGGATTTTGCTTGAAGTACACCTAGCTCGATTGCAAGTAACCTCGGACTACGTGGCAATCTAATTTGTAGAGTGATTTTCTAACCAAGGCATCAAAGCCATGTCGATGATATGCGTTGAAGTTTCTCTCCAAATTGCACGAGTGTACAAGAGCTATAGCCCCAAGAAGGTGGAATCGTCAAAATAATCCAACAAGGGATGCTACCATTTTTAGGAGATCTTGTGTAAAATTGGAAAATTTTGTCATGACTCAAAATTTGGGCTTTTCCTTTTTTCCTAGGTGGATGTGTGTTAGATAAGGATGGAAACTTTGTTGGAATGCATGCGAGTAACTTGTATGTCAAATATAGCCATGTTTCTGAAGGATTACATTACCGAGTCGTGAACCACTAAGGGCAAGTAATTCTTTTACAATGTATGTATGAAATATCATGTCTATTTATTAGTTTTACAATATGTTTATTTATCAATTAATTATTTTACAATGTATCTATGAAATTTTATGTCTAATTATTAGTTTTACAATGATCTACCCTTGTATAATGCAATATACATGTTTGCTGCTCATATGATGATGATTTAAGTAATCCAAGGAGAAAGCTCTTACAGAGCTAAACACACCTCTCTCTTTTGTTCTTACCAATAGCTAGTTGTCAACTTACTGCAACATTGCAAAGGAGAGGTTTTTGGTAAACCCAAAAATATTATTTGTTTAACTGATGTCATTGCGATTATCTATTTAGTGTTCAATTTAACATCTCTCTCTCTCTCTCTCTCTCTTTGCATGGCTACTTAGTTCTTGTAATTCGATGCCCTTTGGGAGACAGGCTAGGATTCTAGAGATGACGGTAAATCAAAGCTCCTAATCACCTACATATCTCTAGCTCAAGTAATGGGCAAAACAACTTGAGCAATAGAACTACTAGAACATGCACCATCATTCATTGAACCTATATCTGTAAAGCCCGATCTTGCATTATAGCATTGCCCAATTGTCTAATCACCCTTTGAAACAAGAACATGTTGCATCATGCGTGCCTATAGTTTTCCCAAGGATAAAGACAACATGCAAAAAACATCATTGTAATCCATGGGTTGGTGACTCCATGTTACAAAAGTTACCCTTGTAGAGAAAGTTTGCACAAAATCAATGTGTGCTATATATCACAATCCACACGAGGTTGCAAAATGCCTATTACAAAAACAATCTCGTATCAAAAAACCTACATAAAAGGATAAAATTGCATGTATCGTATTGTCGATAGTGGAAATGGAGGATGAAATAAGTCTGAATCAAAATTTTGACGAGATAAGTCCCAACCAAATGTTTGATGAGATAAGTCCAAGCCAAATTTTGACCAATCTCTTGAAGGTTATGTCACCCTATGAAATCACTACATATGACTTCAATCTAAGAAAGTGAGCCAGAAGAGTGCTAACGACAAGGTATACGAAAGTCTACCCTAAAACCAAAAGTTGTAGGCAACAAGGGCACAAGCAGATTGAGAAGATAAAGGAGAAGCTTAAGGGCACACGGCATTGGAAATTGTATTACTAAGACTCATAAATGATGGGTGTATCTATACAACCTGGCGCCGAGGGGGGGGGGAACAAATCTTGTATTATGGTTGTGCATGCTGAGTTGAAAATTGTTAGTACCAAGTGTGAAAAGTATCAAAAACCAATACCAGATTAAAGCTTTGTGGTAATTTTTTTGAAGATCCATGCCACGACATTCTAGTATGCAATAATGCATGATGCAAATAATCATGGAATTACAATTTGCTACTACTCCTAATGGAGCTTATTTAAGGTTTTTCTTGAGCTTGTAGCAAAGGTCTCATTAGTGGAAAGCAAGTTTGTGTTTTCAAAAAGAGGGTTTGTTGAAGGACCAAGTTGGAAACAAAAATTTATAGTAATCATGAATGTAGCAAGCAACTCTATGATACCAATTGCAAGAAAAAGAGAGTCATGAAATAGGAGTTTTTTAAGAGCTTACTATTTCGACTTGAAATGATGGGTGAAGTTACTTGAGAGCTATAGCATTTTGATATTCACCATATGAAAGTGGAACATATCAACATGGATCTTTTCATCGATCTTCTATGAATTTAAGGGAGAGGTAGTCCAACAAAAGTAATGATTAAATTGGTGGCTCGTTTATTTTCATTAAAAAACTATATCCTCATAGGGCCTTATTTTATACTTGTCAAGATTGCATCACCTCATTGACGTGGTGAAATAGAAGCTCTAAAGCTAGTGCTTGAGAAGATGGAAAACCAAGATATATCCCCCAAAAAGGGTAAAAGTATTAGGTGGATACCAAGAGGTCGGGCCGTGACTTCTTCACCAAGGTTATGTTTTCCCTATTGCTTTGGAACATGAAGAGCCATTTTGGGATATGGACCTTTTGTAAATATGAGAAAGCTAATCTACCAAGCTATGATGCTTCTTGTCTCTCATTTAAAGAGACGCAATGCATCTTTCATGTAAGTCTCTTGAAAGCCTTGGTATGTAACACGGATCATGTCCTAAATGATAAACAAGTAGCTAAGGTTTATTAAAAGACACTAAGAAAGGTTAGCAATAAGAAGAGACCACAAATTCTTATGGTAAACATCAAGTCATTGAAGAAGCTTGGTTACCAATCAACAAACATTTCACACAACATTGAGAAACCAAAGTTCATGATAATCCCTTATTATGGTTGTCCACGACACGCGTTTTACACAATGGCTTTTGCACAACTGAACAAAGAGAGAGACCTACACCAACTTAATCACTTCAAAGGGATGCAACACACAAGTCTACATTTGTGCTCACTTTCCTTGTATGATTATTCCAGATTTCAATAAATCCTATAGCTTTAGAAAGAGGAAGATATGACCTACACTAGCTTCTCCCATCCATTACAAAGATCTTGTTTGTCTCACATCCTACACAAGGACATGTCACATGCCACGAGCACAAAGCTGCCAAGAGACTCATTTCTTCAATCAAGTAACTGAACACTTAAACCACTCTAACTTCTTGACGATTCAAAGGCAAATGCTTACTACGAGTGTCTAAGTAACATGATCTTGTCCATATGTTACTTCGAAGTTTTCAACTTCAAAGTGAGCTTTAGAATCTTCTAGTATTTTTATGTTGATTTGTGTGTATGCGAGTGTAAGCTCTAAGCATACATATATGTGGCTTGACAATAAAACATTTTGACAAAACTTCTATTGTGGCGTGTCATAAACTAGTAAAACCGTCTCAAACATTTTAAAACTCGTTTCATACTAACTATCGCAATACTTCATGGCTACTATTCATTAGCGACACAATAACAAATAGGAGTTGGATAATGCGTGTATGTGATCGACACGAGGAGGTAGTTGACTACCACAAGATAAGCAATGTGCATATTGTATGTAGGAGCAGGAGATGGGAAAGAGCACTTCATATGCAAATGAAGAGCAGAAAGAACTACCACTGATAATTCTGGGACAAGCTTTGGCAAACGCAAAGAGGACATAATCTCAAGGATTTATAAACACAACACACGGCAATGCCTCTGGTAGCACTAACATCTCTATAGCAAGGCATCGGCTCTTACTTTTAACCTATATAAGAGGGTCTAATGTCAATATTCAAGCACATATCACCAATTACAAAAGCTTTGTCTTGTACAGTGACCAAGATGTTTTAACTAGAAGAGCAAAGACGAGCAACAACTACTGTTTGGTAGGAACCAAGTACGCGTACCAAAGGGCATTCATAGCAATAGTTCTAACAATACATAGTGACACGATAAGAGGTATGCCAAAATGGTTGGTGCAAACTTTGGGTACAAGTAAATTGGCCCACACTTCCCATGTTCATTCATATCCTCAACATGCCTCTTATGCAAGAAATTGTTATGCTTTGGCTATGTCTCGTATATATCATGAGGAAGAACCTGTCATTTGATGAACACGAACTTGGAAAATTGGTTGGCTGCAATGCAATCAAAGTATGATGCTATCATGAAGAATGGCACGTGGTCTTTGTGTGGCTTTCGTGCCAGCAACTCCTTTGTAAGGCATCTATGTAAATGTTGAGCATACATCTCATGCAGATCGACTTCACAAAGTTTCTGATGCTATCGACAGGTGGTACAACAATATGATCTCTTCGAGTATGTACAAAGCGTTCATCCACGTTTAAATGATAAAGAGTCTCCTATGTGCAAACACAAAATCAGAAGAAACGCAAGTAAACTCTCACATAATATACAATGTAGGGCGCGGGCCCCCAACCTTTGCCAATTGTGAAGGTGCCGCCCCTCTATAGGATCTATCTAGCCCATCCTAAATGAGGATAGAGAATTAAAACCTCAGGTGGTACAAAAAGAGCCCCGGGCCTTAGTATATGTACTCTGGTGTTATCTTCAGAAGAATCAGCTCGCCTAAGATATATTGGTGATCACCAAATTTGATCATGTAAGGAAACCTCAATTCTTGCTCCTACTGTCTTTGTAGAGCAAGCATGCCCTATTTGACACTCAGGGGCACATCGTCACTCTGAATCCACCCCATTTGGAGTAGTAGATCAAAAACAGCATCAACTTTGCTTGGGAACGACCTCAGCAGCTGCTGACCATCTGACCTCTTTAATGAACCATTCTTTATGCTCTCCAGCATCAGGACTTCTTTCATTTTGAGATAGCTTGCAGGGAAAATCTTGGTCTTGCAGCAAAACTGTTGTTCCTGCAAGTTCAAAGTTTGTCGAGAGAGTTGAACTACAGAAACAAAAATATTAAAACAAGCGTGTGTGTGTGTGTGTGTGTGTGTGTGTGTGTGTGTGTGTGTGTGTGTGTGTGAGAGAGAGAGAGAGAGAGAGAGAGAGAGAGAGAGAGAGAGAGAAGAAGAAGAAGACAATTTTAACGTCGTAGGAAGCTATCCCAAGAGACCTCAAAGATCTATCCGACGAGGGTTGAACTCACGACGTGTTATTCAAGAGGGAAATGGCATAACCAATTTACCACACTTGGATGTGAGAGAGAGAGAGAGAGAGAGAGAGAGAGAGAGAGAGAGAGATCTTTTTATGTCATTAAAGGCTGAAATCCTATGAGACCAATCAAATATACATGCGTGTGTCCTCCGTCTATCGGGAAAGGAAAAAAGTACACAGTAGCAAAATGTGGTCCTGTCGCGTGCACACGCACGGAGAGAGGGGGGCGCTCTATCTTTAGGGGTTATGGGTGCACATCTATAAGCTCAAGGAAGTACAATCATGAAGTGCATTAAGCTGACTATCTCCATCCTATGTCAAACTGGGGGTGTAAGGGCTCTATCGGGAAAGGAAAAAAGTACACAGTAGCAAAATGTGGTCCTGTCGCATGCACACGCGCGGAGAGAGGGGGGCGCTCTATCTTTAGGGGTTATGGGTGCACATCTATAAGCTCAAGGAAGTACAATCATGAAGTGCATTAAGCTGACTATCTCCATCCTATGTCAAACTGGGGGTGTAAGGGCTGATACATGAGTGGCTGTGGTGTAAGGGTTGTGTGTATGATTGGAGGTGGGTCTGACTGCATCTCAGCAAATCTCTCCTAGGCTGCCTGGTGATGGCGGGTCTGGATTTATTGGATCTGTATGCCATAAGAATCTTGGAGCTCTATATCCTCGAGCTCAAAAAAAAGGGGGGGGGGGGGGGGTTGAGAGTTCTCTACAAGAGAATAAAGTGGACTAAGAGACTAAAAAACCTAGACTGAGCTCACCGCTGATGATAGCAAGTTCGTCCCGGGCAATCCAGAGATGTCAAACGTGGTAGCATAGCTTCCCAGCCCAGTGGATGGATTCATGTCGCTGTCAATCCCTTCTTTAATTGAAATTTTGCTGGAGCGTTGGAGTTCCTTTCCAGTTGGAGCCTGTACAGAACCATCCTTAGCTCTGCGCGTGCTGGCTTCTTGCCTTGATTTTTCAGACTTGTATTGTTCTGCTTCAGTTAGAGAGTGGCACCCAGCTGCCCAACATTCCTGAATGGCAAACAAGTGAATGGGGTAAAATTTCAGTCTTTTATTTACTCTGCATGAAGACGGATCATAGAAGGAAAAGCAATCAAGTTTTGTGGATTCAAAGAAAAGTGTAGCATCCTGAGCTTTTCAATTTTACAAGCTAGGAAAGAAAGAAGTTAAAATCTAGCAAGTCTTACCTTCTAACACAGACTACCTAAATTTTGAGAATGGAGCATGCCTTACGTGAAAAGATAGCATTATTATCAGCTAAAAGAGTGGGTATTTACAAATGGTTGTGTAGAACCTCTGTGTGTGTGTGTGTGTGTGTGTGTGTGTGTGTGTGTGTTTGCGTGGGTGTGTGTGCATGTGTGTAGATACCCGCTTCTGAGTGTGTGTGTGTGTGTGTGTGTGTGTAGGAGTGTTTACAAAAAGTGGGTGTAGGAGTGTGTTTCTTTCGACCTGCAATTTCATCTCCAAACCAACCTCGGCCCTTCACAACTGGTTCCTGCAGTGTGTGGGACGTGTCAGATTCAGTACGAGCAGAGAATCTAGCACTGGTAAGAGCAGATGTTGTCACGCTTCCGTTCACAACAGAGCATAGTTGACACGTACGGTCACCTACGACGGGTACACGTACGAAGACGTGCGGTACTAATCGAACTAAAAAAAATTAGACGTACGGTGACGTAACGTACAATGCAAAAAAAAATCATGCGTCTTACACATGATAGATCATATGAGTCATGACATAGACCTTAGTACTTAGTACTAAATACTTGTAACCTAAGTCTTACAAGTTAGAACATGAAAGATCTGTCCATGGACATTGAAAACGGCAATGTCCAAAGAAAGAAGAATCATGATCTTCAAAGTGGTGGCGGCCATAGTAGATCCGCTACCCGAGCCTCGTCGCACATAGGTCATGGTTGTTTGAGCCAATGTAGCCATTGGGCTCTTGGTCAAATGCAGTCGAGATGCAAAACAATCCCACACCAAAAATCGCCCTCGCAAAACCCCCAAAAAAAAAAAAGGGACGAGTCACGTACGAGACGTACAGAACGTACGGAACGTACAGACGTCGACCGTGGACAACCCTGCAACAGGGACCGTCCATGCTGTGCATGCTGGTGCTACTCTTCATTGTTGGCCCTCACCTTCTGCTGGGATATGTGGAAATGAGGTGGTTACGCGATGCAAGGGCAGGCTGAAGGTAGGGCAGTAGGGAAGCAGCTCGTACATGCAGGGAGCTGGAGCAAAACAGCCAGCGCTAACCCACAACAGTCTGAGTTTTGCAAATAAGACTTCAGGACAGCAGTCCCACGCCTGTGTTTTGCAGCCAGCTGCCATCGCGAGTGCCCAGCCTCAGTATTCAGCACTCAGCCATTCAACTTGCAGTACTCAAGCCTTTTCAGCCAGCAGGATTCTAGTCTCCGCCCTCAGTAGTATTCAGCCAGCAGAAGTTTCAGTTTCAACCTCAGGACATTCAGGACAGCAATACCTTAGCACCTATAGCACATCTTCACAGGCCGAGGCAATCCCATCGCAAGGAACTGTTCGGGTGCTTGAGGATGGACCAACTAGTCGATGTCGGGGATGGCAGCATTTATGAAACCCCGCCTAAATTGAAAGCGACATTTAGGCGGAGGTTTCGAGAGAGCACACTATCGCCAGGTTCTGTGAGATGAGAGCAGAGAAACTGTCTAGAGTCAAAGATGACTTAATGTATGAGAAGGTACAAGTGATGATTAAGGCGGAGCTAAGCCTCTTGAGGGGTGACATTGAAAAAGAGATGTATGCAAATACGGAAACTTACAAAAAAGCTATGTATGCATATATGAGGAAAGAATTGGACAAAGAGGTGCTTAGTAAGCGTGACAACATGTACACATCATTGAAGGCTGAAATGCAAACGATTGTGAGGGCAGAATTGAATGTAATGGAATGTGTGATGCAGAAAAGATTAGAGGATGCACTTGCTATGATAAAAAATGGAAGAACGCATGAATGGCACTTAAGGGAGACCTTGCAACTTGCAAAAATACCCCCGCAAAGGAGGCAGAAAATCAACCCTCAATGATCAAGGAGCTCGAAAGCATTAAAGAGCAGGTCAAAACTCTACAAGAAGAGGAAGAGCAAAAGGCACGAACCTCTTTCTAGGCAAAGCACCTATTCAAAACACGAGAGAAGGTTGAATAAGCTGAAAAGTGGATCGAGGACGCAAAGAAAGGGAAAGATAAGATGCATGAAGCCACACCGACATCGACTATCATCAATATGACAATTGAGGAGCAAAAGAGAAAGACTAGAGCCCTTCATGTGCGTGTTACAGGTCTCAAAGACACCGGAAAAGTAGAAGAAGAAGTGCAAGAGCTCTTGAAGCGCATGGGTATTTCTGAACCCACACACACAGGTGCTTGGAGAGTTGGCAAGAAGGGAAGTAATGAGAAAGGAAGGCCCAAGGAAAGAGCACTCATTATACGTTTCCCTACACTGGAAGCTAGGAAGGAATTCCTAAAGAAGAGACAAACACTCAAGCAAACTGGGATATTTTTGGGTGATGACCTCACTCTAACACACGTAGCACACATGCAAGAGTTGATGCCAAAGATCAAGGCGGCAAGGGAGAAAGGGAAATTGCTTTCTACAGGGGAGGTAGAGTAGTGTTGTTGGAAAAACACACCGCATGACAGTGCGAGACCTATGGGACCAACCTTAAAATGGCAGGATGGAATTGTAACGGATCAATGAAGCTAGATGTAGGCGCATTTAGGATAGCTTTAAGGAAAGAGACATTATTTTTTACTTGGAGACGCATCAGACTCTTGGCGGCACATTAAGTAGAGTGACGGGATACCATTGGGAGAGAGGATGGGAGTCGGGAGGTGTGGCTGTCCTATTCAAGGAGGAGCTGCAACCCCTCATTCGTATTGTTCGGAGGGATGAGCAAGCCAGATATATGTGGGTCACAATGAGAGCAGAGACAGGGGAAGCCACTTTACATTGCAATATGCTATTTTGCCCCCAACACATCTCATTATGCATTGCCCAAGGGGGAGTCACCCTGCATGATATTGGATGAGGACGTATGGGAGTTCTGTAGGGATCGAGATGTCATTCTTTTGGGAGACTTCAATGCTAGGACGAGCCAATCTCAGACAGCTTTCTACAATACCTCAGAGGAAATGTTGACAGAATTGGATGTCAGTGATATGGGATTGGCCAGGTGTTCGCAGGATGAAGAGCACACTGGATATGGGGGATATCTGACAGATTTGGGGACTGCACATGGACTGGCCATCTTGAATGGCCTTCACAGATTTCCAAAGTCGAGTGGGTTCACTTGCTTTCCTCATAGACATGGGGCCAACAAAGTGGATTATGTTTGGCTCAGCCCAGTTTCATACCCTCTATTTAGGACTTTAAAATCGGGCCAGGTGTAGCGGAGATAACGTGTCGTGCTCTCTACAGTGGGTGCTCCTCAGTGCAATGTGCGTGACATCTCACTCCAACAAAATGAAAACACAGAGACAATGGATAACAGAGCAAACAAACACATCGACTCAACAGTAGAACCTGAACATATGGGACTCGACTAACTCAAAGAAACCAGTACAGACTCTGGCAATGGCAGCACACTCAGCTCCAGCCAAGAACTCATAGGTACAATGGGGTGTCTACGCTCAACTGTGCAGGGATGGTGCAATCGTGTTGTGTATAACTCAAGATAATAGACTCTAGACTTCTGACCACACAAAGTAGATGATGATGCGTACCGACCCTGGAACCAACCACTCCTATGTAAGGAGCCACCAACAATGCAGATATCCCAATCTAGCTAAGCCTATCTCCAAACTGAGGTGGTGGTGATCTCGCCACGGTGTCCACTAGACCACCATCTGTAACACTTGCCACGTGTCACTGCTCAGGCTAGAGTGTGTCCACTGTGAACTCCTGACCAACTGTGACCAACTGAAACTAACTACACGTATTGCGCCAATGACATTGTAGCCTTGCTACAGGTTGCCCGCCGAAACTAATAGTAAATAATGCAATTCAACCTGACCAAAGAAGAAGTTGTGGAGCATGATTAATGAAAGGGACGGAATTTGAGAATATGGTGAAGAATTATGGCAACCTGCCACCGCGATGGAGGATGAACATAAAGCAAAAACTAAAGAGATAGGGCAACCTGCCTCAGGCAACCCTATCGCAGCTTGAACCAAATGTCACCAAGCTACTATGACTGCATCCAAAAGGTCGAGCAATTATTGTACGCATCCATCCTTGAGCAGCAATTGAGTACATGGGCAGAGAGAGAGGGTGTATGGGCAACAGTACATGCAGGTTTCAAGAGAGGTTTCTCTACTCTTAATCATTCTGAGAGCCATTATTGAGGAGGGAGATCACGTGGGAGACGCCTCTATTGTTGCTTTGTGGACTTCCGCAAAGCCTTCGATATGGTGCCCAGAGCTAGATTGATGCGCAAACTGCAAGAGATGGGGGTTCCAGAAGAGTTGATTTGGGGGATCATGACTCTATGCAAGTCAGTAGTGGGGCATGTACGCACTCCAGAGGGGATTTCTGATTTGGTTCACTCCACTATTGGGGTGAAACAGGGCTTCCCGCTATCTCCTACACTACTTGGCTTGTATGTGGATGAGGTTGCTGACTACATTGAGAGGGATGGTGATAGAGGAGCACAGTTGGCAAGGACATGGATACCACAGTGGGTCAGGAAGTCAGCACCTACTTTTACATATGGACAGGAGACGGTGGAGTATAGAGATGCATACACCTACCTTGGGGTAGCCTTCAGTGGACGGCATTGTCATTGAGGAGAGCAGCAGAGACTAGATTGACAAGAGCTTATCCAGCCTTGAGAGGTTTGGAGAAGATGTGTTCGCAGGTTCAGTTTCAAGATTCTCGAACATAGCAATGGCTTTTTGACACTCTAGTGACTTCAGCCATGCTCCATGGGGTTCAGGTTTGGAGGCCCTAAGTGGACCACCAGGGCAGATCTGGTAGCGCTGATGGATGGAGATGTATGGAGAGGCCTCTAGTATCTATGATCTCTCGGATGATTCGGGCTAAGGCCTCAGTGCCACATGAGATTCTTCGAGCTGAGCTAGCTGCCCCGGGGCCCTCTCGTAGTTGAGGCCCTTACTAAATCAGTTTTCTTCATGCATAATTTATGGGACCTTCCCAGAGACAGTGTCACAAGGACGTGGCAACTGTTAAATATGTCACGAGGACGTGGCAATTGCTAACCTTAGTTGTTGGTTTCTTTCCAATGATTTTTGTTTTATTTTTGAGACCCTCTTTTTGAAGTTGCAAATGGTCGGACATTGTATGGCCAATGTGAACGGTAGTTTCACCCGCAGACGGGAAGTTGGTCGGCATTGGAATTCGTATAGTAAGAGGATGTATAGGCTCAGTTCAAGATCATGTAGTTCCCCTCCGTCACACTTAGCAAGTTGGTGGATACTATGAAGTGAACTCAATAGAGGCACAAAGTCAAGGTGGGACCACCAAAGGAAAATACCCGACAGTTGGGCCACATTGCATTTTTGGATGCGGTCCCAATGGGGATAGATGGTCAGAAGACCAGTGGGAGCCCAACGGAAGCATCTCCTAAAAATTAGGGACCTGCTATTTTGGGCCATGAAATGTGTTCGCATCATTACCTTTTGTATGACAAGGGAAACATTTTACAACTCTACCGCAAAGTCAACTGGGCAACGAGTTCCGGGAGATTTTTAGGCGGCAACCCCGAAGCTGTAATCGAGCCAAGTGGCAGAGCCCAACGGAAGCATCTCCTAAAAATTAGAAAACTGCTATTTTGGGCCATTAAATGTGTTCGCGTCATTACCTTAGGAATGACAAGGGAAACATTTTAGAACTCTACCGCAAAGGGCAACCAATAGGCAAATTTTTAGGCGGCAAGCCCGAAACGAGAAATGGCCTGTAAATGCGCCAAGTGGCACATTTCTGTGCACTTTTCTCATGCAAGAAGAAGTGTCGCTGAATTTATAGTTGGGAGGCTCATTTGCAAGTTTCCTGTCACAGGTTAAGAGCTATGGAGTGCATGCTTTCAACTCTATGTCAGTGTGGTACTAGGAGTGATGACCTACACACTACACACTGCTCTCTCTCCCCCCTACATGCAGTTATGTGATGCCCCACAAGAGGGCTCTTCATTTGACTCATGTACAGCTGTGTGGTTTCATGCTTTTGTGCCGAGGCAAGAGCCTCTTTGAGCAGGAACAGGAGTAGCTAACTGCTACTCCAAATGCAGGCACCGGTGAGGGTGATAACCTCACCATACAGGTGCAATTTCAGTGCTGATTATGTACTGTATTTTTTACTGTTATTCAGCCATACGGGCGCTAGAACCCTTGGGAATAGTGCCCCACTGCTAGAGGGGCAGTTCGGGGACTGTTAGGGCTGAAACAGGGCAAAAACCAGTAAATACAGCGAGCTGAATTTCCTGTTTTTGGGCAGGAATCAGAGGGTTTATGCCAGGGGAAGTGAGTTCCAGTAGGGGAATTGGTTTCGGGGAAGTTTTGGGGCTAGTCTGCTGCCGAAATTTTGCCAAAACAGGCGGTATCTAGCTGGATACAGGTAAAGAATTCCCAGGACTCTACTTTGTAATCTATCCTCTTAAAGATTAAAGAAATACCGAAAGGGGCGCCAATTTTGGGGCCTACATGTTGTCGGCGTCTACTCGAAGCATTCTAGCTTCCGAGTCGTGTATGTGCTTAAGTGTTAATTCCCGTCGTAGGTTCCCTTTGCAAAGTACTCTCTCTCTCTCTCTCTCTCTCTCTCTCTCTCTCTCTCTCTCTCTCTCTCTCTCTCTCTCTCTCTCTCTCTCTCTCTCTCTCTCTCTCTCTCTCTCTCTCTCTCTCTCTATGTGTGTGTGTGTCTAAAGTAAAGTAAAGAATTTCGGGTAAAAGCCAAAGCCTAGCGCCTCACGGGCCGGTTTGAGAAAGATATGCTCGGCTAGCCCTTGAGTCATCCCGATAGCTAGCGCTACAAGGGGACAACATGTTGGTATGGGCAGATGACATCATGGTTTCAGTCACATGGCTTCAGCATGGATAGACTGCCTCCATCCAGTACTTCCTTGAATGCACCCTCCCTTTCTCTCACACGGACAAAGACCACTAGACTTAATACGTCAGGATTTGATTCAACTAGATACCATAAGCACATGGATACAGCCGATACTAGAGTTGGGCACGAAGATGGCTTTCTATAGAGAGCATCTCCTCCAACTAACAGAGGATGGATATGTGATCAGACCGTCCTATATGGACACTCGTTTATCCTATGGGAGCGATGTGCTATTGGTCAGATGCACACATCATCGCATCAGCTAGAGATTGAGACTGGCAGATTTGGAGGGTACCCGCAGAGACGAGGATATGCTAGTTGTGTCATATAGAGCCAGAGACAAAGATACATCACATTTGTCATTGTCCCGTATATTATGAGATATGAGGCCGCTTTAACTATCTATTTAGAGAGGGCTTTGGACCGTTGGCTAGAGTCATGATATATCAAGATCAGAGATGCCTCCGGTTGCTTTTGCTAGAGCTGCGCAGACACAAGGAAAGTCTCGAGGAGACCAGGTAGTGGAAGACATTCACAGAGGGAGATCACTGACTTCTTTAGAGCAGGGACTCAACAACCGGACGAGTATGCTTCACAGCAGACTTCAGAGCCCATCTCTACCAGAGGTATATAAGTGGACAGAGCCACTAAGCTCCGGAGAGCTAGACGTCCACGTCTATGGGGGCAACCACGACATCGACAAAGTCGACCAAAGAATCGGGACTATTCATTTCATTTCTCTCTCTATAAAGTGTTGAAGCAATATAAAGAAATACCGAAAGAGGCGCCATCGTTTGGGGCCAGGGTCCAGTGCCCTCTAGGGGTGAAACTCCGCCACTTCGTGTCTCCTGTGACATGCCTCTCTTTCAGTTCAGTTGTTTTGAAGTGCTAAAATTCTGTTCCGTCAAGAGTTGATTCCCAGACTTACAATCTAGACCCAAGATCTCGCTGCTGTTGTTCAGACCCCACCCGTCATCGTCGAGCCACCCTCTCTCCCTCCCTCCACGCTCATGCCGATTGCTTCTCAGAGGGCCTGCCAGGCGAGTTACCACCTGCTCCTTCTGAAGATCATACCATTGATCTGATACCTGGAAGCACACCACGAACCGGCCACCTTACCGTGTGAGCCGACCACAGAACAAAGAAATTACGAACCAAGTAAAAGTCTTGTCCAGCCTAGTACTTCACCGTACTGCTCTTCAGTGTTGTTGGTTTTAAAGAAAGACGGATCTTGGAGAATGTGCATCAATTATAGAGCTCTCGACAAAATCACCATCAAGAACAGATTTCCGATTCCTAGTATCGATGCTATACTCGACAGATTACAGGGATCCTCGTGCTTAAGCAGGATCGATTTGAAGAGTGGATATCATCAGATACGAATCGCGTCGGGGGACGTCTACAAGACAACCTTTCGAACGACTTTCGGGTTATTTGAGTTTTTGGTGAAGCTTTTTGGCCTAACCAATGCTCCTATGACATTTAACCGGATGATGGACAGGACTTTTCGAGAGTACACGCTATTTGTTGGCACTTTCTTTGACGATATCATTGTTTTCTCCAAGGATGAGGCAGAACGTAGAAAACATCTGCTTCAAGTCTTTCAAGCATTACGAGATAACAAGTTAGTGATTAATGCGAAGAAGAGTGAATTTTTCCTACTAGAGAGACGCTATTTGGGACACATTGTGTCAACAGCAGGAGTGTAGATGGATCCGGCCAAGATAGAGACTATCCGTGATTGGCCCGATTTGAAGAATGTCCATGAAGTTAGAAGCTTCTTGGGATTGTGTTCGTACTACACGCGTGTAGCGCCGATAGTGTGTCGTGCTCTCTACATTGGGTGCTCCTCAGTGCAATGTGCATGACAATCTCACTCAAAACAGACTGAAACAAGAAACAACAGACAACCACTGAGCTCACAGCGACACAACAGCAGCAGACCACAACAAATGACTCGACTATCTCAAAGAACTGATACAGACTCTCGCGTGGCAGCACACTCAGCTCCAGCCTAGGACTCTCAGGTACAATGGGGTGTCGAGGCTCAGATGTGCAAGGATGGTGAAGACGTGCTGTGTGTACAAACTCTCTGCTCTAGCCCACAACGATGGACCAGGTGTGAAGAAGATAGCACACTCAGCTCCAGCCCACGACTCTCAGGTACAATGGGGTGTCGAGGCGGCTCAGATGTGCAGGGATGGTGAAGATGTGTTGTGTGTATAGACTCTCTGCTCTAGCCCACAACGCTGGACCAAGTGTGAAGAAGATGATCCTCTCCAGCCCAGAGAGTCCGTCCAATGTGAACCAACCTAGACCAACTGTACTAACTGTGTGTCCTGTGAAAGTGTGTGGTCTTGTGAAAGTGATTGTAGCCTGCTACTACAGGTTGCCCGCCACAAGACCGCTCACCATCCCGGTGAGAGGAATACTAAAAAAACTGTGAAAAAAAACCACTAGGTATTGCATCCATATATCTTTCGTGAAGTAGGTGCTAGGCCCAACCATGACATTACATGCCTCAAAAAGTGGAGTTAAAAACACTGCACTGCTTGCAAACGCCTTAAGCCTTTGAATAGGCAAGAACCCAGTATGATTGCTGTCACAGACGGGAGCGCATAACAATATAAAATACATTCGGATAAATAGGATTTATCACTTATTACTGAAGCCAGAGGATATAGAGAGAAATAAATAGAGAGAGAGATAGAGAGTGAGAAGATCGACACAGTACTGGGGACCAGAAGATGGGCTGGTCCCCCCCCCCCGTAATAGTATCTTTATTACTGAGGAGAAGTCTATACAAGCACTTGAACCGAACGTATTACCACGTTCGTTCTAGAATAAGACTTGATGGTTCCCGGAAGCCTCAGCTTCCGATTCCTAGGGCAAAACCCTATTCCAAGGAACTTCCGTTCCTTATTCCAAATCCTTGAGAACCAAGGTTCTCGCCTTTGGATCTCACCTTCCAGACTCAGGGCATGACATCCCTGCAACTCTTTCTAACTCTCTTTCCAGAGTCCTCTTCCCGCAGAACAACTCTGCTTTCCCGGACACGAAGTCCTTACTTGGGAATCCCAACTTCCGGATCGCAACTTGAGAGACTACCTCTCTCCGATCCGTGGATCTTCTTCCCAAACTCGGGTACGAAACCCTTGGGCTGATCTGGCTCTAGTTCCTCAGAGCGCTTTTCTCCTGCAGAGGCTCATGCCTTCCTTTGCTCCTACTCCCTCACGAAGAGGAAGTACACCTGCAATCAAATACTCAAAGATCATAACAAGAAAAACGTTACCTTCAAAGTCTCGACGCTCGAAACGCAACTCCGTTCTCGAAAAGCAATTCCCCGGAAGAGATCTTTACATAGAAAAATCCTCTCTTCCAATCCTACACAGAAAAGAGGTGTGTTCTCGGGTTCCTTCTCGTAAATCAGCCCCGTCTACGACGTTTATGGGCTGAAAACAGAGAAAAACAGCAACTTGTCGCGATGGAAACACGCTTCGTAGGCACTTCTTCGCGAGGGAACTCGCGCACTGGGTCTTGGCGACATCTGGTACACTTGGGGCAGCCATGGGCATCACTGGCAACGTCTTCTTTATGGCTGAAATCTGCAGTAGCATCTCCTCCTTGCAAAGATTGGTCCTCCCTCTGAGTAAGGGCATGTGATGCTTTTATAGCTCCTAGCCACGGGCACGAATAGCTGCTCGCGTAGAGATCGCGGCCGGGTTTTTTTTTTTTTTTTCAAAAAAAAAATTTTTCATTTTTTTTTTTTCCCGTTATGCCAAAAAAAGAAAGAGAGAAAACGCTGGCTGATCTGTTGCCTTATTTATCAGATGGCTGCCCACTTAATAAGTGGGCAGCCGACGTATTTTAAAAATAGTCTGAACCTGCCCAAAAACTCAATAAAACCTTATAAGTTAAAAACAATGCTTTCACAGCACTTCCTAGGCGTCCCTGGATGCAATCACACGCACAATCGCAATGCAAACATAAACTTCCTCGCGGGAAAGCATCTGCTTTCCCGAAAAGCAATCCCGCTTTCTCAAAAAGCATCTGTTTTTCCTCAAAGTTTCCTCTAAACCCATCTTCATTCAAGTGCTTGCTTTTCCTTGTGCACAATTCTAACACAGTTCGGAATTTCCTCCCGACTATGGATATTCCCTTTCCGATGCACCCGTCACCCACCTTGTGACGCATCAGGAATACCCATCACCTAGTCCTTTCCTACCGAACTTACAGTACAATCTCCTTCACGATGCTCTATGTCACCCATCCTATGACGCATCAGAGATGTCCGTTCCCGGATGGTCGGATACTTCTTCCCGATGCTCCCTGTCACCCATCCGATGTGACGCATCAGAAGTACCCGTTCCTAGTGGCCTTACAGATATTCCCTTTCACAGTGCTCCCGTCATTACTCTGAATGACGCACTAGGAATATTCTATACTCGGATGTCTCCAGTGAGAAAAACCCTCTCACTTAAAATTCCAATAATTCATTTAGAATTATTTTTCCTTGGTGTTCCGAGCGAGAAAACCCTCTCACTTATAAATCCAATAATTCATTTAGAATTATTTTTCTGTCAGATAAAGCCAATTTGGCAACAATTGCATAGTCGAAGAATCCCAATAAGGAAAACAGAATGAGGCTCCACTGCAAAGAGATATGCTCAGTTTGGATCCAGCCGTCCCTAACCATAGTGAGAGGAAAATGACACGGTCCATACTTGCAAATGAACCTTGCACTCGTCTCGAAAAGAGGAATGAACATAAGCTCGAGTAACTCCGCAAATAAGGTGAAGCTCCATCGTGATGACAGAACGAAAAGCATTTACAACAACTGGATGGCAACCAAGTGAATGCTTGAAAGCCACAAGGAAATAGCCGAAAGGCTCTGCTATGATCGGATTACAAAAAAGTCTCTCTCCCCCTTTGTTTGTTGACCATCTCCAGCTTGACGCAAATTAAATAGTTCCTGCAGACAAGTCGGGGGTGAGGGTGAGTTGGGGGGGGGGGGGGGGGGGGGGGGGGATTTGCACTAGATAGGGGCGAGAGGGGAAAGGGTAGGGGCGAGGGGAAGGGAGGGGTGGGTAGGGGCGAGTTGGGAGAGAGGGGGAACGAGTTGGGAGGGGTGGGGCGAGAGGGTGTGAAGACGAGTTGGGTGGGGGGCAGGGGGGGCGAATTTGGGAGGGGTAGAGAGACGAATTGGGTAGGGGGGGGGAATTTGGGAGGGGGTAGGGGGACGAGTTGGGTTGGGGGGGGGGGACGAATTTGGGAGGGGGAGGGACTAGTTGGGGGGTGGGCAGGGGCGAGTTGGGAGAGGGGAGAATTGGGGAGAGATGGGGGAGTAGGGCGAATTGGGAAGGGGGGAAGGGCGAGGGGGGGGGGGGATTGTTGAGGGGGGAGGAGGAGGAATTGGGAAGGGGAGAGGGGCGAATTTGGGAGGGGGAAACAAGGCGAATTGGGGAGAGAGGGTATGGGGCGAATTGGGGAGGGAGGGTAGATGGGGGTGAGAGGGTGTGAGGGGGTGGCATTGTATGAGTTCCATGGTCCACTGGCTGAAAGAGGAGATGCTACAAAGCGCAGGAGTTGATGGAGAGCATGAGGAGGTACCATGAGCAAGACAACAATCATCACCAAGGAATCCATCAAGCAGGACGGGCTCTGTGAAGGGAGATCGCTAGACACAGAGGAGAGCTTTGTTCTGTTTGGAGAAGCAGACACTAATGGGGCTGATGTTTGAGGGGGTGTGAACTCCTGCAGATCTTCTACATTGGCTGCTGGCTTCGGCGGCTCGTTGGGCTCTTCCTTATCTGAAAATGAAAATGTGGAGGAGTTTGTATTCTCGGGCAATGGCAAAGGTTGAATAGAGACTCCATAACAAGGCGTAGACTTTGTAGCTTCCAACCACTCTAGCAGATCTTCGTCTGACCCTTCAGGTGTAGTAGGTTGTTCTTGTTCAGGGTTGGTTTCCATTGACAAAGAAACTTGCTGCACCACGAGATCCATACCTCCTTCTAAGAGAATGGGTTGCATCGGGAAGCCAGAAGTATGTATCCACATGGCATTATTTCCCCAATCATGAAGTGCTTTAGTGTGTCGAAGCCATGGTCTTCCAATGAGCAAGGGAAATCCGCCCTCAACCTGGGGAAGACGAACCACAACAAAATCCAAGTTAAAAGTAAAGTCTTGTACCTGCAAAGACACATTGTCCACTATGCCCACTGGGTAGACTGTTCTCTGGTCGGCCAATGTAGCTGTGAAGGGAGCAGGGCGAGTAGGCTGTAGACCTAGAGCTAACATAGTGAACTCGGGCATCAGGTTGATGCCAGATCCACCATCCACTATCACTCCTGAGAATTGCATACCCAAAACGGACACTGTCAGGCGAGGGCTTCTATAATCAGTGAGTAAAGCAACGGAATTGGATATCATATAGGATTCTGATGGTCGCACTGGGAGGTGCCCGCCAGTAGGACCTGCTCCAGGGTAAAGTGACTGAATAACAGCAAGGGTGTCACTTCTAAAACTCGCATCTGATCACAGCATGTCATAGAGGGACACTTGTTGGAAGGTGTTCTTCAAGATTGTCTCTGCTGTAAGCTTCTCTTTTTCTACCTGTTGTTCCTCTGGTACCTTGATCTTCTGTAGATCGGAAACTGCTTCCAAGAAAGCTTCATCAAGATTGGAGAGCAAAGATTAAAATTCCTTCATGGCACGGGGGAATGGCTTGTTAACAGCTGAAGGCAGGGTATCCACTGGTGTGAGAATGTGTGGGGGAGTTGAACTTGTTGGAATGCTAAGACCGAGAGCGGTCTCTGGGCCCGGGTGAGAACGCCAAATGGCTCCTCTACCAACTGTGGCGGCTTATTTTGAGGGGTAACCACGTGGGTAGAAGGGGGCGGCTGAGAAACCGTGCTAACTGCTATCAAATTGAGCTTGGGAAAGGCAAACTTATTCTGGCTTTGACTTGGGTTCGAAGCCGTGGATGCACGAATTTTAGGGCAATCCTTACTGTAGTGATCCTTCGTTTCGGGGCAGTGATGGCAGAGAGGGGACCTTTGGGCAGAGGGCATTTGCTTTGGTAATGACCATATTCCCCGCATCTGTAACACAAAATGGGCCGATTCAATGGGCGAGTCGAAGGGCGAGGTGATCCTTGCTCCTGGTGCATGGAGTTGGAGGTGGAGGCATAGAAGTTTTGAGGTGATGAGGGAGCATGGGTATGATAAAAGCTCTGAGACGGAAAAGTACTTGGCATACCTTGCATAGAAGGGACTGTCAGCAAAGGTGGCATATGGTGTGGATGGCCACAGGGAGAAACTATGTTGGATGCAGGTGCTGGCCCTTGTTGAAGAGTAGGACCAAGACTTTGTTGTATTTGTCGCAATCCCTTGAGGTAGTAACAGTCTTTGTCCTCATGTCTAGATTTTTCACAGTAAACCCGAAGGGGGCATTCCTGTGGAGGGTGCCCTGGAGAGCGGCATGAACTACACCAAATCGTAGCCTTAGTCTCTTGCTGACACTTGAGCTCTTCTAGCTCGCGCTTGATCTGTTCCAATGCCTCGTGATGTGGAGGTTTCTCCTGTCTAAGAGAGAAGGACCTCTCCTCTTGAAGAGCTCGCTGTAAGTTTAGGGCTTCCAGTTCCCTGCGTAAAGAAGTTAATGGATCAGCAGGACTTTCCGAAAACACAAAGGGGTTCTCTATGTGAGGGGAGTTGTTGAACAGCTTCCTAGCCCCCTCTATCCTAGTAGCAGCTACGATGAACTCCTCCAGAGTGGCGTCGGGTCGGAGACTCTCTCGGAGTTTTTGCTGAGAAGTTTTGGGAAGCGCCTTCTCCACCCACTTCTTAACCATGAATTCACCAGGTTGTTGGGGAAGCTTGGCAACCAGAGACTTGGTTTTAGTCATAAGCTCTGCAAAAGTCTCCTCTGGCTTGAGCACCATGTTGGTCAACTCATCCAACACCTTCTCCCGATAGTCACCTGGCCTGAAAGCTGCACAGAACTGTTGTCTTAAGGCTGCCCAAGTTGCAAAATGGTTCTCTGCAAACTGGCTGTACCATTTGTCTGCTAAGCCCTCCAAGGTGGATGGAAAGAGTACCAAATAAGCATCTCCCTGTTAAGATCTCGACCCCTACAGAGAGATACAAACCTCCTTGCATGGTCGTCAGCATCTTCTGAAGAGAGTCCTTTGAAGGTAGGAAACTTGATGTTTACCTTGGCCAAAACACTAGCCAACACCTCCATGGCCCCTTGCTAAGCCTGTTGCTCAATAGCCTGCTGTAGCAGAATAGGAGAGAGCTTTACTGGAGAAGGTGACCAGGAAGATGTGGAACCGGATCGAGGAATGGGTGATGTCGTATGTGGAGGTATCGGTGATGAGGTTGATTGACTTCTACTCGATACCAAGGGTCGTCTTCTGTTGTAGTACTTCAGAGGGCTCAATAGTGCGCTTTGACGCTCGACTGACCGCCTTGTATGTGTCATGCAATGACCACCAATCCAACCAAGCTTTGGGCAAGCAAACCTGTAAACTGGTTGAAGACAAGTCTAGACTCTACTAGACCCAGGCTGGACAAGGGACGAGGAGGGACTAGACCAGGGACGAGGACTGATTAGACCAGGCTAGAGAGACCAGACCAATTGGACCATGGCAAGAGAGGACCAGACCAAATGGACCAAGGCGAGAGAGGCCGAGACCAACAGGCTATACAGTGCAAGGCAAAGTAGGCGAAGCTAGATAAACCCAACTAGCTTCAAGATTTGTACCTCACAGAGAGAGTAAGACTCCAGTTGAGGTCCCACCGAGATCGCCAAAATGAGAGCACCTGTAGCGCAGATAGTGTGTCGTGCTCTCTACAGTGGGTGCTCCTCAGTGCAATGTGTGTGACAATCTCACTCAAAACAAACTGAAACAAGAAACAACGGACAACCACTAAGCTCACAGCGACACAACAGCAGCAGACCACAACAAATGACTCGACCATCTCAAAGAACTAACACAGACTCTGGCGTGGCAGCACACTCAGCTCCAGCCCAGGACTCTCAGGTACAATGGGGTGTCGAGGCTCAGATGTGCAGAGATGGTGAAGACGTGCTGTGTGTATAGACTCTCTGCTCTAGCCCACAACGCTGGACCAGGTGTGAAGAAGATGATGATTCTGACCCAACAGCTACTACTCACATGTACCACCATAAAGTGCCACCAACGGCTCACAAATGTCAGCCCTGTGGTGACCTGGCCACGATGTCCACTAGACCAGTCCGTATCTCTGCTGCCACGTGCCACTGCCCAGCCCAGAGAGTCCGTCCAGTGTGAACCAACTTAGACCAACTGTACTAACTGTGTGTGATGTGAAAGTGTGTGTCCCGTGAAAGTGACATTGTAGCCTGCTACAACGTGATTCATTCGAATGTTTCCAGAGGTTGCTTCCCCTTTGCATGTTTTGACACAGAAAGGAGTCCCTTTCTCGTGGGGACCCACAAAGGTAACTGCCTTTTAGACATTGAAAGAGAAATTGACTACGGGACCAGTTTTGACTTTGCCAGACTTGAAGAAGTCTATTGTGATGCTTGTGGCCGTAGTCTGGGTGCGGTCTTAATGCAAGAAGGCCATGTCATTGCTTACGAGAGCCGATTGTTCTCAACGCCGGAATTGACAGCACAGATTTATGAGAAAGAGCTTTTGGCGGTAATCCATGCTCTTACTCAGTGGCGGCACTAACTACTCAGAGTGAATTTTACTGTCTTCACAGACCATCAGAGTTTACGCTACTTCTTGTCACAGAAGCAGCTATCGAAAAAGCAGATGCAATGGACGAACATCTTGTCACAGTTTCACTTCCAGATTGTCCATGTGCAGGGAGAGAAGAATTTGGTGGCAGATGCTTTGTCTCAAAAGCAGTTGGTTCTGGCTATTTCCGCGATTCATCATAGGAGCTTCGAGGATATAGTCGATCAATATGCCACAGATACAGATTTTGCATACATTTTCGCATGGATACGGGATGGGGAAACAGTAGCGAGATATTCCATTCGGGATGGCTACTTGAGAAAAACCATGTTGTGCGTTACACAGCCGTTGAGGGAAAAGGTTATGACTGAATGCCACTGTCCACCATTTACGGGTCATCGTAGCATTGCTACCACCTTGAAAGGGGTAGAGAGATACTTCTTTTGGCCGAGACTCGGGAAGGATGTGGACGAGTTTGTGCGCAGTTACTTGGTATGCCAGAAGGTCAAGTTTGACAGGCATAAAGCACAAGGATTGTTACAACCTTTGCCCATACCCACCCGCCCTTGGGAAAGTATTGCAATGGATTTCATTTTTGATCTCCCGAGAACATAGAGTAGTCACGATGGTATTTGGACTGTTATTGACAGATTTAGCAAGTAGGCTCATTTCATTCCAATGAAGAAAACATTCAAGCCGAATCACTTAGCGAAACTGTTTGTGGCCCAAATTTTCAGATTACATGGCATGCCCGAGACAACTGTCTCTCACAGGGACCCCAGATTCACGAGTTTGTTTTGGAAGGCAACTTGGAAGAACATTGGCACGCGGTTGCAGTTCTCGTCATCTTTCCACCCACAGAAGACTGACGAGCAATCTGAGATTGCCAATTCAGTGGTTTTAGATTTATTGAAGTCTTATATCTCGGATCAAAAGACTCAATGGGAAAAGTATCTACCTTTGGTGGAATTTGCCTACAACAACACGATACACTCTTCGACGGGGAAAGCGCCATTTGAGATTGCTGAAGGTGCTGCGAAGGTTTTACCCTTCCTAAGCACGAAAGATAAGATTTTTGAAGCTAATGAGTACACGCACGACTTAAACATGGCTTTTGCCAAGGTCCGCGAGGCTTTGCAGAAATCTCAAGAAAGACAGAAAACGGCAGCGGATCGCCATCGTCGCGATTTAAAATTGAAGGAGGATGATTGGGTGCTCTTACGTTTTGAGAAGGCACGCCTGAGAAAGAAGAAGAGAAAGGAGAGGCTTTTTCCAAAGCTTAGTATGCGATACTGCGGACCTTTCCAGATCTTCGAAAAGATCAATGATGTCTCCTTCCAACTGAAACTCCCTGACACTTGGAGGATTCATAATGCATTTCATGTGAGTCTCTTGAAACCTTTTAAAGGTGATGTGCCCGAAGATTGGGAGCCGGATGAGCAACCCGAAGTGGAGGAAAACGAGGAGATCCTTGTTCCTAAACAGATTTTGGCACAAAAGGACAGAACGAATAAGGGTAAAGTCAGAAGGCGGTTCTTGGTTAAAGAGCTATTCTGCATTGGATGCGAAGTGGATGGAGGAGGAGGACCTAGTAGATACTCCTCAGATTGTGAACCTTTACCTTGAAGCTTTTGGTTTAGCATAGTCTACTTTAAATGGAACCCCGAATTCAGCTTGGCCGGAGATCTGGTGCAGTGGGTTGCACAAGAGGGGAGTTACTCCGCTTCTTTGTCAACAAATGCCTTAATTTTTGAATACTAGAGTCACTTATGTCTCTTTGAGCTTCAGGAATACTGAGAGCTGACAGTATTCTGATGTATGACTTTATAAAACGGAATTCCCGAATATGAAACTGATTTGTTCTTGACTCGTTTTTTTTAAGTGCAAGAACTGATAGACAAAATGAGTGGAGCATTTTGGTATGAATGATCTCGAATAGACATGGTTGCAATAGGAGTTAGTCAATCGGGCATCTATGAGGTCCTGAGTGGATCTAGATGCGATTGCTAACTGCATTGCCGATAAATCATGGTCTAAGATCCGAATGAATGTTGAATGTGATTTGTCATGTGATGTCATGTGATGTCCTATGATGTCTAGTGATGTCGTGTGATGTGACTGTCGATTGGTACATGTGCTAGATATGTGTTCCTAGTGCGTAGGTACTACCAGTCAGTGTCTGCTAAGACAATTTATGGCCTCTGTCTGTTTTGCAGGCGTAATTGAGGGCGATTACAATTCTTTCAAGAGGGGGGTATGTCACAAACTGGTGACGTGGCTGCCCATACACGCACACCCTCTGAGAAGAAATGCGACATGGCTGGCTGCAGAAAACCGAAATGTTGACGTGGCAATTCCGTACGGCTGATGACGTGGCAGTACGCAAATCGCAGCGGTTTATACGGTAACCAGAGCTCATCTTTTGGGCGTTGCTTTTTCTACGCAATTGTTGAGAGAGAGAGAGAGAGAGAGAGAGAGAGAGAGAGAGAGACACACACACACACACACACACACACAGAGAGAGAGAGAGAGAGAACCCTTTTTGCTTTATTCTAGGCAAGGGTTCAGAGAGAGGAAAAGCCTCTTTTGCTTTATTTTCAAAGCTTTTAATTTTCAGCTTTTGGAACAGCTTTTGAAGATTTTGGGGGCTCTGCTTTTAACATCCCTTTGTAACCTTTAAATACGCGGGTTGGCCTCTCATAACTCAGAGCATATGGACGCAGAGTCTGAGTGTGAGCGCCTGCTTGCACTCTTGTACTTTGAACACAGATTAATACAAACAAAAAAAATCGAAAGGGGCGCCAGTCTTTGGGGCCAATATCTCTAGGCACGGAACTCCGCTGGGCCAGTGTCAAATCAATTGTGAACTGTGAACTGTTTTGAAGTGTTTATTTGGTGGTGTTACGGTAGATTCTCGACTTAGAGTGTCCAAGTCTGTTACACTTGGTCCACCCTCACAGGCCCAGCACTTCATTTTGAGTTGTTCTTAGCTAGCAGGATGATTGTGATACAAGATTGCCGACCCACACTCTAGCCTCTTGCAGAGCTTAAGCCCCAGGAATGGAGCAGTGATAGACAACTTTGCTCGGAGCTTATCTGCAGGCTGACTCTCTAGTTCATATGGAGAGCCCGTTGCTTTCGCATCTTTGAGGCCCGCTCCATTTCACTGGTGGAGACTTTACAAGATATATGATTGGAGCTAATCCCCACAGTGCACACTTCGAGGCCTAGTTCGAGAGGCTGCAAGGCAGCTCCGACAGTATGGGGGCACACCGCAAGGCATTCCTACGACTTTGGCATCCAGGGCCTTTCTACACCATGGTCTATGGGGCTCCTAGATGGCACTACCAGCCACCTGTGTGGTTGTTTCCTCCTCCCGTATCCTGATTTAGCCGTCATTGTACATATCTCATTTTTTCATTGAGAGAGTCTCCCCTCATGCTGATGTAGCACCCCCTCTTGTTGGGGCAATTTGTAGCCCAATGGGCAGTTTTATTAACTAATAGAAGGATCTTGTTCTTGGGGGGAAAAAAACTTGCAACTCTTTTTCTTCTTTTCTTTGAGGGTTCTCACTTTAAGAACTCTCTATTACCTCATGAATTTACTAGTGTAAACCATAGTCACAGCGGACGCCCATTTTTGGGCTTCCCGTCCCCACTTGTGGTCCCACCCTCTTTTTTACACTAAAAATCCATTTGAGCCCCGGCCCCTGTTCCCCGTCCCCAAACGCGTCCCTTGTGACTATGGTGTAAACTCCTTAATTCCTTACTGAGTTCACTGTTGTGAACTCCACTCATCTCTTGAATGGCAACCTCTAACCGTTTAGGTTTCTTCGTGACAACAATTACCTGTTGTCACAGATTGCTGGCATGTCAAGTCACTGAAGACCCAACGGGTTAGGGCTCCCCGAGCCTAACCCTAGCCAGCGTGCAAAGAAGGGGGATGGGAAGCTGAAGAGGCCAATGGATCCACAACAAGGCTAAACAATCTGCCCAAGACACACTTCAACCCCACATGGTTCAACGCTCCCCCCCCCCTCCCCCTCTCGCGGCGCGCGCACACACAAAACTAACCTAAACAAAGAGTCTCATCTAGCAAGTTTAGCACATTTGTAGGTCAGATACGATGACAATGAAAATGACCTTCAAAAAATTTTGAACTTTCCACCATGCCTGTCACCGTGCCAAAACCTCAATGACCACCACAATTAAAGAGAAAAGACACCAGACACTCTTATGTTCAGTTTTCAAAAAAATACATGTAATAATGTGCAAGCAGTACCTGCAATTCGGAAATGTATTGTCTAGTCCTTTGCTCTGTACACAGACCTGCAAGTAATGCTTCATGTTCCTCTGAAGTGTGATATCGGAGAAACACACGAGCTTGCTGATAAAGCTTCCGTTCTTCATCAGATCTTTGATTATCCAGCTCTTGTTGCCGCTTCACATCAAGTAGCCCTCTTTCAAGAATAAAATCTTTGCGACGTTTTCTTTCATCTAACCTGCCATCATTACCATAAAGACACATATGTTTAATCATCGCAATTCTTGCGACAATATCTCAAGAGTTGTGCACTTTAAATTACAACAACGTGGCATCATAAGGTTCCTACTAAACATAAAAGGAGTTCTTGTGATTCTGTATTTCATTTGGTTTGACGTGATTGAGATTTCAATCTAGTGATAATTCTAAATGTGACTTGACTTTTCTCCTTGAATACTTCTTCTTTTCACGAGCGATACAGAAAATATAGCACTCAACATGAAAACTTTTCTGTGCAAATACAGTAAAGATATATTGCTGACGTGAACTTAAGGAGGACGGCATCCATCCCGTTCAGCGGTCTAATAATTTGTTAACCGTAAAGTCATTTAAGATAGATACCAATGAACCCTGTCCTCCTTGTGAATTCAAAGAGGCCATATTCATCAGCTCCTCAACAAGACGCTAGCCATCACTTTGTTCTCAGCACAGATGTTTAAATCTTGAAGAAAAGATGATACTCAACATGAACTTGTGTCATGCAAATGTAGTCAAGCTATAAAGTTGACTTGAAAACTCCAAGAGGAGGGCATCCATCCACACCGGCAGTTAAATATAACCATTACTTTGTTCACCATACAATTGATGACGGCGTTTTAAGGGCAGCTTCTCTTTCTTGGTAACAATTATCGCCAATTGCTTTGGCGTTTTCAGTAAGTCAATAACCTTGCGTTTTTGTCCCTTGTCTGTTGTCCACAGACAACGCTTCACACTTCTTAGGAGTTTTCTTTTTTTGGGCGCCTTTTATTCCTCACCGGGATCAGCTCCTAACTAGTGGCTGCGTTTTATGCTGTGTTTTCAAGCTAAAAGAAGTGCTCTACACCTCTTCCACCCAAGGCGGCACGCTCAGTCAGCATTTTGGCATTTTCAGCTCAAGAGCTCCCAGATGAGATTTTTCCAGCAAGCTCCGCAAGGCTGCAAGCAGCGTTTCCAGCCAGATTCAGCCCTCAGTGGGCACACTTCCCCCGGGTTCAGCCAACAGGTGGCAGCAGCATTTAAGCAGTGCTTTGCTCTCCCGGCAGTAGCAGTGCAACGTTTTTTTTTCCAGCTGGCTTCTCTTTTCTCCTCACCCAGTTCAGCCCAATATGGCAGTGCTCGACTCAGCCCTCCTCTGCCTCAGGCTTTCAAGCTCACCACAGCAGCGCTCCTCCCTGGTTAAGCACTAGAGCAGCAGCTCTGGCAGCCGCATGCCCAAATGACTCCTCTCCCGTGATCAGCAGCAATAAACCCGCATATTGTTCTCTCAGGTTCTCTCCTCCCAACCGGCAGCAGAGCTGCCACTTGCGACCACAGCTCCCTTAACTCCTTTTACCGAAATCATGGTGTAACAAGAGCAAGCATAGGCTCTATTCAATCGACGGCCAGGGACGTTATCCTCTGTGTGCAGAGTTTCAATTAATGTTTACAACTAGATTTTTTTACCACTTTAATAATCTCAAGATAGAGACGTTTTTCATGGCACTCGGTGTCTTTTTCACAGCCTCCACCATTGTTCGTCTCCCAAGTTGCATTTTTTTTCGTTATCGGCTTTGTCTGTGCTCTTTGCGGCCTCCACCTTCAGCTCTTCTAAACTAATGTTAAAGGCAACTCTTTGTTGACCCTCTCACTCTTGGGCGCCTTTTATCAGCTCTCTTAAGTGGCGCATAATTGGCTTTGACCGTCTACTCTCTCATTGAAGTATTCTCTGATTTTCATCGCTTAACACTCGGTGTGGTGGTCAGATTATCTGTACCCTCTATGTGTCCACTACTCGTGGGTCCTTCCCTCGTCTTGATACTTCACAATCTCGGGCAAGAAACAAAAACCCAAAGTCAAAAACTTTGTTGGCAGCAGGTATCTCAGCCAATTCAACAAGTGGTCCCACCGCAACGGGTGAAGGCACTCAGCCTCCCCCTACTTCGTTTGAGTCAATTTGTAACCCGATATCTACTAGACTCTCCAATGTTCGGTCATTTACTCATCTGTAACAACATATTTGGCTCGTCCGCAGGTGTTCCTACCTTTATGAGTGGCAATTTTTATGTGCCTCCTTGGCATGGATCCTACACGTTCGATACTTTTCCGAGCACAATTCCCCGGCTCTTACGACTACGGACAATTCAATAGGTGTATCAGGTTCCTCTTGCTCTTACAGCCGCTATCCTCATGCTACTTTCTTAATTGCGAGTTTTTTTAATCCATTTACTCAATCTATCAATCTTCCAACTCTCCCTAATGCTCAAAAGCTAACACCAGATAAGTATCAGAATCTTCCAACTCCCTCTTTGCGACCTATAGGATTCACGGCTATGACCGTCTATGCTCTATCTGCATCCGTGTAAGGTCCTTATCAACGAGATTAGGTCACCGGCTAAAGTACCCCTCTTCCGCATGAAAGGAGTCCTCTCTATCTCACTCAGAAATTTTAGGATAATAACCCTCTTCTTGGTTGTGTCTTTGCCGGCTGTCCAAGCTTTGCTAGAGGGGAGGGACTCCTCTTCCTTATAGCCAAGCTTCTTGCATAGGGTTTTCACATCTACTTCAAGAGTGGAGTCTGTCTCTTGGGGATGCCAGTGATGCAGATATTGAGGCGATAGGCTTGCCTCATCTTCTCTTCCTCCAAAGTGGTGTCACAAACAGAACCCAGAAAAACACTCTTTCTAAGGGAGAGACCACAACCTTATACATAAAACTAGTATGTGAGTTGTCTTACTATGTTCTGCACAAATATCATCAACCGACTACTTTGGTGGCCAAACAACACGACTGCAGGCTAATAGCTCTCCACATTGATGGTTACACCCATGCTTCCTTAACATATCCCAGACTGGTATCCTGCACGCTTCTGGCTAGTTTGTAACCAATACATGCTAATTTTTTAATACCATGTAAAGCTGCATTCTTGCCTTCTTTGACCTCGAGTGAATGCAGCAGGAGATAAGTCAACAGACCCTTTTACAGATTTGACTTTTTAAGTAACATAAAGTCTGTACAAAATCATTCTCACATACTATGGCCTTTTCGCAAGACTGACAAATAAATAGTCCTTCCACCACTTGTAACTCACAACCATCAACAAATATAACATGTATCACCTCATAGACATGCCTGAAAAATGAAAGTAACAGCTGCAAGCCTGGGCATTAAAGAAAGTAGACTTGTTGATTTCCTTATGCGTCAAAAAATAAGAGACAAGCATAGACTGTCCAGAACGTGGTACCTAATGAAGTTTATTTATTTTATGCTGCTAGCATACTAACCTTTCTAGATATATATGCAGCATGCGAAGTTTGAGCTCATAATCGGTCTCTGTATCAGCTTCTTTGAACTCCATTTCCGCAAGTGGGAGCTCCGCATCATTATCATATTCTTTATCGAATTCTCTCCTCTTCGGATTAAAACCACTCTGATCTAGATAGGTGGTGCCATCCTCAGTGCCATCGAATAATGGCTTTGGTTTCTTCACGCCAATGCTGCGATTACTTTGGCCACCATCTCCTGTAGAAACATGATAGATAACCCCTAGAATACTTAAAAATCAACATACCTATGCAACCACTTCTTTCAAAACTTGTATCTTGAAAAATTTGTTGTTTATAAACTTCATGTGTGAAGCGTGATTGCACAAAATTTCAGCTCAACTGCCAGTAAGCAGCTGGCAGGTGAGCGATTTAAACGTCGAAGTGAGCCCCTCTCGGAAGAATGTTACCTTCGGCCACTGTAGCAGTGGACTCGGAACCTTCTTTTTGCTGTCCTGGTAATACAGGCTTCTTATCAACAACTGTTGCTGGATTTGTTGCAGTCAAAGATTTACTTTCATATGCTCTGTCTTGTCCTTTCTCCCCCTCTGTCACAGAACCTGAGAGTTGAAAGATAGAATTCTGAGTTCTAGGACTGAAAAGAATCGCTGGCATAGTAAGCAAAAATATGCCAAAGATCAATGACAGAAAAATATCGATATGAATTAGTGAAAGGAAATCAGGTGCTGCAATTGCATTGATAGCACCAATTTATGGCAGCCCATGATAGTAGAAAAGCTACTCTATGTAAATGAAAGAGACTAAAGGCAAGTTAAAAGATCTCAAAAATAGCTACAAAAAACCAAAATTGAACCCAAAAACAAAAACTAGAGCTCAACCTCCGTGAGAATTCCACTTAATGAATATGAAAGGCAAGACCACAGTTTTTCCATACGGCAACACAGAATGATATGGAAGTATGGAAAAAGACATCCCCTAGAAATTCCACACGTCGTACCATACTAGACATTTCAACGAAAAAACATGCTTAGATGTGATCACTACATAGTGTTTGCAGTTCAAAGACATTATAGCCATGCTTTCAAAATTGCACACATCAAGCTATTGCCCAACGGTAAAGATAGATTATTTTCCAAGTCGCCTTGTAGATTAAGCATGGTAAGTATGTTTGTGCATATCATATGCCCATCATACACCAAATATCATTTGAGTATGAAACTATATACATTTACCATACATGTATGGAGAAAACTATGGGCAAGACTGCACAAAAGAAAACACCGCAATCATTAAAATTTGTGCTAACTTTCATTTCAATAATCATACAATTGCATTGTGGATAGCACAAAAATTCCTACACAATGCGGGGAATAGCAGAGCACGCTTAAGGGGACAACGATTAAAAGAGCAAGATCAGACCCACTCAGATGTCAGAAATTATCAGTCCACTATGTATAAATTCCATCCAAACGCTAACCTTGATCGATTTACTAATCCCCAATCTTGAATCTTTTTGAAAAATCGCGCTTGGGGCGGGGGCCCGGGGGGGGGGGGGGGGGGGGGGGGGGGGGGGGGGCATATGCTCTCCCAGTCCTCATCTTGTCAATGGCCTTCTTCACCATCTCAGCGGTGAAAAAAGCACATGTGTGTGGGCATGGATCGGGGGGGGGTCGGGAAGGGGCGGCTGTCCAGGAACTGTGTACAAAGATGATGTGTACTGACCCCAGGTCTCTGTAGAGGTAATGGCAAAGAGAAGGGGGGGGCGGGGGGGGGGGGGGGGGGCATATGCTCTCCCAGTCCTCATCTTGTCAATGGCCTTCTTCACCATCTCAGCGGTGAAAAAAGCACATGTGTGTGGGCATGGATCGGGAAGGGGCGGTTGTCCAGGAACTGTGTACAAAGATGATGTGTACTGACCCCAGGTCTCTGTAGAGGTAATGGCAAAGTGAAGGGGGGGGGGGGGGGGGGTGGAACTGCTCATGAAAGAGCCGCCATGCCTCACGCAAGTCCTGATTCGAGAATAGCTGGTATAGATCCGGCTCTAGTTGAGCCAAAAATGCCCTCTTCTTCCGCCGCACTAGGCGTCGGAAGTCAATCTGTGATTGTTTGTGAGTGATGTCTCCCAAAAGCACCTCCCTCTGAAGTCTAGCTCTAGTTCGGCAGCATTCCCCATCATACCCGCTGTTCTGAGGCATGCTCCCAGAACGACGTCTCCGCTCAGGCTAGGTGTGTGGGTATGCCTCTGCTACTGCATCATGTAATGTCTGTGTCAGTATAGTAGTAAGCTCCTCCAAAGGTCACACTAACTCCTCAGTGCATAGGCGTCTATAGATCCCATCTATGTATACAGAATCCGTCTCCCGTGTGAAGGTATAGCGAGTAGGGGCTGCTACCCCTGGCCTGTGTGCTACACTGAATTGGAAAGAGATGGTCAACGAGACAAGAGCATGATCCACTGCCACCCCAACACGTCTGGGCTCAACTATGAGATCTTGGATACTAGAGATGAGGCTCGGTTGTGCCATGACATAATCCATTGTGCTGGCTCCATGTCTGTGTGGAAAGCATGTAAAACCTCCCGCAGCGGGAAATCTCTGTAGGCCATTCAAGATGGCCAATCCATGTGCAGTCCCCATGTCTATCAAGTGATGTCCACACTCAGTATATTTCCCATCCTCTGATAGTCTGGATAGGCCCGTCTCTGCAACATCCAGCTCTCTCAGCATCTCCTCTGAAGTATCATAAAATACTGTCTGATGACGGGCAGTCCCAGCATTGAAGTCCCCTAGAATGATAATGTCACCATCTCTAGAGAACTCCCACATGTCATCATCCAAAATAGAGAGGGGGACTATCCTCTGGGTGGTGCATATACTGACGTACTCGTGGGGAAGTAGCAAATAGCAATGTAAAGATATCTACATGTCTCCGCTCTCAATCTCACCATGTACCTAGCTTGCTCATCCCTGCGGGCTATATGTATCAATGGCTGCAACTGCTCCCTGAATAACACTGTAACTCCTCCTGAGCCCCGCCCCCTATGCTCTCATTAAGGCGCTTAGATCCATTACAATTCCAGGTAGCAACTTTGAGTGTCCTCCCATAGGCCGCACACCGTCATGTGGAGCGTCGCTCCAATATCAAAAGCATCCACATCAAGGCGCATAGATTCATTACAATTCCAAGTAGCAACTTTGAGTGTCCTCCCATAGGCCGCACACCGTCATGTGGAGTGTCGCTCCAATATCACCACTCTTCCATCTCGGTAAAAAGCAATCTTACCTTCTTTCCTTGCGACTCTAATCTCTAGCATTACCTCCTGCATATGGACGATATGTGAGAGGATAAGGTCATCCCCGAGAAAGATACCAGTCTTCTTGAGAGTTGATCTCTTCTTCACAAAGTCCTTCGCTTCCATGGAGAGAAAACAAAGGATGAGTGCCCTTTCTTTCGAGGCTTCCTCCTTGCTTCCATTTTTCTTGTTGACCACTCTCCAAGCTCTTGAGTGCATCAGCTCATGAACCCCCATCAAAGCCATGAGTTCTTTTACCTCTTCGTCTACATTATCTTTGTCTTTAAGGCCGCAAATTCTCACATGTAGAGAGCGTACACGTCTTCTTTGCTCCTCTTCTAGTGTCAGGTTGATAACGGTGGGTGTGGACGTTGTTTCCTTGCTTTTCCCTTTCCTGGCAACCTCAATCCATTTCTCAACCTCATATGCTTTCTGTTAAGTCTTTGTAATAACGTCCACCCACGAAGTCATTTCTTTATGTTGCTCTTCCCCCTCTTTGATGGCTCGCACTTGCTCTTTGATTGTGTTGAGTTCTTCTATTACACAGGGTTGCAATTCTCCTTCTTCAGGCATGTTTCGTGATCGTGCCTCAGGGAGCTCCTTCTTGAGTGACGCAATCTCTTCGCCTTGGGCCGTCACACGATCTCCCATTGTAGTAATCTTGCTTTCTTTGGAAAAAACGCGATCTTCGAGCATTTTTATTATCCCTAATAAGTTGCGGTTGATCTTGTTAATGGTTTCGGGTCATTTCTTCTTTGCACTTTTGATTTGCATCTTCTAAAGGGTCGGGCTTATCATTCTGCTTCCTCATGTTTGGTCGTTGCCAAAAACAAGAGGAATTTTGCGGTGAAAGGAGACCACACTACACGCACAAGTGCTTCCACATTATGCATACAAGAAATACCCGCTTTCTGCAAACTCTGCAATTTCTGAGAAAATTTGAATTTTAAATTTTACTGTCTTCTGTTGTACCTGCGGGGCTGCAGAGGTAGCGCGAGGGGGGACAGGGCTGCGCGCGCGTGCGCGCGCACACACACACACACACACACATAGAGAGAGAGAGAGAGAGAGAGAGAGAGAGAGAGAGAGAGAGAGAGAGAGAAAGTTGCAGTCTTTTTCATTTAAACAAGCCAGGAGTGAAGAACAAAGATTACCTACACTTATACTAGAAGGAGATCTTCCATCACGCACAGCATCCCGTTCTTCCATTCTGCATATCATGTGACATGACCAGTTGTGAGGCATTTAGAACAATCGCCTTGAATATGCACCATATTACAGATAAGATTCTCAGACACACAAGGAAGATACAGAAATCGAGAGTGTGCTTCCAGCTTCCATTTCCACTCAAGCTCATTAACTACACAATACAATTTGCAAGAGTGAAATCAGCATGAGTTTGCTTGCTCTCAGATGGTTAAGACATTTATAGACAATGACACTCGTTCTTCCAAGTCTTCTGGTTTAAAATTGATGGCAATGGAATGTGCATCCTGCTATCAGTTAGAATTGGTTGACACCGACGTGCATGGCTGTTGTGTTTTCCTTTTCCTTCATTAGGAAGCCTTTCACAACCCAGCATCATTGTATCATGAAGTAGAACTTCACATGGATTGGTTTATTGCTGTTTTTTGTTTGAAAAAACTGTGTGGTGATAACTAGAAATGGGACTATGAATCTCAAATCAGGTAGTAAAATAACACTGCGCCTCCCTGAACTACAGAAGAGCTATGTCGACCCTCCATCACCAGCATACAACATTTTTTATTAGCAATGTCTCGGTGAGAAAAAGTAGACCCTGAAACGCAGAAATGATGAATGAAGACCTTGCAATAACAAAAGATTCTTACTTTACTCTAGTCGGGGAAACTGACGGCTCCTGCTTTGGTGGTTTCAGAACAATCCCATCATTAATACCACCTGACATGAGTGGCAAAACAGTATAAAAAGTGTGAATAATGCATTAGGCGTTGAAATGGGTCCATAGTTGAGACAGAACAACTCACCCTTTTGATGCGCCTTGGTAATTGCCATTAGCTCAGCCCTTGTTTTACTACGAATATTAGTAAGGTCCTGTAAGAAATTTATCGAGTTAAAAAATCAAAGTCCCAGGGTGCAGCACAGCAGTACAGACTTTGCATTGATAAGCTTCAAAAAAAGTACCGGAAGAGGGGAACATGGAGAGTTCATATATGAGGACATATAGTGATTATAGCACTGGAGTTTTGTCTTTGTAGCTACGTGCACTGCAACTTTTACCCAATCACCTAAGCCATGTGTTTCGACCCCCTGGAACAAAATTTCACAGGAAACTTGGAACTTTCTACTTCATCTTTTCCATATGTGCAATTATATTTTAGCACTATACCTCCAGCAATAGCATTTCCTCATCTGCAGTCCAGTCTGGATGTATGAGGGAAAAAGATAGGTTCTCCTGCGATAACAAGCAATATCATTCACAGATTCAAAAGCAAGCTCTTTAAGCAGCCAAACATCCTTCTCCCAAATTCCACAAGTCAAGCTGAAATTTAGAGTAAATTTGAAATAAAATAGAAGGGAAAGAGATCCAATGCACACGCATTGCAGAAAATCCCTTTTTCTTGCACTACAAATTCTTCTTCTTTTTTCTTTTTTCCAAGAAAAAGATCCTTCTATTAGTTACTAAAACTGCTCATAGGGCTACAACCACCTCTACTAGAGAGGGCTACATCAACCATAAGGAGAGACTCTCCCAATGAAAAAACAGCATATGTACGCGCATCTCCTCAGGCACAAGAGAAGGCATCTGTGCCCAAACTTGCTCTCTGCATGTATCCCGACACTCTGACTGCGGCTCTGCTAATAGCAGGTGAGGGTAAAAGCAATAGCAACTGCAAGCATATCCTTTGGCTCTGAAGCAATTGACCTGTCAGGTCTCCTCAACTGGCTGACACTGGTATGTGCATGACGAGGTTCCACTACCTCAAAGAAAGACCCAGTCACCCTGACACCCACCTGAGTCCACTAAGATGCATGTCGATGGAAAGAAAAATCATGACACCTCTCCTCTATGCTGGCAAGCTCCTGGCGAGCCTGCTGCAACTGCTCCTCCAACCAAGGACTGACTGAATGCTGCTCCTGCATCCTCTGCAAGGAAGCAATGCCCCGTCAGAGACGTTGCTCCTCCTCCCTCGCTACAGCCAGGCGCAGGCCGTAGACTCCTGGAGAAAGAAACAGCTAAGCTGAGCAAGTCCAAAGGCCACTCTGTCAGCAAGAGAGTCTTGCGTGTCCAAGTCCTCTGTCCAAAGAGCCGCCACTCACTCTCTCAGCTGGAAGTCCAACAAGATCCTCTGAGAAATGCATAGCATCGTGCGCCCCCTCCTCTGTCTATTTGTCATCGTGAGAATCACTGGTGCATGGTCCGAAAAAGATGTCCCATCCAAGATGCAAACTGACCCACCCACGTCCTATCCGAGATAGATTCACCATTGTTACCGAGAACGGGAACGCGGAACAAGAATGGAAGGGTTGAGAACGAGACGCGAACGGGGAGGAGGAAGGCAAGCCAGAACGGTGGACAAGATTAAAGCTTGAACTAGCTCCATTCAGCTTAGTCCCAAATACACTCCTAAACAACCCAAAAACAGCCCCCAAACCTACCCTCAAACTGCACCAAAAATGTTGCCCAAACAACCCCAAATGCCTACTTTTTCCCGTTCCGCCGTTCTGCCTCATGTTCCGCCGCAGAAAATTTGTAGTGTCTCCTCTTTCAAGATGTGATATGATTCTAGGCATTCAATGGTTTTGTAAGCATAACCCTCTCATTGATTGGGTGGACAATACTTTCACTTTCAATGCCAAAAGTGACACTCCCATTGTCATTCGTAGGGAGAAAGTTGTTCATTGTTCACCTCTCATTTCTCTCGTGCAGGCGAAATTTGAAAAGAACCAAGAGAAGGAGACTCTCTCAGTCTTTTCTTCTCCAAAGCACGACACACATGTTTTGCATAATACAGATTTGATTATTCACAAGGATGATGATTTGCATGATAAAGATGTGATTGTTCACAAGGATGATGGTTTTTCCGGTGAAGCTAACCTCATTGCAGATATGATCAATCACGCAGAACCGATCCTAGCTCTCGAGTCGAGGTCCAAAGACATCACTCAAGAAGTATTGTGTGTTCGCATGATTAGTCAGCACGCATTGTTCGAGTGTTTCATTCGTGACGGTTTCTTGTATTTTCGTCACCGTCTTTATGTGTTCCCTTTCCACAGGCATGCCATATTGTACGATGCACATGATTCACTCATGGATGAGCACGGATGTATGCGGATTTCTATCAAAAAGAACAAAAGTTTGCATGACACAGTCTCAAAAAGAGCACAAGAACATTTTTCTATCAAGCATCAGCATTTTCATTGTGATTTGCCACAGTTGATAGATTTAGATCAGAAAGTCAAGATTCGACCCCATTGTTTGCGTGTGTTTGATGAACGGTTTGGCACTCCGTCTCTTTGTTCATCTACATTGCATGCACAGTCTTTTAAGAAGACTAGTATTTTTCCAGTCACTCTACTTGGAATGGGTATGTTCATGATTTTGTGTTGGAAGTGGTTTCAAGAATTTTCGTCCTCAAAGATTCTTGAAGAAGGTGGATCTACGTCCATAGACACAGTTGGACCACTGAAGCAACCACAGATCCCTTTGTGTCGCTTTCGGCGCGGTCCAAAGAAGCAAGCATTGCAGACCTTTATGAAGTTCAAGTATCGCACGACCCACGCATCAGAGTCGGCTGGCGAAGAGTCCTTCCCAAGATTCCAGACATTGTTGGCGATCTCCCTCGACGCCATACAGTTCGGTAACAGTACCTCACTTTGAAAAGAAGGGGATGTCACGTGCACATCTAACCCTATGTGCATGTGGACAAGCTACTTCAGATCCAGGGTTCAGGTCATCTTAGAAAGTGTTCTCGCACGCAGGTAGTGTGGCATAAAGACGCGTTTCGGCCCTCTGAAACCCCGAGACGGCGAAACAGCCGAAATGAGTCGACTTTTCTTTTTTGGCCCCCTTTTGACCAGTTGACCTTAAACCACCCATTTGGAGATTTTTAAAGCCAGGCCGCTTCACAAAATAGATACCTTATTTACTCGTGACTCAAGTCTCACATCCAAATTTTGGTATTTCATATGTTTTGACATGTAAATTTATATGTATATTCAATGTATAATTATAGAAACATACATGTAAAACGAAACATGTGTTTCGCTTTCTTTGAGCCCCAAAACGAAACGTTTCAGAAACCTCGAAACCCCAAAACGCACGAAACCCTGAAACGTTTCATATCACACTGTTCACAAGCCGTGAATGTCCAGGCACTTAGAGTAGTTGCATATCCTCTGTGCACTGTAACATGCTCATGATGGCTACTGATTGTCATGTTGATGTCATGCTCTGTGCAACCAGAACCCATTTTCCCTATTTTAGCCATTTTTCATTTATTATTAATAAGTGACTTTGTTGGGAACTGGGTAGGGCAAATTGGCTAAGCAAGTATAAATAAAAGCTAGCACTAGCACTTTCTGGCAAAAGAGGCAACAGAGTACCTACACTTGCAATGCACCTTCTCAGCAAGAACCGGTAGAATTACTTAGTGTTTTTCAGCCATCAAGACCAGCCTAGCGTTTTGTAGATTGCAGATCAGCCCTCGCGTTAGCAGATCACAGAGTTCAGCCTAGCGTTTTTGCAATTGCAGATCACTATCTGCGTTTTGCAGATTCCTGGCGATGGAATCAGCCCTAGCATCAACGTTTCCAGTTTTCAGCACTTAGACTCCGCGGGAGCAACCCCAAACCGCAGCAGATACTCGCCTTCCCGCAGCAGATCCTCGCCGCGTGGTCAAATTGGCTAGCGTTTTCAGTTTCAGCCCACTGTTCGCAGATTTCAACATCTGCGTTTTCAACGCACCGTCGTCGCGTCGTTGCCATCGCCGTCCTCGTGGACATAGAGTCAGAATTCAGCAAATAGCAGATTTGCAGTTTTCAGCCCCTAGTGTTTTCAGATTTCAGCCCGTCTCGTCGTCGTCATCATTGTCGTCGACATCGTCGGCAAGTCCATTGCATCTAGACCATTGTACCAGATTTGTGCAATCAATAGCATAGACCTCTCTCGTCATAGAGAGTGGGGCCCTTGGAGGAGGCTTTGACAACATTTTGGTGTCATATTCTCTTCTCTCTCTCTCTCTTAGTCTTAGCACCTTCATTCACAGTGTCATTCACTTTGTTTGTGATCATTTGCACTCTCTCTTTAAAGGAACGGAAGGCTCTTCCTTCCCTAAGTAAAAGGAACCCTTGAGCACAGTTCGGAGCACTCATCTTGAGCAAAGTTCAACATTCACTTCCGTTGCACCTTACATTGGTATCAGAGCTTTGGCAGTGTTTCTGTATCACTCAAGGAAAGAACCACAGAAAAAAAAATTTGCTTGTTGCGGTCGCATGTAACCCAAGTCCACTTGGGCGTGTCGATTCCTAATCGTGTTTTTGAAGAGTGACAGGTAACCCAAGAAAGAAGAGCTTGTCCGGCCTCCCCTTGTTGCTCTTTTCACTCATTGAGAGCGGACCATGCACTAAGCAGTCAGCCAATCGACGTGAGGTGAGAAAAAACAACCTTGGTGTGAGCGCAAGGCCGCCAAGGGGTGCGCCCGCAAGGAAGAGTAGAGCTCGGGTAAGAGAAGATCCTTCTCTAACACAGATTGCAAGCTAAAGAAAGACCTCAAGAACTCAAGAACCTCGAGAATGCAAGAACCTCAAGGACTCAAGAACCTCAAGAACCCAAGAACCACAAGCACCCAAGTATTTAAGTACCAATAACTCAGTGTATGGTCATCACCCGAAGCGGAATGGATACTTTGCGTGAAGGTGATGAGCATGGAGGTGGCGAAGAAGAATTTCCCCACCGGGAGGTTTTCCCGACCCTTCCCCCTCCCCATCTACGCCAAGGATTGCACCAAATCCTATGCAGGCTTTGGTCAAGACGATGATGGGCATGATGTTACAACAAAAAGCGCAACGCCCCGCCTTAGAGCACGAGCCCGAAGAAAGAAAGGCAAAATTGGATCGCGAGCGCAAAGAGAGAAAGGCAGAATTGGATCGCGAGCGCAAAGAGAGAGTTGGATCGCGAGCGTGAAGAAAGACGGCTAGCCTTGGAACGCGAGCGCGAGCAACCGCGCTTTGCGGCCGAAGACCGAAGGGTAGCTTGGAGCGTGAGCGTGAGCAAGCGCGCTTGGCGGCCGAAGAAAGACGAGCAGCCTTGGAGTTAGAGCGTGAGGTGCAGAGAGATCAACGCATGCAAGAGTTGGTCCTACATGTACTTACCTCGAAACCCGAGCCGGTCAAAAATGTTGGTAGTTCATCAAGTAGCTCAAGCAGAGATTCGGATGCCAACAACCCCGTCATTGAGAAGTTGACGTTCAGTAAGTATGATGGTAAGATGGATGCTACTATTATTCATTCTTGGTTGAATCAATTTCATGCTTACTTTGCGACAACTAAGAAGACAGGAAATAGCAACATTTTGACAGCATCTATATACCTTGCCGGTGATGCCATTAATTGGTACCACACATGGCAAGAGGCACAGTTGACCGCGCACCTACAGGAAGCCGAAGAAGGTGTGCCCCTTTCTTTTATGGCATTAACAGAGGATGTGGGTTCTGTGGGTTCTTTGGATTCGTTAGATTCAATCTTACGACATGTTTTCTTTATATGCCTCTTGACATGACAATGATAACATCGACCTTCCTTAGAATAAATGACTTGTTCTTCTGACGTTATGTATCCTCCCATGATTCCTTTAACAACTTTTTCATTTGGGGTGAGCTTAGCTTTAGCATTCTTTTCCGAAGGATTAGAAGAAGATTGGCTAGAAGAGTTACCATTCTTACCGTTTTTACCGTTCTGAGGGTTCTGAGGAGTCTAAGAGGTAGTTTGAGAAGACTTGTTCTCCTTAGGCTTTCCCTTATTGTGCTTTGTAAGGTGCAGCGGAATGAATGTTGTATTTCTCAAGATTAGTGATCTTTATTGCTCAAGGTTCCTTTTAGTTCTTAGGGAAAGAGAGAGCTTTCCGTCTTGTGGAGAGTGCTATGATCACGAACAAAGTGAGTGGGTATTGTGCGTGCAAGTGAATGAAACTGAGAGAAGGAGAGAGAAGAGATACGACACCAAGAGGTTGTAAAACCCTCCTCCGAAGGCCCCACTCTCATCGGCGAGAGTGGTCTATTCTTTGATTGCACAAAGGTGTACAATGCGTATGCAATGGACTGATGCAATGGGACTATGCCGATGACGACGACGGTGATGATGACGACGCGATGGCTGAAATCTGAGGTCTTCTAATCGCTGATTTCGGGGACTGTTTGGTGGCTGAAAATGACTGTTTTGGCTGCGTTTTCTTGGGCTAAACTTGGGGGGACTTCTGCAACTAAATGGGTGGAATCTGCTACTGCGCTTGAGGCTGAAAATCTCTGTTTTTCAATGCTGATTTTGCTGATCAAAAACGCTGGGCTGCTGATCCAAAACGCTGAATGTTTGCAGATCTGCTGGCGTTAGTGCATGGCTGCAAAATCGCTAAACTTGCAGCAGTCCCTAGCGTTAGTAAGAACGCTGGTTGGGGCTGATGTCTGGCGAGCAAAAACGCTACAAGGCTGGTGGTCTTGGCGATGATGCGAGGGGGAAAGGTGCGGGCAATCTGGTGTTGCCGCGATACTGCAAGAGGACTCGTCGGCGGAGGTCTTTATCCAAAACGCTAGGCTCTGGGGGCTACTGCTGAGAAGTGACCTGTTGAGCGGGAAGCTCCTGCTGCCACTTCTGCCAGAAAGTGCTAACTTGGGTTTGCTTATATATTAACTTAGCAAAATTGCCCTACCTACTTTTGTTGGAAAGTCACTTAAAAACAATAAGTGAAAATAACCAATAAATAGGAAAATAGGCTAAATGCACTGGAAAATTCCCCTAACTGATGCTAATGGATTCTGATGGGAATTCCGATGATCATGCTGTGTGCAACCGGAGGATATGCATCTATGCTAAGTGACTGGGCATGCACGGTCTACGAATAGACTCACAAAAGTGCCAGATCACTGCTAATCTAAACTGACTGAACTGACTGAACCTTGCTGTGGTGTAGCTTGTCCACGGACACATAGGGTTGGGATGTGTCACGTGACATCCCCTCCTTTTCAAAGTGAGGTACTGATACCGAACTGTATGGCGTCGAGGGAGATCACCAACAGCTTCCGGAATCCTGGAAGGGACTCTTCGCCGGCCCACTCTGATGTGTGGGTCGTGCGGTACTTGAACTTCATAAAGGTCTGCAACGCTTGCTTCTTTGGGCCACGCCGAAAGCGACTCAAAGTCTTCTGAATCTCTGTCCTTGCTTCAACTTCGTCTAGAGTCGTGCTTCTTCCATCTTCAAGAATCTCCATGGCTGAAAATTCCTGAAACCGACTCCAACACAAAATCATGAACATACCCATTCCATGTAATGGAAGGAAAAAAATATTGTCTTCTCTAAAGACTGCGTATGCAAAGTAGATGAACATATAGATGGAGTGACAACCCGTGCATCAAACACTTGCAAGCAATGCGGTCGAATCTTTTCTATATGATCGAAATCATTCAACTGTGGCAAATCACAAAGGAAATGCCCATGCGTGGTGCTCATACAATCATGTGCTCGTTCGGAAACTGTGTCATGCCAAGGAAGAGACATGGAATGTGACTTCCTGACATACAAACTTCTCCACTTTTCATGAACAATCCGCATACATTCGTGCTCATCCATGAGAGAAACGTGCTCAACATACAATATGTCATGCCTAGTAAAAGGGATCACATAACGATGCTGACTAAAATACAGGAAACCTTCACGAATGAAACACTCGAACAATGCGTGCATATCAATCATGCGAACACACAATACTTCCTGTGATGGTTCTTTGGACCAAGGCTCGAGAGCCAAGATCGCTTCTTCGGGATCTATCGAATCGTCTTGTGGGGGATCTGTGGACCTCGACTCGAAAGCCAAGATCGATTCTTGGTGATTGATCGATTCTACAACGAGGTTAGCTTCGCTAGAAAAAGCATCAACTAACACGTCATCCGTGTGAACAATCACATCATCTTCATGCAATTCATCATGCTTGTGAGAAATCACATCTTGATCATGCAAATCATCATGCTTGTGAGAAATCACATCTTGATTATGCGTGTCATTGTCATCCAAATCATCATGCTTAGCAATATCATTCAAATCATCATGCTTATCTTTGTCATCCAAATCATCATGCTTGTCATTCAAATCATCATGCTTATCATCATGCAAGTCATTGTCAATCAAATCATCATCATGCTTCACACAATCATGCAAATCCTGTGTGTCATGATTTGGAGAAGAAGAGACTGAGAGAGTCTCCTTTCCCCAAATCTCTTGCATCTGTGCCTGAACTTGAGAATAGATTCGCCAAAACTCTTTGTTGTGGTGGTCGCTCTTTTCTTTGAGGGCTTTGTTCTGGCAATTAAATTCTGCTTGTCTTGCTTTGTTCTCTCGCCCTATGGCTGCCATTCTTTCTTGGTACTTACGCTCGATGGCTGCCATGTCTTCTTCGTAGGCTTTTCTTTCTGCTTCTCTTTCTTGGTCCAACTCCTCCATAGGAGTTAGTGCAATCTTTGTCGTAGATGGGGAAGGAGGAGGGTCTGAAAAACCTCCTCGTGGGGAAAATTCTTCTTCGCCTCTCTCATGCTCATCACCTCCAAGCGAAGTATCCATTCCGCTTCGAGTGATGACCATTCTGCAATCGTGGGTTCTTGTGTTCTTAAGTTCACGAGGAACTTGGGTTCTTGCGGGTCTTGGATTCTGAAGTTCACGAGGAACTTGGGTTCTTGGGGGTTCTTGGGTTCTTGAGGTCCTTGATTCGTGAGAATCTAGGGTTCTTGAGGTTCTAGAGTCTTGAGGGTCTTGGGTTCTTGGGGTTCTTGAGGTTTTCTTTCGCTTGCAAATCGCATTGGAGAAGGATCTTCTCTTCACCCGAGTTCTACCGTTTTCTGCGGGCCTTACGCTCACACCAAGGTTGCTTTTTCCCACCTCACGTCGATTGGCCGGCCGCTAAGTGCACGGTCCGCTCTCAATGAGTGAAAAGAGACACAAGGGGAGGCTGGACAAGCCCTTCTTTCTTGGGATTCCTGTCACTCTTCAACAAAACACGATTAGGGATCGCCACGCCCAAGTAAACTTGGGTTCGTGCGATTGCAACAAGCAAAAAAATTCTTGTGGTTCTCGTGGTTCTTTCCTTGAGTAATGCAGAACACTTCCAAAGCTCTAATACCAATGTAAGGTGCAGCGGAATGAATGTTGTATTTTCTAAAGATTAGTGATCTTTATTGCTCAAGGTTCCTTTTAGTTCTTAGGGAAAGAGAGAGCTTTCCGTCTTGTGGAGAGTGCTATGATCACGAACAAAGTGAGTGGGTATTGTGCGTGCAAGTGAATGAAACTGAGAGAAGGAGAGAGAAGAGATACGACACCAAGAGGTTGTAAAACCCTCCTCCGAAGGCCCCACTCTCATCGGCGAGAGTGGTCTATTCTTTGATTGCACAAAGGTGTACAATGCGTATGCAATGGACTGATGCAATGGGACTATGCCGATGACGACGACGGTGATGATGACGACGCGATGGCTGAAATCTGAGGTCTTCTAATCGCTGATTTCGGGGACTGTTTGGTGGCTGAAAATGACTGTTTTGGCTGCGTTTTCTTGGGCTAAACTTGGGGGGACTTCTACAACTGAATGGGGTGGAATCTGCTACTGTGCTTGAGGCTGAAAATCTCTGTTTTTCAATGCTGATTTTGCTGATCAAAAACGCTGGGCTGCTGATCCAAAACGCTGAATGTTTGCGGATCTGCTGGCGTTAGTGCATGGCTGAAAAATCGCTAAACTTGCAGCAGTCCCTAGCGTTAGTAAAAACGCTGGTTGGGGCTGATGTCTGGCGAGCAAAAACGCTACAAGGCTAGAGGTCTTGGCGATGATGCAAGGGGGAAAGGTGCGGGCAATCTGGTGTTGCCGCGGTACTGCAAGAGGACTCGTTGGCGGAGGTCTTTATCCAAAACGCTAGGCTCTAGGGGGTATTGCTGAGAAGTGACCTGTTGAGCGGGAAGCTCCTGCTGCCTCTTCTGCCAGAAAGTGCTAACTTGGGTTTGCTTATATATTAACTTAGCAAAATTGCCCTACCTACTTTTGTTGGAAAGTCACTTAAAAATAATAAGTGAAAATAACCAATAAATAGGAAAATAGGCTAAATGCACTGGAAAATTCCCCTAACTGATGCTAATGGATTCTGATGGGAATTCCGATGATCATGCTGTGTGCAACCGGAGGATATGCATCTATGCTAAGTGACTGGGCATGCACGGTCTACGAATAGACTCACAAAAGTGCCAGATCACTGCTAATCTAAACTGACTGAACTGACTAAACCCTGCTGTGGTGTAGCTTGTCCACGGACACATAGGGTTGGGATGTGTCACGTGACATGCTTCATCTCCTGTGTGAGAGCAATCGCTACCTCCTTGTTGAGATCAATTGGATCGAGTACCTCGACATCATACTTGATATACTCTTCCAATCCATAAAGGAATGCCTCCTTTAGTGACTGTTTTTTTGATTCATTACCGTCGCAATTGCCACCAGAGAGACTTGAGGATCATCGGATAGATTTGGTGCTAGGGTGTAGCCCACCAAATAGACGTCCCTACACGGTTAGCGCAGCGCAACAGAAAGAGATTATGGGTGAGGTTGAGGAGCTACTAGAGAAGGGGCTGATTCAACCTAGTTCTTCACCCTTTTGCTCCCCAGTGCTCCTATTGCAGAAAAAGGATGGCTCATGGCACGTGTGTATTGATTACCGTGCGTTGAATAAGAATACCATTAAGAATAGGTTTCCTATTCCTAGAATTGATGATATTCTCGATATTTAGAGGGTGCTGCAATTGTCAGCAGGATAGACCTTAAGAGTGGGTACCATCAGATTCGTATAAGGCCAGAGGATGTGCACAAGACTGCGTTTAGAACGACATTTGGTCTTTATGAGTTTCTAGTGATGCCGTTTGGGCTAACAAATGCTCCTGCCACATTCAACAGAATGATGGACCGGATTTTCCGCTTGCATCAAAAGTTTGTTGGGACGTTCTTTGATGACATGATAGTCTATTCGAAGAATGAAGAGGAGCATAGGCGTCACTTGACCATTGTGTTCGAAGAGTTGCGCAGTTACAGGTTACTTGTCAATCCTAAGAAAAGTGAATTCTTCTAGGAAGAGATCCACTTTCTTGTCTCAAAAGATGGTGTCAGAATGGATCCCGCAAAGGTCGAAACTATTAAGACATGGCCAGACTTGAAGACTGTGCACGATGTTAGAAGCTTCTTGGGATTGTGTTCTTACTATAGGAGAATTTTGCAGAGATAGCATCACCTCTTCACGCTTTGCAAAAGAAAGAGGTCACTTTCAGATGGACCCAAAAAGAGATTTCAGCTTTTAGTCTCTTAAAGGAAAGGTTGACTTCGGATCCAGTAATTGTTTTGCCAGAGCTCAGGAAGTCATTTGTGGTCCAGTGTGACGTGTGTGGCAGTAGCATCGGAGCAGTGCTAATGCAAGATGGACGAGTAATAGCTTATAAAAGCCGAATTTTGCAAGGGCCAGAGAGGACTATGCAAGTCTATGAGAAAGAGCTCTTGGCCGTGATTCATGCACTTTCTAGCTGAAAGCACTACCTCTTAGGTGCTGATTTTGTTGTCCAAACAGATCATCAGACCTTGCCATACTTCTTGACACAGTCAAAGTTATCCGAAAAGCATATGCGATGGGCAAACATTCTTTCTATGTTCCACTTCCAGATTATGCATATGGAAGGCAAGAAGAATGTTGTGGTTGATGCGTTATCAAGGAAGCCACAAATTTCAGCTGTCAATTCCTTATCATCATGAGCTAGATGACATGAAGGAACATTATGCTGTTGATTACGATTTTGCAAGGATCTTTGAACAGTTGCAAGAGGGGTAACATCATAAGCACTACCTCCTCAGAGATGGTTTTATGATGATGCATGGCAGACTTTGAGTCACTAGGCCATTGCGACATAAGGTCATGGATGATGGAAGAGAGTCATGTCCCACCGTATGCAGGGCATCGTGGTCTTGATGCAACAGTTAAAGCGGTAGAGACATTCTTCTATTGGCCTACCTTGAGGAAAGATGTGGATACCTTTGTGCGAGCATGCGTGATTTGCCAGAAGGTCAAGTTTGACAGGCTAAAGGCACCAAGACTGTTACAACCACTGCTAATTCCGGATAAGCCATGGGAAAGCATTGCTATGGACTTTATCTTTGATCTTCCAAGAACGCCAACAGGGAATGATGGTATATGTGCAAGTTCAGCAAGCAGGCCCATTTTATCCCTGTCCGGAAGAAGATAAAATTTGATCAGATGGCACAATTGTTCATGTACAATGTGTTAAAGTACCATGGTATGCCACAATCAATTGTCAATGATCGTGATCCTCGTATGACAAGTTTGTTTTGGAGAGGATTGTTTGAGAACATGGGCACTACGCTCAAGTTCTCGTCTTCCTTTCATCTGCAAACTGATGGACAGTCAGAAGAAGCTAATTCTATTGTCTTCAATCTGCTGAAATGCTATGTGTCAGATAATAAGGGCAAGTGGGAACAGTATTTGCCTATGCTTGCATTTGTCGACTAGCAAGGCACCCTTTGAGATTGTTGAAGGCGGCAAAAAAGTTCCTCCCATTTGCATACAAAGGATAAGATCTTTGAGGCAGATTGATATGTTGAAAACATGGATGAAATGTATAAGAAAACTAAAGTTGCCTTCGAGAAGACTCAAGCAAAGCAGAAAAAGGCTGTTGATCCTCACCATCGTGAATTGTTGTTATCACCTAGGGATTGAGTTTTGTTAAGGTTTGAAAAGGCCAAGTTAAAGAAGATGAAGGGCAAGGAACGCCTGTTTCCTAAGCTCAACATGCATTACTATGGGCCTTTTAGTGCTAGACAAGATCAGCGATGTGGCTTACAAGCTGAAATTGCCTGATGCGTGGAAGATTCATGATGCATTTCACGTGAGTCTTCTAAGACCCTTCATGGGTGATGTGCCAGAAGATATGCCGGATGAGGATCAGCCAGAAGTTGAGGAACTTGATGAGATCCTGATACCTGAGCAAGTTTTGGCACATAAGGACAGAAAAGTTAAAGGATAGGTTGCAAGACGCTACTTGGTGAAGTTCAAGAACTATCCGCCTATGGATGCAAAGTGGATGAAAGAGCATGAACTATCAGAGTCATCAAACATATTGCAGCTTTACCTTGAAGCCTTTGGGTTACAACCTACCTATGGCCCAACCCAACATGTGCAAAGGAGGGGTAATGATAGAGCTAGCACATCAAATGTACATATGAATTCAGTGTAATAGATGGAAATGACAAAAGTATGAAGGTCTCACTAAGACATTTGTATCTATGTGTTACAACCTTTCTTGCGGATACATGCGATGATAAAAGAGTGCTAACAACACAAGATCATCAGTGGCGTGTATTTATGGTATGCAATCGAGGACGTTTGCGATTTCAAGAGAGGGGTATGTCACGAGGACGTGGCAGCTCTTAACTATGCCACGAGGACGTGGCAACTGCTAATCTTAGTTGTTGGTTTCTTTCCAATGATTTTTGTTTTATTTTTGAGACCCTCTTTTTGAAGTTGCAAATGGTCGGACATTGTATGGCCAATGTGAACGGTAGTTTCACATGCAAACGGGAAGTTTGTCAGCATTGGAATTCGTATAGTAAGAGAGATGTCTAGGCTCAGTTCAAGATCATGTAGGTCCCCCCGTCGCACTTAGCAAGTTGGTGGATACTAGGAAGTGAGCTCAATAAAGACATAAAGTCAAGGTGGGACCACCAAAGGAAAATAACCGACAGTTGGGCCACATTGCATTTTTGGATGCGTTCCCAATGGGGATAGATGGTCAGAAGACCAATGGGAGCCCCAATGGAAGCATCTCCTAAAAATTAGGGACCTGCTATTTTGGGCCATGAAATGTGTTCGTGTCATTACCTTTTGTATGACAAGGGGAACATTTTACATCTCTACCGCAAAGTCAACTGGGCAACCAGTTCCGGGAGATTTTTAGGCGGCAACCCCGAAACGGGAAAATGTTGTAATCGCACCAAGTGGCACATTTCTGTGCACTTTCGTCTTGTAGAAAAATGGGCGCTGAATTTTGTAGCTGGGAGGGCTCATTTGTGAAACCCGTCACAGGTTAAGAGCTATGGAGTGCTTCCTTTCCTCTCTATGTACAGTGTGGTGCTAGGTGTGATGACCTGCACACTACACACTGCTCTCTCTCTCTCCCCTACGTGAGTTATGTGATGCCCCACAAGAGGGCTCTTCATTTGACTGATGTACAGTTGTGTGGTTTCATGCTTTTGTGCTGAGGCAAGAGCCTCCTTGAGCAAGAACAAGAGTAGCTAACTACTACTCCAAAAGCAGGCACCAGTGAGGGTGATAACCTCACCGTACAGGTGCAATTTTCAGCGCAGGTTATGCGCTGTATTTTGACTGTTTTTCAGCCATACAAACGCCAGAACCATTGGGAACAGTGCCCGACTGTCAGAGGACAGTTCGGGGACTGTTTAGGGCTGAAAACAGGGCAAAAACCAGTAGATACAGCCAGCTAAATTTACTGTTTTTGGGCAGAAATCAGAGGGTTTATGCCGGTGGAAGTGAGTTCCAGCAAGGAGATTGGTTTCGCGCAAGTTTTGGGGCTGTTATGCTGCCGAAATTTGGCCAAAACAGGTGGTATCTAACTCGATACAGGTAAAGAATTCCCAGGACTCTACTTTGTAATTTACCCTCGAAGTATAAAGAAATACCGAAAGGGGCGCCGATTTTAGGGCCTACAGGTTGTCGGCGCTTGCTCGGAGCATTCTAGCTTCCGAGCCGTGTGTGCGCTTAAGTGTTAATTCCCGTCGCAGGTTTCCTTAGCACGTTCTCTCTGTGTGTGTCTAAAGTAAAGAATTTTGGGTGAAAGCCAAAGCCTACCGCCCCACGGGCCGGTTTCAGCGGGCCTGGAGGAGATCACGCACCTCTCCTCTGCTAAGAGTGCCGAGAATCTTGCAGATAACAGAGGTGGCCTGAAGGAATGCCACCTCTGCCTCTAAGCTCGCTTGCTCTGTCGGCAAAAGAGCAAGTCGGATGGTGGGTTCCGCGAGGTCGGGCTCCGTCAAGCCCCTCTGAGGCGGAGCAGAATCCTCCATTTGTGGCTGTTGCTACGACGACGACCAAGGAAGAGCGAATGAGAGGATGACAAGTTGAGGACGAAAGGCAGCACCCTTGCCTTGAGCTAACGAGGGGTAAAGGATGAGGAGGCGCGCGCGCCGGGGGAAGGGGGGGGGGGGGGGGGGGGGGGGGGGGGGGGGGGGGGGGGGTGGTCTAGCGGGCTGCAGGGGGGCGAGCTGGGGCGGGCGAAGGCGCTCGGCTGAGAGCAGCACGCAGGGCGTGCTCAGCGCGGGGGGGTAAGGGGAAGCAGCAAGGGCGAAGGTGTGCGCAGGGAGGGCAGCGAGCAGCAGTGAGTGTTCGGTATTGGGGTAGCTTCAACAATTCTTCTTCAAAGCTTCTGATACAAGTAAATACCAAGTCACCTGACTTATTGAAGAGGGAAATAAACACTTCTATAATTTGGATCATCAATTACTGTAGAATGTGACTATGACTCCTAGACTCGAAAGCAAATTGTAATCGTATCTAAAAGGAATCGAGGGAAGCCCAAATTTACCTACAAAAAAAAGTGCAAGTGATAATTATTGTTCTCACCATCAGCTTCATCATGTATTCTAAGTACTAGGGGCGAGGGGCGGGCAGGGTCTTGAAGAGGGTAGGGTAGGGACGAGGTAGGATAGGTCTATCTCTTCATCTACGTTAGTTCATGTGCTTTTAGATGTAGGCGTCTGTGTTTGTTGTCTATAGTTCGGCTTGGCTATCGAGACCTAGTCCTAAAATGGCTGGTAATATTAGTCAGCTATTGGCTTATGTTGGAGGTGTGACCTCACACTCTAGCAGTGACTAGATAGATAGAAAAACTACCGATCATCTTTGTAGCAGTGTACAGGCTTGTGTTAGAGACATCGGCTCACTCGCTTGGGCGGCATATGTATGTAAGTATACTCCTGAGGGGGGGCAACCAGGGTTCGTGCATGTACTACACACACACTTGTGCCCTTGACTCCTGCTGAGAACCATCACCCCACTAACATGGTATAATATGATATGTCTGGCATAATCAAAGTTTAGGTGTCTTCAATAAGGAATGAGAACCCTTGCTACTCCACTGTTTTTCCTTACTTATACACAATTGGACGAGTACAATTTTAGTCTTTCCAACAGCTGAAGCTATGACAAGCTCAGGATTTGCCACTCTTGTACTGTGTGTGTATTCTCATTCGCCCGCACCACCTGCCATATTAAGTATAGACTGACCCCTTTAATTTTCCTTCCATAGTTGTCTGTGCAATACTGGCAGCATCTTGCCCAGTTAGCTGTCACGGCTCGGGTCCATACGGTCAAAGCATATCAAGAATGTAAACCTTCATCTGCATTCGACTCCAACCCTCACATCGATGCTTTCGAGTTTACAATGGATGGCAGGCTACTGCATCAAGCAGTCTGCATTTTACCACCTTCTGAGATAAGACTTTGAGATTCCAAAGCCAATATCTACATTCATGGTTTTGGGAAATGAGCCATTTTTTCTTGAACAATGAGAAAAACAAGTTCAAATGCATACGCCCTGGTGTTTTCAACAAGCAAGAAAAGACAATTTAGATGTCCCATACATGAATGCTATATATAGCCAAACAAAAAAGTGTATTGTTATGATTGCCCTGATATCTAAGAGATTTACAATGCAGTGACTTGCTCCTGCAATCACCCTTTCCCATTGATAACTCAAATAAATCTTGTGTTCATGTTTCACTATGATTTGCTCCAGTAAGAGTTAGAAAACCCAAGTTGCAGCCTCCAATACTTTAGTAAAGAATTACTTACAATTACTCTGTATGGATGGTTTGCCTTGTGAGGAGAGACTTCTGCGCCTATAGAGAAGCACTCTAGGCACAGATCAAAATCGAGGCACTTTGCACATCTAATGCGGATGACACCTGAAATGTCCTTATTGCAATAGTTGCAGTGATACAGGGATTTTTTGGCTTCATGACTACCTGCAAGTGTGTTGTTCCGGAAATTATAGAAGCTGGTGCAAAGAGACTTAAGCTGTATAAAATCAAAAGACAATTTGAGTGTAAAATTTACCAGAAGCCCCTAGATCAGCACTATGTCCTGGGCGCCGTCGCTTGGACCTGAAAATGTTCAAACGATATATAAGAACAGTAGATTAAAATGCTCTTGATGCGTATATTTAGAGCTTATGATAAAGAGAAGATGGAAAGTTTTAATAGCAAGATAATCAAAGCTGAAAATAATAGCTTATATTTCAGCACAATCCACATAACTAAATCTATAATCACACGATTATTTATGCACTGATCATTGACATTCATAAGAATTAATAATCAGCTGTGTGTTGATGTCTCAAAAACAGCAATTACAAGATGAAAATTTCCTTATTCAGTGCACACACCAGTATGCTGCTTAGTACCCAAAGGAAACAATCTATAGAAGAGACGAGCTGATTTGCTCCTGAAATCAGAGTAAACTTCTCATAGAAGTGCACTAGGTGGAATCAGCTTTACATACAACCATTGCTATATGTTGCGTTTTAATCAATTATCTACAGTAGATTTTACAGTAATCAAGTTTTTTATTCTCGATTCTTACCCGTTGTCCTTTAATCTGTCACGTCCCTCACATAGGTCGTGCAGCTGTGAAGTTTGATACTTTAGTGGTTTCGAAGACAATCTTACTTCCTCCAACAGTTCGATACTACTTATGCAGCGGGGAATTTTGCAGAGGCTTCGAAGGACCAGAAAGCTGCCACTTTCTTGGAAGGAAATGCGCGTTCATGGTTGATGACTTTATTGATGCAAGGACAGGCACCCGCCACATGGGTTTACTTCAAACAAATGTTTGCATCTGCATGGCTGTCAAATCAGTTTGAAGTTGATGTCATGACAAATTGGCACCAACTCAATGCGCCTACTTGCAAAAAGGAGTACAATCGGAAGTTTTGTAAAGCGCGGCTTTCAGTAACTTTCTACAGATTTGTGTCATTGACAAAGCAGATAGAGAAGTATTGTTGTGGACTGCTTAAAGGACTCAGAAATTATTGTGGCCACCGTTACTCATGTAACAGACTTGGACACTCCAAGTCAAGAATCAACCGCGACAGCACCAAATAACCACTTCAAAACAATTCACAGATCACAATAGATTTGCACTGGCCCGGCGGAGTTCTGTGCCTAGAGATTGGCCCCAAAGACTGGCGCCCCTTTCGGTATTTCTTTTTGTATTAATCAATCATCAAAGTACAAGAGAGTGGTTAGGGTTTCACTCTCAGACTCTGCGTCCAGATGCTCTGAGAAGTGAGGCCCTCACCACTAATTTAAAGGTTACAAGGGATGCCCAAAAGCAGAGCCCCAAAAGCTTTTAAAATCAAAAGCATCAATTCTCTCTCTCTCTTAGAGAGTCTTTTCTCTTTTTTTTTTTTTAAAAGCAAAAGCAAAATTCACATCGCTCATCATTTTCCAAAAAAAAAAAATTATCCCCCACGATTTCCGGAAATTAGGGTTTTTTTGGCAAAAATTAGGGTTTGCAGGAATTTTAGGGTTTCTGGCAGAAATTAGGGTTTCTGATGTCCGCCACGTCATCACTTTGTGACATACCCCCCTCTTGAAAGCATTGTAATCGACCGAGATTACGCCTGCAAAACCGACAAAAGCCATAAACCGTCTTAGCAAACACTGACTGTTAGTACCTACGTACTAGGAACACACATCTAGCACATGTACAAAATCGACAGTCACATCACACGACATCACATGACATTCAACATTCATTCGGATCTTAGACCATGATTTATCGGCAATGTAGCTAGCAATCACATCTAGGTCCAATCGGGACCTCATCGATGTCCGATTGACTAACCCCTATTGCAACCATGTCTATTCGAGATCAATCAGACCAAAATGCTGCAGTCATTTCGTCTATCAGTTCCTGCACTCACAAGAAGTCAAGAACAAATCAGTATCATAATCAGGAATTCCATTTCATAAAGTCATCCAGCAGAATACTGTCAGCTCTCAGTATCCCTGTAGCTCAAAGAGACATCAATGACTTTAGTATCAAAATCAAGGCATCTGTTGACAACGGAGCGGAGTGACTCCCCTCTTGTGCATCCCACTGCACCAGATCTCCGGCCAAGCTGAATTCTGGGTTCCGTTTGGAGTAGACTATGCTAAACCAAAACATCGAGGTAAAGTTTCACAATCCGAGGAGTATCTGCTAGGTCCTCCTCCTCCATCCACTTCGCATCAAATGCAGGAAAGTTCTTGAACTAAACCAAGAACCGCCTTCCGACTTTACCTTTCTTCGTATCATTATGTGCCAAAATCTGTTCAGGAACAAGGATCTCCTCGTTTTCTTCCACTTTGGGTTGCTCATCAGGCTCCCCATCATCAGGCACATCACCCTTAACAGGTTTCAAGAGACTCACATGCAATGCATTGTGAATCCTCCAAGTATCTGGCAGTTTCAATCGGAAGGAGACATCATTTATCTTTTCAGTAATCTGGAAAGGTCCGTAGTATCACATACTAAGCTTTGGAAAAAGCCTCTCCTTTCCCTTTTTCTTTCGTAGGCATGCCTTCTCAAAACGTAAGAGCACCCAATCATCCTCCTTCAATTTCAAGTCGCGACGATGGCGATCCGCTGCCTTTTTCTGTCGTTCTTGAGACTCTGCAAAGTCTCGCGAACCTTGGCAAAAGCCGTATCCAAATCTCGCGAATATTCATCCGCTTCAAATATATAATCTTTCGTGCTCAGGAAGGATGGAACCTTCGCAGCACTTTCAACAATCACACATGGCGTCTTCCCTGTCGAAGAGTGTATCGTGTTATTGTAGGCAAATTCCACCAAAGGTAAGTTCTTTTCCCATTGAGTCTTCTGATCCGAGATACAAGACTTCAATAAATCTAAAATCACTGAATTGGCAACCTCAAATTGCCCATCAGTCTGCAAGTGGAACGATGACGAGAACTGCAACTGCGTGCCAATGTTCTCCCAAATTGCCTTCCAAAACTAACTCATAAATCTGGGGTCTCTGTCGGAGAGAATCGTCTCAGACGTGCCATGTAATCGGAAAATCATCGTGATCATTCTGTGTTCTCGGGAGATCAAAAAAATGAAATCCATTTCAATATTTTCCCAGGGGCGGGTGGGTATGGGTAAAGGCTGTAACAATCCCTGTGCCTTATGCCTGTCAAACTTGACCTTCTGGCATACCAAGCAACTGCGCACAAACTCTTCCACATCCTTCTTGAGTCTCCGCCAAAAGAAATATCTCTCTACCCCTTTCATGGTGGTAGCAATGCCGCAGTGACCCGTAAAAGGTGGACAGTGGCATTCAGTCATAACCTTTTCCCTCAACGGCTGTGTAACGCACAACATAGTCTTTTTCATCAAGTAGCCTTCTCGAAGGGAGTATCCAGCTACTGTCTCCCCATCCCGTATCCGTGTGAAAATATCTGCAAAATCTGTATCTGTGGCATACTGATCGACCATATCCTCGAAGCTCCTATGATGTATCACGGAAACAGCCAGAACCAACGGTTTCCGAGACAAAGCATCTGCCACCACATTCTTCTGTCCCTACACATGGACAATCTGGAAGTGGAACTGTGACAAGATGTTCGCCTACCGCATCTGCTTTTCCGAAAGCTGCTTCTGTGACAAGAAGTAGCGCAAACTCTGATGGTTTGTAAAGACAGTAAAATCCGCTCCGAGTAGGTAATGCCGCCACTGAGTAAGAGCATGGATAACCGTCAAAAGCTCTTTCTCATAGATCTGTGCTGTCATCTCCGGCCTAGAGAACAAACGGCTCTCGTAAGCTATGACATGGCCTTCTTGCATCAAGACCGCACCCAGACTACGACCACAAGCATCACAATATACTTCAAATGACTTCTGCAAGTCCGGCAAAGTCGAAATAGGTCCCGTAGTCAATTTCTCTTTCAATGTCCGAAAGGCAGTCACCTCTGTGGGTCCCCACGAAAAAGGTACTCCTTTTTGTGTCAAGGTATGCAAAGGGGAAGCAACCTCTCGAACTTTCGTATGAACCGCTTGTAGTACAACACAGTTCCAAGAAGCTTCTAACTTCATGGACATTCCTCAAATCGGGCCAATCACGGATAGTCTCTATCTTGGCCGGGTCCATTTGCACTCCTGCTGCTGCTGACACAATGTGTCCCAAAAAGTGTATCTCTGGTAGGAAAAATTCACTTTTCTTTGCATTAATCACTAACGTGTGATCTCGTAATGCCTGAAAGACTTGAAGCAGATGATCTCTGTGTTCTGCCTCATTCTTGGAGAAAACAATGATGTCGTCAAAGAAAGTGCCAACAAATAGCCTGTACTCTTGAAAAAAAAAATCATGTCCATCATCCGGTTAAATGTCGCAGGAGCATTGGTTAAGCCAAAAGGCATCACCAGAAACTCAAATAACCCAAAAGTTGTCCGAAAAGCTGTCTTGTAGACATCTCCTCGCGCTATCCTGATCTGATGATATCCACTCTTCAAGTCAATCCTACTAAAGCACGAGGATCCCTGTAACCTGTCGAGTATATCATCGATCCTAGGAATCGGAAATCTGTTCTTGATGGTGATTTCGTTGAGAGTGCTATAATCGATACACATTCTCCAAGATCCATCTTTCTTCAAAACCAACAACACTGGAGAGCAATACGGTGAAGTACTAGGTTGGACAAGACCCTTTTCCAAGAGGTCTTTCACTGGGTTCATAATCTTTTCATTCTGTACTCGGCTCACACGGTAAGGTGGCCGATTCGATGGCGTGCTTCCAGGTATCAGATCAAAGGTTTGATCATTGATCTTCAGGCCCTCTGAAAAGCAATCGGCATGAGTGTGGAGAAAAATCTTGGCATTCTTTTGATCAGGTCAAAACATATTCAACCTTTATCCATCGTTCAGTTCTCTCCCAAAAGAATGAGTAAGAAATTGAAGTTCATCAAGTACAATCTCTAAGCCCTTCATTTATCAAAGTCGCTTTCTCGGCCCGATAGTCAACCACGGCGTAGTTCTTGTGGTACCAAGGGATCCTGAGTAGAACGTCACTCGCGTGCCCTGAACACCCCTGTCATTGCAAACGAAGTTTGCCAATGCTTGGTGTAATGGCAAAGCCCATCCGGGTGCCAGTCGAACTACCTCCGCCTGTGGCGTCAGTCTGTCGGGCGTAATTCCAAATCAAGCCGCCAATTCCAAGTGAAAAGAAGTTGGCCTTGGCTCCTTCAAAAGAGCTTCCTGATCCTTCACTTTGCCCCAAAAGCGGCAAAGTTTGTACTTTCATTCATTAGATTCGGTGCAGGTCCCACGCAATGTGGTACCAGTTTTGCTTTTCTATCTGCCTTTTCTGCCACGCTCCTCAGCTGCTCTCAAACTCTCAGGCCTGTCGTCGTCTTTATCATTCTGTTCTTTCTGTGCCTATTTAGGGCACTTCGCGGAGATATGTCCATGTTCCCCGCATTCAAAGCACTTCCCCTCTCTGATGAAGCGAGCTCTCTCCTCAGGAGTAAGCTTGGGTCGTGCATCATTTTTCTCTGGGTTGCTCTTTTTCTTTCTACTTCTTTCCCAGAAGTCTGTTCGGCTCATTGTGTCATGGCCTCATCTGTGGGGTAGGTCAGACTGCCAGAGTGAATGGCAAAGCCCCGCTTCGCATGACTCATCAACTCCTGAATAGAAGCTGACTTCTGTTTCAAGCAGTGATCTCGGATCTCTGTAGGTAGACCCAAGGTAAACCGCTCAATCTGTTCTCTGAACGAGATCTTCTTGAATGAAGAGGCGGGTAGAAAAGAGCTCCAGAATCTTTCACAATAAGCATTGATTGTGTCTTTCTTGGTCATCCGAAGATGGTTCCAAGCAGCTCGTATATCTCGTTCATATTCTTGCGTCAAACAAGAAGAAACAAAAAGCTTCTTAAATTTCAGCCATTTAACTGGCGTACTCTTGTTAAAAGAAGCGTGGACCACCAAGTACGAGCATTCCCCTTAAGGTAAGAGGTAGCTCTCCGAATCTTGGAGTGCTCTGAATAGCGTCCTCCCGCGAAAGCGATGTCAAACTGCTGTATAAAAGACAAAGCCTTCGAAGCATCTGAGTATCCAGAAAAGTATCAAACTTGATCAAGTGGCCACCTTCCTTAAACTCTCGGACTTTCTTGCTTTTATCTTCAAGAAAGTCATACTGGTTGGCTTTGTAAAAATTCTTCTTGTTCGCATAAAACTTTCCGTCATCGGAATCTGAGCTGTCTGTAGACGAGTCCTCAGTAGAGCTGTCAGTCTCTGGGCGAGATGTAGCCTTCTTTGCCTTTTTCTTGCCCTTTGCGAAGCTTTGTTTCGTGCTTCGCTTTTTACCTTTTCTGTCTTCTTCGCTCGAATCCAAGGAGCTAGAAGAACTATCAGAAGAAGAAAAAGAAGAAGAATTGGGTACTCCTTCAAATCGAACACGCTTCTTCTGTTTCTTTGCCTTGTCAAAAGTCGACTGACGACCCAAATAACCTGGAAAGTCAGTGCTTTTCTTCTGCTTTTTGCCGTGCTTTTTGGCTTTCTTTTGCGCGTCAAAAAGCTGAGCAATCCATGCATCAACCACGTTCTCCAGTTCCTTCTCCGTATATTTTCTTGGAGGCAGAAGGTTTCTTGAGAGCGGGTTTCGGGAGTGGTGTTGTGGTTCTCTGCCACTCCATCTGTACTTCTTCCAAAGAGGTCTGGTTCATATATTTTGCCATCTTTGGGTCCTTGGCAAAATTGAGCATCATCTTTGTTGCATCGCCGATCAACTGGCGACGCTCCATCTCTCACCGCTCCGCGTGAGTAGGCCAAGGCGGGCCATACTCTCTGCCGGAATCTTCGTTGTGATCCCTGCCCACATCTCCAGATGTAGAGGGAGTCGACTGATCATTGCCTGAAGCCATAGGTGCCGCGGAAAAAAAAAATCGGGGATCGGATTTCCCGTAGAAGAGAAATCGGCCGTGCTCTGATACCACTATAACAGACTTGGACACTCCAAGTCAAGAATCAACCGCAACAGCACCAAATAACCACTTCAAAACAATTCACAGATCACAATAGATTTGCACTGGCCCGGCGGAGTTCCGTGCCTAGAGATATTGGCCCAAAAGACTGGCGCCCCTTTCGGTATTTCTTTTTGTATTAATCAATCATCAAAGTACAAGAGAGTGGTTAGGGTTTCACTCTCAGACTCTGCGTCCAGATGCTCTGAGAAGTGAGGCCCTCACCACTAATTTAAAGGTTACAAGGGATGCCCAAAAGCAGAGCCCCAAAAGCTTTTAAAATCAAAAGCATCAGTTCTCTCTCTCTCTTAGAGAGTCTTTTCTCTTTTTATATAAAAAAAAAGCAAAAGCAAAATTCACGTCGCTCATCATTTTTCACCAAAAACAAAAAAGCCTCCACGATTTCCGGAAATTAGAGTTTTTTTGGCAAAAATTAGGGTTTGCAAGAATTTTAGGGTTTCTGTTGTCCGCCACGTCATCACTTTGTGACAACTCAAGTAATGGAGGTTGCCAACACTGGTCATGCCTTGTTGAAAGGAGAAGACAATGGATTACACGCCAACGCGAAAGGGGGTTAGTCGAAGAAACATTCAGCAAAGAAGCCCTTTGCAAAAGCGACTCCTAAAGCTTCCCAGGGGTCTGGAAAGCAGAGAAAGCTAAGGACTCGGTCAAGACGTCTGGAGAGCGGGCTAAGAAACAAAAGAAGCCTTTTGTGCAAATGCTTTAGTCGCGAGCAACCTCGTCACTTTGCTGCAGATTGTCCATAGAAGAAGAGGCCAGCTAACTCCGAAGCAAGGAAAGGAGCCCAAACAATCGGCCAGTTTAGTGCCCGATATGGTGGGGGATAGGCCAAACTCTGATACCACTGAGCAATGCACAGCGTGAGGTAAAGAAATCAAACAGCACTTATTTTCTTTGATCCCGGTGCAAAGGCAAACTTTCTCCAAAGTTGGCTATCAAGTTGGGCATTAAAGCTAGAGAGATGGGGTTCACATCTGAGACAGGTTTGGCATGTCCTGGCCATTCAGAGTGTGTAGCTCCCACTATTGGAAAGCTGCATCTACATATTCAATCGTATGTGGACACAAAAGAATTTTACATCATGCCTTTGGAAGGGAGCCATGCTTTGTTGGGAATCCCATGGATGTTCCGTGTACATGGAGTGTTGGATGTCTTCAACAAAAAGGTGTCACAAACTGCTGACGTGTCAAGCCACTGAAGAACAGAGCCAACCTGCAGATCCCAGGCGAGGGGCCTAAACCCTAAGTGAAGAAGCAAAAGCAACAAAAGAAGTTTTACCAACTTGCCAAGTCTTGCTGAGTGGCCTATTTTTAAAGAAGAGTTCCCACCAACTTATGGGAACCCGTTCGATGGGGCCAAAGTAACCTAAAGGCATTAAAAATTAAAGCGGGGCCAACACACACTCACACACACAAAGCGTTAAAAATTAATGACGTGGCAACCTGTACGAACGTCCGCAATTCGCATTGACATGCTGACGTGGCAATTGTACGGATTTCCACAAAACGCGCTGGTAGCTTTTGGCGCTAGTACTTTTGGGACCAATTGCTTTTGAGTTTGACTGCTTACATCTTAAGTACTTTCTTAACATTGTGTTGGGCAAGTGACTTTGACATGAATTAATAAATTAATTTGTAAGTCACTTTCGATGTGTAAATAATGACTGCCAATTCTACGTGAGAGTCAAACCCGCATTGGCAAACATATATTGATGTCCATTTGGCCAACCATTCCAACAGCATTGGCACCGACAAGGGATCACGGATGAGTTCTTGGCAGACTTTTCGACTCGGCTTTGGGCTCACCACCACGCTTGACAATGTAATGTCTTCCAATGATGGCCCGTCGCACACAAAAGGACTGCAATGTCGTGGACACCCCTCGAATTGCCCTGGGTGTGGGCATCCTTCAGAGGCTAGGAGACCATACCTATATGTTAGGTGCAGCGGAATGAATATTTGCGCTTTGCTCAAGATGAGTGCTCCGAACTGTGCTCAAGGTTCCTTTTGTTCTTATGGAAGGTAGAGCCTTCCGTTCTTCATGAGAGAATGCTATGATCACAAACAAAGTGAATGGACACCGTGCGTGCAAGTGTATGAGACTGAGAGATAGAGAGAGAAGAGAGATATGACACCAGAGGCATTGTAAAACCCTCCTCCGAAGGCCCCCACTCTCGTCGGCGAGAGTGGTCTACTTATTGATTGCACAAAGTGTACAATGACGATGCATGGAAACTGATGCAACTTGGGACTATGACGGCGAGGACGATGGGAACGACGATGTCGACTTAAGGGCTGAAATCTGTGATCTTCTAACTGCTGTCCATAAAAACGCTATGACTGAAAATCTGGGACTGTCTCAGGCTGCTGAAAACGCTGGTTTTGGCTGCGTTTTGAAAGGCTGAAAATGACGATCTTTTGCAAGTATCTAGGGCTGAATCTGCTGCTGTCTTCAAGGCTGAAAATGAGGTTCTTCTGCTTCAATGAAGGACTGAAAATGGAAAACGCTGGCAGATTGATAGCGTTAGTAAAAACGTTGGGTGTCTGGGAATGTGGGCAATGACTGCAAGGCTGAAAACGCCAACTTGGGGAAGATGTGGGCGATGACCAAAACGCTAGGCTGTAGGGGATGGAAAACGCCAAGGTTGGGGGTGCTGTGGGGTTCTTGCTGAGAGAGAGGGAGTACCTGCTGCCTGGTGGCCTGTTGTGCTCCTTGCTCATCTGCCAAAGAGTGCTAGCTTTGGTTTGCTTATATATTTCCTTAGCAAAATTGCCCTACCTACTTTTGTTGGGAAGTCACCTAAATTAATAAGTGAAAAATGTCAAAAATAGGGAAAATAGGCTAATGCACTGGAAAAATACCTTGATGGAATCTGATGGGAATACCGATGATCATGTTGTGTGCAACCAGAGGATATGCATCTACACTAAGTGACTGGGCATGCACGGTCTACGAATAGACTCACAAAAGTGTCAGATCACTTCTAATCTAGACTGACTGGACTGACTAAACCCTGTTATGCTGTAGCTTGTCCAGGGAAACACAAGGTTGGATGTGTCACGTGACATCCCCTCCTTTTCAAAGTGAGGTACTAAGTGAGGTACTGGTACCGAACTGTATGGCGTCGAGGGAGATCGCCAACAGCATCCGGAATCCTGGAAGGGACTCTTCGCCGGCCCACTCTGATGTGTGGATCGTGCGGTACTTGAACTTTATAAAGGTCTGCAACGCTCTTTGGGCCGCGCCGAAAGCGACACAGTCTTTTGTGGCTCCTTCAATGCTTCAACTTCGTCGAGAGTCATGCTTCTTTCTTCTTCAAGAATCTCCATGGCTGAAAATTCCTAAACCACTTCGAACACAAAACCATGAACATACCTATTCCATGTAAAGTGAGTGGAAAAAATCTTGTCTTCTCTAAAGACGGTGCATGCAATGTAAATGAACCAATAGACGGAATGCCAAACCGTTCACCACATACACGCAAACAATGAGATCGAATCTCTCTCTTATGATCTAGAGCAATCAATTGTGGCAAAACACAATGGAAATGCCAACGCTTGGTGCTCATACTTTCATGTGCTCGTTCGGAAACTGTGTCATGCCAAGGAAGAGACATGGAATGTGACTTCCTTACATACATACTTTTCAGCTTTTCATGAAAAATCCGCATACATTCGTGCTCATCTATGAGAGAACGTGCTCAACATACAATATGTCATGCCTAGGAAAAGGGATCACATAAAGATGCTGACTAAAATACAGGAAGCGATCACGAATGAAACACTCGAACAATGCGTGCGTATCAATCATGCGAACACATAATACTTCCAGTGAGGGGTCTTTGGACCTAGGCTCGAGAGCCAAGATCGCTTATTCTTGAATGATCGAATCGTCCTGTGGGGGTTCTTTGAACCTCGACTCGAAAGCCAAGATCCGTTCTTCGTGATTGATCGAATCTACAACGAGGTTAGCTTCGCTAGAAAAAGCATCCATTAACACATCATCCTTGTGAACCATCACATCATCTTCATGCAACTCATCATGCTTGTGAGAAATCACATCTTGATCATGCAAAACATCATGCTTGTCATCATGCTCATCATTATCATCCAAATCATCATGCAAATCATTGTTAATCAAATCATCATGCTTATCATCCTCATTCAATTTATCATGCAAATCTTGTGTGTCATGCTTTGGAGAAAAAGAGACTGAGAGAGTCTCCTTCTCAAGGAACCGTTCAATCTTGTCCTGCATATTAGCAACGAGAGATGGAGAATGAACAATGTCCTCTCCACGAATGACAATGGGAGAATCACTTTTGGCATTGAGAGTGAAAGTGTTAGCCTCCCAATCAATGAGAGGGTTAGCATCACGAAACCATCGAATGCCCAAAATCATATCACATCCTGAGAGCGGAGAAACAACAAATCTTCTAGTCAAGGCAGCTTTTCGAATTGCAAACAACACATCAAGGCACTCCTCCGTGATGAGAGCGTCCATACCGAGAAGAAAGCCAAAGACCTCGATAGGAGATCTCTGACTAGCTTCGAGGCGGGCTCTCTCAACAAGAGAGGGACTGATCACATCATGCATACTACCTGGGTCAAACAATATGACAAAACGCTGCCCCGACGTACGACCATAACATTTAATGAGAGAATCATCAATGGGAGGGTCATGAGAAACTTGGGGCACACTCGTGTTATCATTAATTGCATTGACAGAGGAAGTGGATTTTGTGGATTCTTTAGATTCATTCGATTCAAGCTTAGGACATGTTCTATTTATGAGACCCTTAATGTGACAATGAAAACAACGACCTTCCTTAGAATAAGTGTTGTGCTCGTCCGACGTGATGTATCCTCCTACAATTCCTTGTGCTCCCTTTTCAACTGGAGTAAGCTTAGGTTTAGCAATTGTGTAGCCTTACCCTTAGATTCATTGAAAGAATTCTTTTTTGAGAGACTCTTGGAAGATTGGTTAGAAAAGTTACCATTCTTACCATTCTTGCCATTCTTACCGTTCTGAGGGTTCTGAGAAGTCTGCGAGATACTTGTGGAAGTCTTGTTCTCCTTAGGCTTTCCCTTGTTGTGCTTCATCTCCTGTGCGAGAGTAATCGCTACCGCCTTATTGAGATCGATTGGATCGAGCACCTCGACATCGTACTTGATAAACTCGTCCAATCCAAAAAAATGCCTCTTTGCGTTCATCATCCGACTTGCGTAATTAGGTACCTAGCTGCAAAACACGATTAGAAAAAGACATAACCGGCATACCATTTTGCTTGAGAGCGCGCCAATTGTCCTTCAATCGCGCGAGGTACCGAGGTGATATAAACCGCGCCTTGAGCTTGTCTTGGAAATCAGCCCAATTGAAGGAAAAGGACGTGAATGACGCTTCCTCTAGGTGCGCGGCTAGCTGTGCCTCTTGCCATGCGTGGTACCAATTGATGGCATCACCGGCAAGGTACATGGCTGCCGTCAAAACTTTGTTATTTCATGTCTTCTTAGTTGTCGCAAAATAAGCATTAAATTTATGCAACCAAGAATGAATAACCGTAGCATCTATCTTACCATCATACTTACTGAAAGCCAACTTTTCTGTGACTGGATTGTTGGAATCCGCATCGTGGCTTGCACCACTTAAGGAACTCCCATGATCTTTGGGTGGTTCGGTCTTCGACGCTAGCACTTGTCGAAGCAATTCTTGAGTGCGTAGCTCTCTTTGAGCTTCACGCTCTGCCTCCCTTTCTGCTTTTCGTTCATTTTGTTCATCGTGCTCGCGCTCGAAAGCAAGGCGATTGGTTTCTTGTTGTGCCAACGCAACTCGATTTGCTTCTTGTTGTTGTATTGCATTTCTTTCATTGCGTTCCAAAGTAATGCAAGTCGCTTCTTGTTGTGCCAGCATCATGTCCATCATTGACTTGACCATCATCTCCATAAGAGTTAGTACAACTCGTGGCGTAGATGGCGAAGGGGGAGGGTCGAAAAAATCTCCTAGTGGGGAAAATTCTTCGTCGCCTCTCTCATGCTCATCACATGTATGCGAAGTATCCATTCCGCTTCGGGTGACGACCATGCACTATGATCTTTGGTTCTTAAGTAAACGAGGAACTTGGGTTCTTGAGGGTCTTGGGTTCTTGGGGATCTTGAGGTTCTTGAGGTTTTCTTTTGCTTGCAAACCGTGTTTGAGAAGGATCTTCTCTTCACCCGAGTTCTACTCCTTTCTACGGGCGCACCCCTTAGCGGCCTTGCGCTCACACCAAGGTTGCTTTTTCCCACCTCACGTCGAGTGGCCGGTCGCTAAGTGCACGGTCCGCTCTCAATGAGTGAAAAGAGATACAGGGGGAGGCTGGACAAGCCCTTCTTCTTTCTTGGGATTCCTGTCACTCTTCAAAAAACACGATTAGGAATCGACACGCCCAAGCGAACTTGAGTTCGTGCGACCGCAACAAGCAAAAAAAATCTTGTGGTTCTTTCCTTGAGTGATACAGAACACTGTCAAAGCTCTGATACCAATGTTAGGTGCAACGGAATGAAAGTTTGCGCTTTGCTCAAGATGAGTCCTCCGAACTATGCTCAAGGTTCCTTTTGTTCTTATGGAAGATAGAGCCTTCCGTTCTCAATGAGAGAATGCTATAATCACAAACAAAGTGAATGGACACCGTGCGTGCAAGTGTATGAGACTGATAGATAGAGAGAGAAGAGAGATATGACACCAGAGACGTAAAACCCTCCTCCGAAGGCCCCACTGTCACGTGACACATCCCAACCCTATGTGTCTGTGGACAAGCTACACCACAGAAGGGTTCAGTCAGTCCAGTCAAGTATAGATTAGCAGTGATCTGGCACTTTTGTGAGTCTATTCGTAGACCGTGCATGCCCAGTCACTTAGCATAGATGCATATCCTCCGGTTGCACACAGCATGATCATCGGAATTCCCATCAGAATCCATTAGCATCAGTTAGGGGAATTTTCCAGTGCATTTCGCCTATTTTCCTATTTATTGGTTATTTTCACTTATTATTTTTAAGTGACTTTCCAACAAAAGTAGGTAGGGCAATTTTGCTAAGTTAATATATAAGCAAACCCAAGTTAGCACTTTCTAGCAGAAGAGGCAACAGGACCTTCCCGCTCAGCAGGCAACTTCTCAACAGAAAAAAAATCCCCCCCCCCCCCCCCCCCCCCCCCCCCCCCAGCAGTAGACCCTCGCCATCCCCATCCCTCCCTTGGCGTTTCTCACAGCATTACACATCGCCTTGCAGTCACCCCCCTTATGGCGACAGTTCTCTGCAGATCAGCCCAAAGGCTTAGCGTTTTGGGATATCAACCCATCAGCAAAAACGCCAGCAAAACAGACCAGCCTTTTAGAGTTTTTGCATTGCTGCCCTTCAACGTTTTGATTTGCAGATGAGGAGACATATCCAGCCAGCGTTTTTGGTTTCAGCACTTAACCGCCACAGATGCCCACAGTTTCAGCCCTAAGACACAGTAGCAGAACTCCCCCTAGACGGTTGCAGATGATCCCCCATTTTCAGCCATAAAAACGCAGCCAAAACAGTCATCTTCAGCCACCAAAACAGTCCTAGAATTCAGCGATTAGAAGATCCCAGATTTCAGCCATCAAGTCGTCATTGTCATCACCGTCGTCGTCATCGGCATAGTCCCATTGCATCAGTCCATTGCATACGCATTGTACACCTTTGTGCAATCAAAGTAGACCACTCTCGCCGACGAGAGTGGGGCCTTCGGAGGAGGGTTTTACAACCTCTCGGGTGTCGTATCTCTTCTCTCTTCTTCTCTCAGTCTCATTCACTTGCACGCACAATCCACGCACTTTGCTCGTGACCACAGCACTCTCCATAAGACGGAAAGCTCTCTCTTTCCCTAAGAACTAAAAGGAACCTTGAGCAATAAAGATCACTAATCTTGAGAAAACACAACATTCATTCCGCTGCACCTTACATTGGTATCAGAGCTTTGGAAGTGTTCTGCATTACTCAAGGAAAGAACCACAAGAACCACAAGAATTTTTTTGCTTGTTGCGATCGCACGAACCCAAGTTTACTTGGGCGGGGCGATTCCTAATCGTGTTTTGTTGAAGAGTGACAGGAATCCCAAGAAAGAAGGGCGTGTCCAGCCTCCCCTTGTGTCCTCTTTTCACTCATTGAGAGCGGACCGTGCACTTAGCGGCCGGCCAATCGACGTGAGGTGGGAAAAAGCAACCTTGGTGTGAGCGCAAGGCCGCCAAGGGTCGCAGAAAGGAATAGAACTCGGGTGAAGGAAGATCCTTCTCCAACACGATTTGCAAGCGAAAGAAACCCTCAAGAACCCAAGATTCTCACGAATCAAGAACCTCAAGGACCTCAAGGACCTCAAGACCTCAAGACCCTCAAGGACCAAGAACCTCAAGGACCTCAAGACCCTCAAGAACCAAGTTCCTCGCGAGCTTAAGACCCCAAGATCATAGTGCATGGTCGTCACCCGAAGCGGCATGGGTACTTTGCCTTCAGGTGATGAGCATCAGAGAGGCGACGAAGGATTCTTCCCACCAGGAGGTTTTTCCAACCCTCCCCCTTCGCCATCTGCGCCAGACCCTATGGAGGCAATGATGAAGCAAATGATGGCCATGATGGATCGACAAGAAGACAAGCGCCTTGCTTTGGAACGCGAGCGCGACGCAAGAAGAGAAAGAAAAGAACTAAGGAAGGAAGAAGCTGCAGCAAGAAACGCAACATTGGAGGCCGATCGTGCTGTGCATCGATTGGCTATGGAGGCCGAGCGTGAAGCTCAAAGGGAGCTTCGCAATCAAGAATTTATTGCCCAAGTCCTAGCCTCGAAGACCGATCCACCCAAAGATCGGGAAGTTCGTCAAGTGGCGCAAGCCACGACGCGGATTCCAATCATCCAGTCACAGAAAAGTTGACTTTCAGTAAGTATGATGGTAAGATGGATGCTACAGTTATTCATTCTTGGTTGCATCAATTTAATGGTTATTTTGCGCCAACTAAGAAAACAGGAAATAGCAAAGTTTTGACAGCAGCTATGTACCTTGCCGGTGATGCCATCAATTGGTACCATACATGGCAAGAGGCACAGCTAGCCGCGCACCTAGAGGAAGCCGACGATTTCACGCCCCTCTCTTTTAGTTGGGTTGATTTCCAAGACAAGCTCAAGGCGCGGTTTATGCCACCTCAGTATCTTGTACGCTTGAAAGAGGATTGGCGTAATCTCAAGCAACATGGTATGCCAGTCATGTCTTTTTCTAACCGTGTTTTGCAACTAGGCACTCAACTACGCAAGTCCGATGATGAGCGTAAAGAGGCTTTTCTCTTTGGGTTAGACGAATACATCAAATTTGATGTTGAAGTCTTTGACCCCGCAGACCTCAACAAGGCGGTAGCAATCGCTCTCGCCCAAGAGATGAAGCACAAGGGAAAGCCTAAGGAGAACAAGTCTTCTCAAGGGACATCTCAGAATTCTCAGACCACACAGAACGGTAAGAACAGTAAGAACGGTAATTCTTCTAGCCCTTCTTTCTCTAATTCCTCAGAAAAGAACTCTCCAAATGAATCTAAGGGTAAAGCTAAAGCACCTGCAAAACCTAAGCTAGCCCCTGATGAAAAAGCTTCTCAAGGAATTATAGGAGGATACATCACGACGGAAGAACAAGTGATTTATGCGAAAGAAGGTAGATGTTTTCAATGTCACATTAAGGGTCACATTAAGAAAAATTGTCCTAAGACAGTCCCACCTAAAGAACCAAAGGCACCCACAACTACCACAAACTCTGTCACAACACAACCAGCATCTTCTCCTGACTCTGACACGCACATTGATGAATCTCTCTTGAAGTGTTATGGTCATGTAAAAGGACAGCGTTTCATCATATTGTTTGATCCAGGTAGTATGCATGATGTGATTAGTCCCCCTCTTGTTGAGAGAGCTCGCCTAGAGGTTAGTCAGAAATCTCCTCTCGAAGTTTTTGGCTTCGCTCCTGGTATGGACTCTCTCATCACGAAGGAGTGCCTTGATGTGATGTTTACCATTCATCAAGCTTCTTTTCGTAGGAAATTTCTCCTGTCTCCTCTCTCTGGATGTGATATGGTTTTGGGCATAAAATGGTTTCGTGAACTCGACGCTCTCATTGATTTTGAAGCTAACACTCTCATTTTACATGCCAAATCTGATTCCCCTCTCATCATTCGTGGTGAGGAGGGCTTGCATTCTTTGCCTCTCATCTCGCATGTATAGGTAAAGCGTGAATTACGACGAGGAGCACAAGCGGCATTCATTTATGCTGCCCTAGTTTCCCAGAGCATTCAGGCTCCAGGTAAGTATTCGGAGATGTTTACGAAATTTAAACATCTCTTTTTGCAGGATGATCTTCCACCTCGTCTCCCACCGCAGCAGCCGGAGGACCATCGCATCGAGCTTATGGAGGGAGCGCAGCCGGTCAGTAAGGCTCCCTACCGTTTGAACAAGCCACAGGAGGAAGAGTTAGAGCGACAACTCACGGAGTTGGTGGCTAGAGGATTCATACGTCCTAGTGTAAGTCCTTTTGCTACTCCTATTTTGTTCGTTCGCAAGAAGGATGGTTCATCTCGTTTGTGTGTTGATTACAGGGCATTAAACAAGATGACCGTCAAGAACAAGTTTTCGATGCCTCGCATTGAGTATATCCTCGATAGGCTCAATGGGGCAAAGGTTTTCAGCAAGGTCGATCTCAAAAGTGGATACCATCAGGTACGGGTATTCAAAGGCGATATTTTCAAGACCGCCTTTCGCACCGAGCGAGGGCAATGGGAGTATATTGTTATGCCTTTTGGATTGACAAGAGCCGTGGGTACATTCAATCGTCTCATGGTAGGTCGTTTCGACGACATGGTAGGTGTATGTGTGTTCATCTTTTTAGATGATATTCTCATTTTTTCTGCATCGTGGAAACAACATGAAAGAGATGTTGAAAGGGTACTAACTCGTTTGGATGAGTGTCAGTTGTACATTGCAGCTAAGAAGTCTGAATTTTTTCTTACTGAAGTCACTTATCTGGGTTATATCATTTCTGCAGAAGGCGTCAAGCTAGACCCCGCGAAGGTGGAACAGGTTCGTAATTGGGATTTGCCTAAAACTGCATATGATGTGCGTTCTTTTCTTGGGTTATGTCAAGCATATAGTTCGCACATAGAGAATTTTGCACACATTGTTGCACCTATGACTGATGTTTTGAAAGGGGTAAAGACTCGCCGTCAACACGTAGACTTGCCCGAGGCAGCCATTGAAGCTTTCGCAGCTCTCAAGGTTGCAACGACAGAAGCACCGTGTCTTATCCTTACCTCTTGGGATGATCCCTTTGAGGTATGGACGGATGCGAGCAATGTCGCCATAGGCGCTGTGCTCCAGCAGCATGGTCGCCCAGTAGCTTTCCTTAGCCGGAAGCTCAATAGTGCGGAAAAGAATTATTTAGTTTATGATAATGAACTTTTGTCTATCATTCACTCTCTTAAGCATTGGAAGCATTTTTTGTATGGTACAGAGTTTACAGTGCGCACAGATCATCAAGCCCTCAAGTGGCTCCAGTCTATGCCTAGTGCACATTGGAGTGATCGCTAAGCGCGGTGGTCACAATTTTTTGAGCAATTTGGCGGTTTGATTGAGTATGTGCCTGGAAAAGCTAACCCTGTTGTTGCAGATGCGTTGAGTCGCAAAGGACAAATTTTGGCTCGAGTCAAGAACCACATTTTCTATACAGGGTGAGTCTTTCGACAGCATGAAGAATCAGTATGCAGATTCGGAGTTTGGTAAGTATTGGTTGCAGGCTCTTGCTTCCCAAGGGCCCAGCAACTATCTCATTCGTGATGGATTGTTATTTTTTCGTCAGCGTCTATGTGTGTTGCCCTCTCTCAGGCCAGCCATAATGCATGATGCACATGACTCTCACGGGTGGGCACAGGGGTATTAACACCACATTGGAAAAGATTGAACGATTTTTCTATTGGCCTAAAATGCGAAAAGATGTGTTTAGTTATGTCACACATTGCACTATTTGTCAAAAAGTGAAAGCTCCTCAGGGTAAGCAGCAAGGCCTCTTGCTTCCGCTGCCTATTCCCGAGGGACCTTTCCAGGATATCTCTATGGATTCTGTGACTAACTTACCACCAAGTCAACATTCAAGGAACACTCAATGTTTAACTATTGTTGATCGTTTCAACAAATTCTGCATGTTGATTCCTTGTAAGGCCACAGTTACTACACAAGATGTTGCACGATTGTTCATAAAGCATTGGTACTCCCTCTGTGGTTTGCCAAAGTCCATTGTTTCAGATAGGGATGTTAAGTTTACGTCCAACTTTTGGCGTGCACTTTTTGAAAATTTTGGCACAAAGTTGAATTTTTCATCCGCTTTTCATCCACAGTCAGATGGTCAAACGGAAATTTATAATCAGTTAGCTTTTGATGTGTTGAAGTCTTATGTTCATGATCAATAGTCTCAATGGGAGCTCTATCTCCCATTGGTACAGGCTATTCTCAATGATTCCTTCTCTTCTGCTATTGGTCGAACTCCGTATGAGGCAGCTTTTGGCTGCCGATTCCAATCATTATTGACTCGATCGATCAGTCAAATGCCTGATGCCAATGCTGAGAGTCAGTCATTGGATGAGATTTCTGAGAGAGTGAAGCTTCGGCTAAGCAAGGCTCAGGAATCTTATTCTCGATAGGCTAACAAGCATCGTCAGGAGGTCTCGATCAAGGAAGGAGATTGGGTGTATCTACGGATTATGAAACAACGTCTTAAGCAAGTTGGAAAGAAATGTCCTAAATTATCTTTTCGTATGTATGGTCCATTTCCAGTCATCAAAAAGATTAATGAGGTTTCAATGAAATTAAAGTTGCCTAACTCATGGTCAATGCACAACGTTTTCCATGTTTCTTGGTTGAAAGTGTTTCAGGGGACACCTCCAAAGGACGTTTCGGAAGAAGAAGAGCCGGAGATCATCGATGAAGCAGAGGTCATGGAGCCGGAGCAAGTCTTGTTGCATCGGTTTCGCCATGGTTCGAAGAAACAAGTACGACAGTATTTTTTGAAGTTCAAAGATCGAGGAACCCATGAAGCGGTGTGGGTAGACGAAGAGTTCTTCAAGGAATATCCAGAGTTGTTGGCAGACTACAAGGAAGCCATGCAGCTCGGTACCAGTACCTCACTTTAAAAAGGGGGAGATGTCACGTGACACATCCCAACCCTATGTGTCCGTGGACAAGCTACACCATAGCAAGGTTTCCGTCAAGTCCAGTCAAGTTAGATTAGAAGTGATCTGGCACTTTTGTGAGTCAATTCGTAGACCGTGCATGCCCAGTCACTCAATATAGATGCATATCCTTCAGTTGCACCTTGCATAAGCATAAGCATTTCCATCAGATTCCATCAAAGTCAGTTGGGGATTTTTTAGATGACTTTATCCCATTTTTCCCTATTTTTGACATTTTCCACTTATTTATTAAGTGACTTTTGTTGGGTACTCAGTAGGGCAAATTGGGTAAGTTAATTTATAAGCAAACCCAAGTTAACACTAATTGGCACATGAACAGAGAGTACAACAGGCTTCCCCAAGCAGCAGGTGTTCCCTCCCTCTCTCAGCAAGAACCTCTCCTACCCTTGGCGAGGCCACACCCCATCAGCCAGCGTTTTGTCCACAGCTTGTTTCCTCCCCCATCTGGCGGTTTCCCCATCCAGGCATCATCGCCAGCAAGACCATAGACCTGGCGTTTATTCCTGCTCTCAACAGCGTTTTTCAGAGACACTAACGCTAGACGGTCACCATCAGCATTGGAGGTTTCTCACCATCAGCGGGCAGCAGCAAATAAGTCCTCCCATTGCTAGCCTTGCTTGTGAAATTCAGCAGCGTTTCCAATCACCAAAACGCAGCCAGGACCAGCCTTCAGCCTGCAAGAAAATCAGCCTTGTATCCCCAGCGATTTAGCCCCTGAAACGCAGCAAAGACTCAGTATTTCAGCCACCATCAGTCCACTTCAAAAACGCAGCAAACCCTAGAAACCAGCGTTTTCTTTCAGCAGCTATACCAGCGATTTTCTTCATCAGTTCAGCCCCTTCAAGGACAGTCCAATTCAGCAGTAGAAAACAGTCCAGATCAGCCATAAACAGTCCCAGTTTCAGCCACGATGCCGTCGTCATCACCATCGTCGTCATTACCGTCGTCGTCATCGGCATAGTCCAACAGCATCAGTCCTTTGCATTCGCATTGTACTCTTTCGTGCAATCAAAGTCAGTCTCATTCACTTGCACGCACTAGATCCACTCTCTTTGTTCGTGATCACCGCACTCTCTATAAGACGGAAAGCTCTCTCTTTCCCTAAGAACTAAAAGGAACCTTGAGCAGTAAAGATCACTAATCTTGAGAAAATACAACATTCATTCCGCTGCACCTTACAAAACACAAGATTTGCCGCCCAACAAGAAGAAAATCGACTTGCTCTCGAACGCGAGCGCGTTGAACGAAATGAACGAAAAGCAGAAAAGGAGGCCGAGCGTGAAGCTCAAAGGGAGCTTCGCAATCAAGAATTTATTGCCCAAATCCTAGCCTCGAAGACCGAACCACCCAAAGATCGTGGGAGTTCGTCAAGTGGGGCAAGCCACGATGCGGATTCACACAATCCAATCACAAAGAAGTTGACTATCAGTAAGTATGACGGTAAGATGGATGCTACTGTTATTCATTCTTGGTTGCATCAATTTAATGCTTATTTTGCGACAACTAAGAAAACAGGCAATAGCAAAGTTTTGACAGCAGCTATGTACCTTGCCGGTGATGCCATAAATTGGTACCAAGCATGGCAAGAGGCACAGCTAGCCGCACACCTAGAGGCAGCCGACAATTTCACGCCCCCCTCTTTTAGTTGGGCTGATTTCCAGAACAAGCTCAAGGCGCAGTTTATGCCACCTCAGTACCTTGCACGATTGAAGGACGATTGGCGAGCTCTCAAGCAAAACGGTATGCCGGTTATCTAATCGTGTTTTTTAGCTTGGCACTCAATTACGCAAATCGGATGCGAAGCGCAAGGAGGCATTTCTTTACGGATTGGACGAATATATCAAGTATGATGTCGAGGTACTCGATCCAATCGATCTCAACAAAGCGGTAGCAATTGCTCTCGCCCACGAGATGAAGCACAACAAGGGAAAGCCTAAGGAGAACAAGACTTCCACAAGTACCTCGCAGACTTCTCAGAACCCGCAGAACGGTAAGAACGGTAAGAATGGTAAGAATGATAACTCTTCTAACCAATCTTCCAACAGTGTCTCAACAAAGGATTCTTCCAATGAATCTAAGGGTAAGGCTAACACAACTGCTAAACCTAAGCTTACTCCATATGAAAATGTAGCACAAGGAATTGTACGAGGTTACATCACTTTGGAAGAACAAAGCACTTATTCTAAAGAAGGTCGTTGTTTTCATTGTCACATTAAAGGTCACATAAAACGACCATGTCCTAAGCTTGAATCGAATGAATCTAAAGAACCCACAACACCCACTACATCTGTCAATGCAATGAATGATAACACGCTTGTGCCCAAAGTTTCTCAAGACTCTCCCATTGATGATTCTCTCATTAAATGTTATGGTCGTACGTCGGGGCACCGTTTTGTCATATTGTTTGACCCAGGTAGTATACATGATGTGATCAGTCCCTCTCTTGTTGAGAGAGCCTGCCTCGAAGTTAGTCCGAGATCTCCTATCGAGGTCTCTGGCTTTCGTCCTAGTATGGACGCTCTCATCACGAAGGAGTGCCTTGATGTGTTGTTTGCAATTCAACAGACTACCTTCACTAGAAGATTTGTTGTTTCTCCTCTCTCAGGATGTGATATGATTTTAGGCATGAAATGGTTTCGTGAAATAAACCCTCTCGTTGATTTGGAGGCTAGCACTTTAACTCTCAATGCCAAAAGTGATTCTCCTACTGTCTTTCATGGAATGGACACTGCTCCTTCTCCATCTCTCAATGCTAATATGCAGGACAAGGTTGAAAGGATTCGGGATAAAGAGATTCTCTCAATCTCTTTTTCTCCACAGCATGACACACAGGATTTGCATGATTATGAGAAGCATGATGATTTGAAGGATAATGATTTGCATGATGATTTGGATGACAATGACAAGCATGATGATTTGCATGATCAAGATGTGATTTCTTACAAGCATGATGAGTTGCATGAAGATGATGTGATTGTTCACAAGGATGATGTGTTAGTTGATGCTTTTTCTAGCGAAGCTAACCTCGTTGTAGATTCGATCAATCACGAAGAATCGATCTTGACTTTCGAGTCAAGGTCCAAAGAACCCCCACAAGAAGATTCCATAGATCTAGAAGAACCGATCTTGGCTCTCGAGCCTTGGTCCCAAGAACCATCACAGGAAGTATTGTGTGTTCGCATGATCGATACATACGCATTGTTCGAGTGTTTCATTCGTGAAGGTTTCCTGTATTTTAGTCAGCATCGTTATGTGATCCCTTTTCCTAGGCATGACATATTGTATGTGGAGCACGTTTCTCTCATAGATGAGCACGAATGTATGCGGATTGTTCATGAAAAGCTGAAAAGTTTGTATGTCAGGAAGTCACATTCCATGTCTCTTCTTTGGCATGACACAGTTTCTGAAAGAGCACATGATTGTATGAGCACCAAGCATGGGCATTTCCATTGTGATTTGCCACAGTTGATTTATTTCAATCAAACAGAAAAGATTCGATCGCATTGCTTGCATGAGTTTGATGAACGGTTTGTCACTCCATCTATTTGTTCATCTACATTGCATACACAGTCTTTAGAGAAGACGAGATTTTTCTCCTTCACTTTACATAGAATGGGTATGTTCATGGTTTTGTGTTGGAGATGGTTTCAGGATTTTTCAGCCATGGAGATTCTTGAAGACGAAAGAAGCAGGATACTCGAAGAAGTTGAAGCATCAAAGGAGCCACAGAAGACTTTGAGTCGCTTTCGGTGCGGCCCAAAGAAGCAAGCGTTACAGACCTTTATGAAGTTCAAGTACAGCACCACCCACACATCAAAGTGGGCCGGCGAAGAGTCCCTTCCAAGATTCCGAATGCTGTTGGCGATCTCCCTCGACGCCATACAGTTCGGTACCAGTACCTCACTTTGAAAAGGAGGGGATGTCACGTGACACATCCCAACCCCATGTGTCCGTGGACAAGCTACACCACAGCAGGGTTCAGTCAGTCCAGTCAAGTATAGATTAGCAGTGATCTAGCACTTTTGTGAGTCTATTCGTAGACCGTGCATGCCCAGTCACTTAGCATAGATGCATATCCTCCAGTTGCACAAAGCATGATCATCAGAATTCCCATCAAAATCCATTAGCATCAGTTAGGGGAATTTTCCAGTGCATTTCGCCTATTTTCCTAGTTATTGGTTATTTTCACTTATTATTTTTAAGTGACTTTCCAACAAAAGTAGGTAGGGCAATTTTGCTAAGTTAATATATAAGCAAACCCAAGTTAGCATTTTTGGCAGAAGAGGCAGCAGGAGCTTCCCGCTCAACAGGCAACTTCTCAGCAGAAAACCCCCCCCCCCCCCCCCAGCAGTAGGCGCTCGCCATCCCCATCCCTCCCTTGGCGTTTTTCACAGCATTACACATCGCCTTGAAGTCACCCCCCTTTAGGCGACAGTTCTCTACAGATCAGCCCAAAGGCTTAGCGTTTTGGGATATCAGCCCATCAGCAAAAACGCCAACAAAACAGATCAGCCTTTTAGCGCTTTTGCATTGCTGCCCTTTAGCGTTTTGATTTGCAGATACAAATCAGCCTAGCGTTTTGGTGTGGAGACATATCCAGCCAGCGTTTTTGGTTTCAGCACTTAACCGCCACAGATGCCCATAGTTTCAGCCCTAAGACACAGTAGCACAACTCCCCCTAGACGGTTGCAGATGATCCCCCATTTTCAGCCATAAAAACGCAGCCAAAACAGTCATTTTCAGCCACCAAACAGTCCCAAAATTCAGCGATTAGAAGATCCCAGATTTCAGCCATCAAGTCGTCGTCGTCATCACCGTCGTCGTCATCGGCATAGTCCCATTGCATCAGTCCATTGCATACGCATTGTACACCTTTGTGCAATCAAAGTAGACCACTCTCGCTAACGAGAGTGGGCCTTCGGAGGAGGGTTTTACAACCTCTCGGGTGTCGTATCTCTTCTCTCTCCTTCTCTCAGTCTCATTCACTTGCATGCACAATCCACGCACTTTGCTCGTGACCACAGCACTCTCCATAAGACGGAAAGCTCTCTCTTTCTAAAAGGAACCTTGAGCAATAAAGATCACTAATCTTGAGAAAACACAACATTCATTCCGCTGCACCTTACACCCACTCTCATCGGCGAGAGTGGTCTACTTATTGATTGCACAAAGTGGTACAATGACGATGCATGGAAACTGATGCAACTTGGGACTATGAAGGCGACGACGACGGGAACGACGATGTCAACTTAAGGGCTGAAATCTGTGATCTTCTAACAGCTGTCCATAAAAACGCTATGGCTGAAAATCTGGGACTGTCTCGGGCTGCTGAAAACGCTGGTTTTGGCTGCGTTTTGAGAGGCTGAAAATGACGATCTTCTGCAAGTATCTAGGGCTGAATCTGCTGCTGTCTTCAAGGCTGAAAATGATGTGGGCGATGACTGCAAGGCTGAAAACGCCAGCTTGGGGAAGATGTGGACGATGACCAAAACGCTAGGCTGTAGGGGATGGAAAACGCCAAGGTTGAGGGTGCTGTGGGGTTCTTGCTGAGAGAGAGGGAGTACCTGCTGCCTGGTGGCCTGTTGTGCTCCTTGCTCATCTGCCAAAGAGTGCTAGCTTTGGTTTGCTTATATATTTCCTTAGCAAAATTGCCCTACCTACTTTTGTTGGGAAGTCACCTAAATTAATAAGTGAAAAATGTCAAAAATAGGAAAAATAGGCTAATGCACTAGAAAAATCCCTTGATGGAATCTAATGGGAATACCGATGATCATGCTGTGTGCAACCAGAGGATATGCATCTACACTAAGTGACTGGGCATGCACGGTCTACGAATAGACTCACAAAAGTGTTAGATCACTTCTAATCTAGACTGACTGGACTGACTGAACCCTGTTATGCTATAGCTTGTCAAGGGAAACATAGGGTTGGATGTGTCACGTGACACTATAGCATCACCCACGGCATTCGCAACAAATTTGGCTCAAGATTCTCCGAGTGGAGTCCCTTTTGCCAAAGATGACGTTCACTTGGGGAGTGGTAGGCTGTAGCATGGTGAGCCTGTTTCAGGCTAGCACTTGGATATGAGACAAAGCATCACAATTTTGGGATTAAACTACTCGCGGGTCGTACCGTACTAACTCGGCGAGAGCTTGGACACGAGAGACTCCAAATGAGAGTTGCTCAGTAGCTTCGGCCTAAGGTTCATAGTTCAAGGAAATGGCTATTTTCGCGACTCTCTTCCATAGTTTGCTTCCATACTTTCTTGAGAAAGCACACCTTGTCTTCGTTACCAGCTTCCAAAGTTGGAGACCGCTCGATGAAGATGCATTCGGATAGATCACCATTTGAGAATGCGAATTTCATATCATCTTCCGATTCCAATTTACACTATGCTAGCAGACACATCTACTTAGTAGAGGGTTTCTTCATTGTCAATCCTCCTTTCTTAGAAAGCTCTTAGCATACAAGTCTATCTTGATGCCTATCAAGGATGCCATCCCATGATATTTCCGTCTTAAACATCCATTTGACACCCATTATCTTTCTATTTGAAGCATGGTCACCATGAAACACGTTTCGACTGGTCCGGTTTTGCGCCTTGAAACATTTCACTGATCAATTGAAACACATGTCGTTTCACTTACAACAAGTTACCATAGTTTGAGGTTTTAGGACCTTTCAGAATTTGTATATACACATTTCGGTCTCACGTTTCACCGTGCTCTATTTAGGCACTGAAATGTTTTCGCGGTGACGCTGAAATTTTGAAGGCATGTCATAAAAGAACCACTACTTTGCAGTAAATTGAAGGTGACTCTTCCTCCATGGCCATCTTGCAGGGAGGATTCGAGGAACACTAGAGATAATTGTGTTCATTAAAGCACGATTCACTTTTGCAATGCAGAAGGTAAAAGGTTTGCTTCGTGCTGATCTCCCTCCTTGCCAAAATGTTATGTCCACATCATCACAAAGAAGATCTATTGTAGGACACATTTGAGAAGAGTGCCCTTGACTCCAAGCAAAGAGGGCTCTTTTGTGGTTGTGTCCAGACTTGAGAGAGGTAGTTTTTACTTTTAGAGGCATGTGTATCGCATGTAGACCGAAGCCTGTGAGATGAAAATAGTGTGGAGTATTAAGCCCTTAAAAGCAAATGTTCTACACACACAAGAATCGCCAACACACTTGGGTTCAGAAGGCCAAGTCTATTGTACATTGGAATTCTTCCAATGTCCTGCTTTATTGTCGTCATCATTGCCAATATTTCCGGTGTTATTTACTTCATTCTCAAATCACCAACCTTCGTTTCACCATCACAGTCACAGCTTTTGCAGCAGAACTGTTCCTAAGTGCTCAAGAGGTCTAAGTGCAGTGGATTGCCTCTGAAGGTATGCAAGAAGTGCCGCAGACAGTAACCACAACAAAACAGCTAAACAGTGGTCTAAAACTCGGACAGATCAGATTGTAAGCTCAGCTTTGCAACAACCAGAGAGGTAAGCACCCCCTTTCCGCAACTCTAGAAGCAGTCATGAGCTTGCTAGTGTGGTGTTGAGCGCGCGCGCGCGCACACATACACACACACTATCGTAAACGCTCACACTCGCATAACGCTCACAATTACCAGCAATGTCTATGGACAGCGTGACTGTCCTCAAAGAAGCACGCAGAGAAGAGAACAGATAGAGGGAGGAACAAACCTGCTGTCTTCGGCACCTGAGGCCGGCGCTCTGTAACGACCCATTAAGCTCGGAGTTGTCGGTCGCAACAGCCGTCTGAGAGGCCTTGAGAGAGAGAGAGAGAGAGAGAGAGAGAGAGTTTTAACGTCGTAGGAAACTATCCCAAGAGACCTTAAAGACAGAGAAGGGGGAAAAAAGAAGATTAATAAGGCCAGGTTCAGACGAGGCGGAGGAAAATGGTTTATTGAAATGGTGGGGGGCCGACATAGTGGTGGCCCCTAGTACTAGTGTCACGATACCCCTATAGTATTGCACGAACATTTGAATTACATGCATGGCATGTTATCGTCGCAGGGGAATACGCGTCGGGCTTCACCACAGGTGAGCTAAGTTCACATCCGACGTACTTATGGCCCTGTCATGCAATACTACTATTTTGCTCTCGAGCTCTGCTGCAAGCTGCTCCATTGACAGAAATCAGCTCTCAAGATCTTTCCATCCGGAAGTACAGCATCTTGTGATGTAGACAAAATAGGCGAAATACTAATACACCCTCTGTAGTAAAAAAGCGCTTCAGCAACAATTTACTGCAATAGTATTGGCCCCAGAACCTTATCCAATGGTCTTAGCTCATGTGATGAGGTAAATCTCTGCCAGACGCAAGGCGTGTGTTCTACCACCGTCGTCCACATTTCACGCTAGAAAACTGTGTGGAGGTGCTTCTCTTTCCGGGGGGGGCAGGGGGGAGGGTCGCTTGTTTTTTGGTGGGTCTGAAATTTGTTCTACTTTTTCCAGCTCAATGGGTGTGTGCCATGAGGGACACACGTCCCTTGCTTTTTTTTGTTGTCGGCCCGCCGTCTGAACCCAAATAGGGCAGCCCCATACTCAAACAAATTACGTGGCAAAGTGGCATAGTACATTTGTTGATGGGGTCAGTTGTTAGCAGGTGACCTCCTTGCTATTGGGTTTCAAGCCCAAGTTTGCGGGAACATGCCCTATGGCATGCAAGCCATCAGTAGAGTTTGGAGTTGAGTTTTGCATGGCAGCCTTTTTGGCTTTATATTGTAAGGTGTTTTTTTACAATAAAACATACAATATAGTGTTTATGTTCTATGTCGAATCTCTCTTTCTCTCTCGCTTCTCATTCCTTCTCTGTAGTTGCACGCCCTCATGCCATGGCTCCTGCTCGCAAAGCATTCTCCATAGTCGAGATCCTACAACTGGTATCAGAGCCTTGCTTGGCCTCAGCTTGACCACATTGCCGGAGCAACCGCTTGTGGAAGAGACGGGGAGGTCATCGACCTATAGCAATTCAAGCACAACTTGCATCAACATGTTCTCTCTGGCAGACTAGTGAATTCTTGACATTCAAGCATCGGGCAATGTTGCTTCTGTTGGTCACTCTAGAGAAAAACGCCATCGACGTGTTGTCTTCATCTGTTACAAAGCTCGAATTTCTTCTATTTTTACTGCTTTAAAGTTATTTACCTCCTTTTGGCTTCCATTAAGAGCCTATTCAGACCACCCTCGAGCTCAATAGTGATATGGTATTAGCCAAGTCCTAAAGTAGCAACAACCGCTTTTTGGGAAATACTACTTGCTCCGAAAGTTGATTGGCTTTGAATTCTGCCAATAGGCTGAATCTTGCCAAACCCTTTAGCTTCTAAAGCAAATTTCTGCAGAATCTCAATACGCTATCTAAGATGCATGCAAAGACAACTGGAGACGAATACAACCTCTCTGAAGGTTAAGCCGGTGCAATAACCAACAACACAACCTCATTACCAGGCTTCTTAAAGACTTCAACATGGCGTCGAAAGTCGACAAGTTCAATGGTTACGGATTTCATACTTGGAAAATCAAAGTGAAGGGCTATCTGATGCGAAAGAATCTATGAAGCGTGGTCAAGCCCCTTTCAACCGACAAAGCAGGCACATCCGCTGCAGTTACGAGAGTGCTATCTACCGAGAAACAACGCAAGGATGAGCAAGCATTAGGTATTATTCTGACATCTCTCAAAAATGACTTTATTCATTGTTTGGATGACGTGCGATTTTCTAGTGCTGCCTAGGTCAAGCTAGAGAAGGTTTTTGGTGCTAAAGCTAAGTATTCAATGATGAGTCTAAAGATGGAGTTGTACTCTCTTGCTATGCGTGCAAACAAAAACATTACATCTTTAGCTAACAGACTGAAGAGTATTAAAACTCAGCTTTGTCTATGTCGAAGCCCTAGTGCCATAAGAAGATCTCATAGCCGTTTTGGTAAAAAGTTTGCTTGATGGATTCCATCCCCATTCCATCCGATTTTCACTATTTTAAAAGAGAAAAATCCATTGCCCTCCTTGGATGGTATCATCAATTCATTGCAGGAAGATGAAAAAAGGCAATTCTCCCATTATTCCTAGTGCATATACAATATCCCTTGCAGTATCCCCCACCAGTTCTTCTCATACTCCCAATTCCTATGCAATCAGTAATTGTGCTTTTACGTCAGCTTCATCCCGACCATCCATTGGTACCAGGTCTTGTGTTATTTGTGGGCACAACAATCATCAGACAAAGGATTGTTTTAAGAAGAATCCTTGTATTCAACTATGGTAAGACAAGTCATCCTTCAAATAAGTGCTTTTAAAAGGGTAAAAATCAAATTCATGTGATTGATGAATACTTTCTGTTGACAGTTATGTTCTTTAGATTAAATCTTTTTATGCTTTTCCTAGTCAAAATAAATTGTATGGGTTATAGATACTGCCACACATGAGTGGTAAGACCTCCTAAAAAGACTAGTTTTTGTTCAAGTCCTATTTTTGTTCTGCTTCTCATGAGGTTCTTGGGCACACCTTAAACCCAGGTTTGGAAGTCAACCAAAAACTACATATGTTGGTAGCTAAATTTTGACATGCACCCTATCTGTTTAAGGGGGGGTTTACTGACGCAGCACCAGGTTATGGGTATACCAAAACCCCTGGTTGTGAGAGAACCTAAAACTCACGGTTGACGAGTACACCAAAAACTCGAGATATCATGAGAGTGATGTATCTAATTCGGGCTTGAGGGGGGGATTGTTGGGTTTCAAGCCCACGTTTGTGGGAACATGCCCTATGGCATGCAAGCCATCAGTAGAGTTTGGACTTGAGTTTTGCATGGCACCCTATTTTACTTTATATTGTAAGGTGTTTTTTTAATAAAAAAACATACAATATAGCGTTTCTATTCTCTGTCGAATCTCTCTTCTCGTTCCTTATTTGTAGTTGCACACTCTCACAACATGGCTCTTGCTCGCAAGCATCCTCCATAGCCTAGATCCTACACTTGCCCCATGAGAGAAGAAGGCCCCCTTGAGTGTCCGCTCAAACCTGCAGGCACACCAGGTGGAGTCAATGAAAAAGTCAACGTACCTTTTGCACAATGTTTATGAGCAGTAATCGGTTGCAAAAACCTTTGGGTGATGTTGGGCGACCTTACCCCCCCCCCCCGTTCTGCAAGCTTCATTGTTCATGATGTGGGCTACCAGGTACGCTAACAAAGCATGTCCACCAGCCTGATGTGACATGATGTAAGGAAAGCAAGCAAAGGGATTGGCTACACATCAACCTAGGGCTATCCGTCCACTCTAGTGTAACATGGGCCTTACTTGGCATGCTTAAGAAGTAAATGGACTAATTGTAAGCAACTTCTTATGTATGGGTCCTCTATGTAGCAACATCCTTTCATTGTGGGGGGGGGGGGGGGGGGGGGGGTTAATATTTGTAATGCCCTCGTGGCTTTTGCTTGCATAGAGTACGGGAGCATACAAGATTAGATAAAGTTAGTTTTGTTTGGTCTATGGGAAACTCATCTTAACATTGTGAGAACAAAAGGATAACCATTCTACTATTGCAGCTTATGGTGGGTTAATCGAATTAGCATCCATGATAAGTAGAGTACTCAAAGGACGAAACTAGAATTGCATTAAGATGAACTAACTCATAATGTGTACAAGTGAAGCTCCTTATGTAGGAGTAGAAAAGGCAACTAGGGCTAGTACACCATAAAACAAGTCAAGATACCTCCAAGTTGGCCCTTGTCATTGCAAGGTGACCTTGAAGTATGGGGAAGTTTTGTTAACTCTCACGCACATTCCTATCACCTACAACGGGCATTGTATTATTTATTTGATAGAGTTAGGTATCGGGCTTGTCGGTCCAATAGGAAAAGGTAAGAGTGATCACCGATGAGAGGCGCACTCTAACTGGAACATTCAAGGGATTAGTTGGCTAAGCATGTGCGCCGAGTGTGAATGGGGCGAGCTCATATAAAAGTCAACTAAACTTAAAATTCACTCATTCTCTCATTTGTGCAATTGAAGAGTGCTCTTGCTCCATCTCCATCTTCTTCTTCTTCACCTCTTTGTGTGTGTGTGTATGCGTGAGAGAGAGAGAGAGACTGTGTGTGTGTGTGTGATCGAGCATTGCGACGATGGCATGGCGGCGGCGAAGCGGTTGAGCACGACGTAGCGGCGGCTCCTTCTTCTTCGCGGCGATGAATCCTCCACAACAGCAAGCGTAGAGCGGTGAGTGACACACCATCGCCATCTTTGAGCTTACTAATTTAGGCTAGTTGCGTGCTTGGAGCCATTTGTGGCTCGCACACAGTGTATTGGCAAGTTCCTTGCATTGACACATGCAACAAACGCGCACATTTTTGGCGCCGCTGCAGGGGAATGCCATACACTAAGCTTGAATGGCACTCTGTGCTTCTTTGTGGTGCAATTTCAATAGTAGGAAAGGTAGGGAAGGAAGGTGTGTGTATTGAGAAGAAGGATTTTGTTTTGCTACTGTGTATTTCTTTGTTAATGAAGTTTTGAAAGGTACTGTGTTTTCTCTGTGAGAGGTGTTAGTATTAAGGTTGTTAGTTCTGTGTAATGTAAAGTACAATAAGTAGAAAGTAGATCTGTTAGAGCTAATGAAGTGTGTTAGTGTGTAACAGTAGGTGTACTAGTTGTAAGTAGGTAGGTAGAGTGTGTGTGTGTGCTCGCGCACAGGCCGCGACGACCTTATCCCAAAAAATATATAAAAAATAATATATATATATATATATATATATTTTAAAGGTAGGACCGGGATCGGGAATATCTCCGAGACCCAAGCCCAAGCTCACGTTCAGGCTCAGGCCTCAGTCGCCCTTTAAAATTACGTATTTTAGCTTCACACATAGCTAAAAATTGATTTTTTTGAGGACCAACGGAGCTTCAGGTGACCGAACGTTGTGCTGTAAAGCACACCGCGACCCTCTGAGTGATCCGCTTATTTTGAGCTATCACACATTTTAATAAAAAAACCGATCATTAAAAACATTAAAAAACGAGTGAAAACGGACGCCTAAAAAAGTAAGCGATTAACCTTCGAGGTTATGTGCCGACGCTTGTAGGGTGCCAAAGGCACATGCATTTGCGCTCTGGTCGTGTGCTAGAGATGGCGGAGCAACTAGAGAGAATTTCGACTTACGCGAGTTCTCATTATCCACCTACCTTAGGTTCGGGGCCCTCGGCGGGGACCCAAGGTAGTACAAACCAAGACTCGAACATAGCGGCTAGTGACTCTTCCTCTGACTACAACGTCATGGAGGGTTTCCCAATGCCTAATTCCGATAGCTCAAGCCAAAACATACATGCCATGGGCCCGCGGTCCGGGCCGAGCGTGCTTCGCCGCTTGAAGGAAACCTTTAGTAGAGCCACTCGCTCCGAACATGGAGTTAATGATGTAAATGAGGGGGGTGGGAAAGTAAATTCTCCATTCAGGACCAACATAGAACCCTATGACCTTAGAGAATGTGCACGTGAATACTCCATTCACTGCACCCCCTGACTCTTCAGAGCTATTCCCCTCCGAGGTTATATTACCTGATGGTAGAAGCCTTGCCGAAGTGCAAGAGGTTGAGCGGTATATCCTTGCAGCAAGGGAAAAGGAAATCGAGAGCTTACACAAGGCGGAGCAACGAAGAGAGTTAAAAGCGAAAGCCCCTATGTCAATATCCTTGCTAGGAGAGTAATCGAGTGCTCCTAACTTAGCAACTGCTAGGGGCAACCCCTAGAAAGCAAAATTGCATCTAGTTCAAAGGACACCCCTAGCACCTCAAGCTTAGATGGAGCGGTCCTAAATGAGAAATGGGAGTACGAACTACAAACGGAAGCTCTAACTGACCTATACACAGGTCACCCTATCACGTGGGTTGGTTAGATGTCCTACAATCCACAACGGGTGCTACTAGTGTGGAGGATCAACAACAAAGAGTTTGTGAGGTCATCCATAGGGTCATTGAGTTAGAGAGATAGAACAAGGGGATCCACATGCCTTCAACGGGTCTCATGAGATTCTTGGATACATGGAAGGCCAACCTTATCGCAAATGAAAACTCCCTCAGTAACTCCGATGGATCCTCCATATGTTGTTCCGCCAGGCGTCTCCATGCAATCTGAGCCCATAAGTGATAGCTTTACCTTTCCAAGTCTAGCTCATCTTTCCCTTGATGACACCACGGCTACCATGCCTACCCCAATGATGGGCATGCCGAGAAACACGCCATGGACCTCATTTGTTAGTAAAGCACCACCACATGGTAGCTCAATGCTTGCAACAGTACCTACAAGTGTGTACCAATCGTATACACCCATGGGTCCTCGTACTCATGTAGTCCCTACCCCTCCCATTGTTTCAACAACCTATGCTCCACAACCACAACACCCAAATTCTTATTTCCATGGACCATACCGGCTAGCATTAGCATGTCACATCCGACGTCTGCTATGTCTAGGGCCACACATATGAACTTTGGGCCACCACATGGTACAACATCGTATCCAACGTGGAACCCAAGGGCTTCCTATGTGCCAAGCCCAATGCCAATACCTACTCCACATGTAGTCTCTGGAGCGCCTTCACCCACGGTACCTACTCACTTAGGTGACTTGGCAACATTTGCTCAAGCTATCGGTCGATCTATTGCTGAGAATATGCGTAACATGCCTGATAGAGAGCCTAGAAGTAAGGCAGTACAAATAGCCAAGCTCACACAAAAAATTAGTGGAGACGGGGATGTAAGAAATCATATTGAAGTGTTTGAACAAACATGCGATTCTCTAGGAGAACACAATGACCTGCATAAGAGTAATGCTGTAAGCCTAACCTTGAGTGGGAAGGCTGGGGATTGGTATAGAACCCTAAGGGTGGAAGAAGAAACGATTTACCCTACTCTTAGGAGACTGTTCTTAAAAGAATACATACGAGAGGGAGTGCTTTGGGGTGTAGCCTCTCAGCTCCAGAAAGCCCAACGAGAGGAAGGAGAGTCGGTGAGAGACTTTATTAGTCGCTTGAGGCATTTGAATTCTCGTTGTAATCCAAATGAGCGCTTCAATAAGAATCAATTGCTTGATAGATTCATTAGGGGATTGCGACATGAGGATATCTACAATGGCCTATTCATTAGAGGTATCACCACTTGGGAAGCAATCACCACCAATGCGATCCAATTGGAGGATAATTTAATGATTCAAGGAGAAAGAGTGTCTATTGAGCCTAAATCTATTAGCTCGCAAGCATCAGGGTATCAGCCAATGACCTTAAAGCCTATTGCTAAGGAGCCAAAGATATCTGAGATGACTTTAGCGAATCTCACCAAGGCTATTCAAGAGAGTCTTAGAGACAATCATGCTCCGCAAAAAAATCATATGTATCCAAGAACAATGGTGCTCAATATGCTATGGACCGCATAGTACCAGTGAATGCCCTACTTTTAGAATAAAATTCAATGGGAATTGCAATGCCTGTGGGAGGTATGGTCATCAAGCTAAGGATTGCATAGTATTTAAGCCCGTGATGGCCAATAGACCAACCTTAGCATGGACAGGCACACCTCGAGCGCCTGCAATGATGCTGGCCCCACCTCTTGAACAAACCTCACAACACATGGTCCCTAGGGCCCAAAATGTTTTTCAAACAACACCCATACCACCTCCAGTGCTAGGACCGCAACCACCACATCCGAGAATCACATCTGTGAATCAAGTGGGTTGTGAGTCATCTATTGCTTGTTTGGAAGGCTGTGAGGAAGATATAGATCCTAATATTGCCTAGGGGATGGATGTGCTTGAAGAAAGTCCACAATACTACATGGAGGACTATTGGGGACAAGTCAAACCTGTCTATCAAGTAGCTGCTCTTGCGGCAAGAGGCCAAAATATCAATTACACTGCTAAGAGACCACCTCTTCAATGCTATGAGTATGGAGGTCCACATCGTGTAGCCGAGTGCCCTATTAGGCTACAAAAGAACGCCACGCTAATGCAAACCAATCAAGCGAGCACGTCTACAATGCCGATACTCATGTGTAATCGATGTGGCATAGATCATTTGATTGCCCAATGTCCAAATAATCCAAATGCACCGAAGATCACGCCATTAAACTTGATTGAGGTTACCGAGGAGCCATCACAAAGTACACCTGTGGTACCAGTAGACGTACTCACACGATCGATGCTCCAAAAACAAAACTATATTCTTGACGAAAGAGACACGGCATCAATTGCCCAATCTCAGAAAAAGAAGAAAACACGAAGGAAGAGATCGCAAAAAGCAGCGAAGTCAGACCCCAGTTCAAAGACCAACATAGGGACTGGTGACGACCCCGTATATATGAACGACACTGAAGAGGATTTTGATTCAGGTGAAACCATGGAGACCAGAATGTCCACTAAGATAGAAACCAACAAGGAAGATCTTCATGAGCCACAATGGCAGGGATCCAAGAAGAAGATAGGAACTTATCTAAACCCTACAGAGGAGATTGAGCGAGTCAAGCAATTAAAGAGTTTGGTAGAAGATACCCAAAGGGATCTAGAACCAGCACCTAGGCAGATCCAGATTACAGACACCATGTTCCCTGCGCAACAACAACCTCACCAAGTCCATAGACCCTTAGCCATACCTAGTGTCATCCAAGAAGAAAGTGACTTAAAGTCATGGGAAAGTGGACGTACTCACTTCTTGATGGAAAGAATGTTTACAGAGGGACTACCTGATCATATCGAAGAAATGGAGATCCCATCTTCCCCACGTCAAGGGACTGAAGTCCAAAAGGTGCCGTTAAACATTGCCAAATTGATGGATTTCATGTCTTCAGAAGTTAGAACCACCATCATGTCCAAACTATATAAAGACCCTGAGCTAGTCTCAGCTCTTCGAGCCTTCCTCAATGGAGAACTAAAGTTTGGGCTACCACAACTTGCATAGATGGATGGAGCTGGGGAGATGCCAATAGAGGAGGAACACTTAGATCCACAACCCAACCTAGATGAGAAGCTTGTTGTAGAAATACCTATTTGTCTTGCACGTGCAGGTCCATCTTCTTGGAAGACAACTCTTCTAATCTCCTCAACCCTCTCTAGTTTAGAATGATATTTGGATTCATTAAAGTGAACATCATTGCTGCGGACAACCTTTCTGGATTCGGGATCCCAAAGTCTGTACCCATCTCACCAGAATTACCATAGCCTAGAAAGATGCACTTTCTACTCTTTGGCTCAAGTTTGTTCCTAAATTCCTTTGGAACGTGAGTATATGCCTCACAGCCAAAGACTCTGAGATGCTTGTATGAGGGCATTTTGCCTTACCATACCATCTCTGGCACTGAATCCTTCTGCAAAACCTTGCTAGGAGATCTATTTACAAGATGAACAACTGTTGATACAGCTTCAGCCGAAAACCCATTTGGCAGCTGTGCATTAGACAACATACTTCTGACCTTCTCTTGTATGGTCCTATTCATCCTCTCAGCAACACCATTTTGAGGAGGATCGTAAGGAGCAGTAAGTTCACGTTTTACACCTTTTGACTCACAAAAGTCCTGAAAGGCCTTTGAAACATACTCTCCACCATTGTCAGTGCGTAAGCATTTAAGCTTCTTGCCACTCTGATTCTCCACAAGTGTCACAAACGTTTTGAAAACACTAAACGCTTCATCCTTGTGCTTGAGAAAGTAAACCCATACTTTCCTCGAGTAATCATCTATAAATGTCATAAAGTAAGAAGCTCCCCCTAGAGATAGGTTAGGCATAGGTCCACACAAATCACTATGAACAAGTGCCAACTGTGTATCTCTTCTACTGCTTCTATGCTTATGTGGCTTCTGTGTTTGCTTACCATACCGGCAATGTTCACAGAATTCAAAATCATTAAATGAAAAGCCAGGCAAATAACCAGAACGAGACAAGATTTCCATTCCCTTCTTGGACATATGTCCTAACCGGCTATGCCACAAAGAAACGTTCGGCTGCTCGGTTACATTGATTACATTTTTAGAGACATTTGATACATAAATCATGTAAAGTCCTCCAGACTTTACTCCATGTGCTACTGTCATAGAACCCTTGGATATCTTCCACATGTTCTGTCCAAAAGTGGTGACTTAGCCAGCATCATCAAGTAAACCTGTGCTGATCAAGCTCTTTGTAATTGCGGGAACATGTCTCACATTCTTCAGCGTGAAAGAAGAGCCATTCTGAAACTTCAATTGAACATCTCCAACACCTAAGATCTCACATGTCTGCCCATTGCCTAGCCGAACATGATCTTTAGTGGTCACATAAGAGGTAAACCACTCCTTGTTTGGAGACACATGAAGTGATGCCCCTGAGTCTATAATCCAATCACTCAGTGCATTTCCATCAGATGCTGTAAGAAGAGCTGAGTCCATTGTATTCTTCAAGAAGTAGATGTCTCCTGAAACTAGACTGTCATCCGCTGCAACAGTGTTTGTCACATTTATTTCTTGAATCTTCACTGAGGACTTGTTCTTCTCACCATGGTCTTCAGCTTTCTCTTTGACTTTTTCTGCTTTCCATTCTCTGCAGTCTCTTTTCATGTGACCCTTCTTGCCACAATGGTAGCATTCTATGTCACTCTTGCCTTTAGCACTGCGGGACTTGCTACGAGACTGATTCCTCTTTCCACCTTTGTACTTTTCTTTGGTCCTTCCCCTGACAACTAAGGCTGTTCCTTTGCCTTTTTCCATTGTCTTTTTATTGGTTTCTTTAGTAAGCAGACTTCCTTCTACACCTGCTATGTTCAAACCATCTGGAGGTGCAGAATTACTCAAAGCTGTGCGAAAAGTGTCCCAACTTTTCGGCAATGTGATCAACAGGAACATAGCTCTAACAGGTTCATCAAACTTGACACCTTGAGCTGACAACTGACTATAGATTGTGTTGAATTCATTCAAATGATTGGACATAGGTGTCCCTTCTTTCATCTTCAAGTCAACAAGCTTCTTAAGCCAGTATACATGTGAAGCTGCACTCTGCTTCTCATAAAGATCACTCAGCTTTAACCATGCTTGATAAGCCGACATCTCGTCCGCTACATTGAAGTAAACGCTTTCTGCCAAAGTCAGCATAATGGTAGAAAGTGCCAATTCATCCATTTCGCTCCATTCATCCTCGTCCATATCTTTTGGTTTTATCCCTTTGAGCTTTATAGGTTTTATCTGCTTCTTTTGTACCAACACGTGCCAAATCTGCTGCTTCCACAATGGGAAATTGGTTCCATCCAGCTTCTTGATATTGTAAAGAGCAGTGTCCTGTGATCCAGCCATAGCTAGGCTTCACAGTAGTTTACTTTCCTGGGAAAAATTCGGCAGAGTTTTCCCTGTAAACTGACCTCTGAACCAATATCAACCTGTCAAATGAACCAAGAAAGCTTCAGATTCTGCAGAAATTTTGGCAGAGTGTCCTTTGTAAAATGGCTCTGGTGTACTAAGAACAGACCAAAAAACAGCTCAAAAACACTGTCTCTCTGACACTGTAAGCTGTGGGTAAACCTGTCCTGCACCTGTACTGTCTCTGACTGTCCTGTCACTGTCCTGTAAGCATAGATTGCGACAATGCCTCAACGGCAGTAAAGCAAAGATGCAATCCCAATTGTCTAACTCACAGTCAATACATCCTTGCTGCCTATCTAAGGGTGCTCGAGGGATCGCTCCAAGACCTGTATCACCGAAAGGATCTCAACATTCGAGAATCCTCGAGCTCAATAAAACCTCACTCGACCGTCAACAAAGGCTGCAGTAAATCTGACAGTACATAGACTTCACACAAAGTCATACATCCACAAATTTCCCACTGTATGCTGTAACCGCTGCGGCGGTTGTTTGCTACGTGACTCACAGCTAGCAAACCCTCAACAGACATACATCATCTCTGACAATACATCCCATGTGGAAGTACCTGCAATGTCAGGATGAAATCTGGAATATCAGCAAACACAAGCTACCTGATGAACTAGTGGATGTCGCCTATAGTCTGTGTGTAGATGCGCTCGTGTCGTATGTGACACGCCTCCAAGAACTGTGAGCCGTCCTTGGATGTGTAGATAGCCACAAATCAACACTCTGGGAATGTCGATATCCTCAGCACCTGCAATCGTAGGCCGAAAACCCCAAATTTGCAGAGTCGGAATTGCACCCGCTGAGACCACGTAGTCGAAAATGGCATGCGCAGACCTTTGTCGAAGCCGAACGGTGGCCGAGATGACCTCAGAATGAAATTCTGACAACACCAAGCCCTTTGGATCCTCCCACGAGATTTGGGACCGTGTCTTCGCTTGTCGAATTTCACTCCAATCTGAGTTGGTGCCTCTAGCCTCCTGCAGTACTGCCCCGAGCCTCGATCTGAGCTCTGATACCGGTTGAAGGAGTACGAGCGGAAGTGCGACGCGAGAGAGAGTGCGAGAAGAAGAGCACGACGATATGGTGAACTCGCTCTACTGTAATGTGTAGAGCATAGTGAGTTCTTATTAGGTTTTTACAAAAGAATATGTGTACATACCTGGCGGCCCGCCCACTTACCTGGGCGACCACATTGGGCTTTATACCCCAACAGTTAGCATGTCCAGGAAGGTCACTCTAACTCAGATAGCAATGAAAATTGACAACCAGGTAGAGATGGGGGTGATAATCAGTCACCAAGCATCAAATTAGCAAAACCAATACCAATTAGTCACAAGAATCAATCAAAATGGGATTCAAATATTGAATATGATGGAAGTCAAAAAATTGAGAATTTGGGTAAACTTAGGGAAAATAGAGCCAAAATTGAAAAGATTCTACCAATGTGCTAGGATAGGCTATATGAACATGCCGACCAAGTCTCATCTTAAAATATGACCAAACATGGATCACGATCCATATACCCTTTTCAAATCTCAGAGCCAGAAGCAAGCCATCAGATCCCACATGCCATTTAAAGCCTGACCCTGAAGTTTCAAGCCATTTGAACATCAAAACCCTTGTGAAAATGCCAGAAATATCTAAGTCTACAAAAAGTTTTCAAACTTTGTCTTAGAATCCAAACCAGTGATCCAAATCACAAAACTTTTCACCCATAGCATCCTTAGAGCATGCTAAACCAGATGGTGAAGAGAGAACTCCAAAAATGTGTTCCAACATGGATCGTGATCCATGTACCTTTGACCCAGAATTGAGTCGAACAAGTTTGACCTAGTGCGTGTAGTTGTCCTAGTCACACTAGTGAAGTTTGTCAAATTTGGAACTGTTCTGCTCAAGTTATGCTCATTTTTTATTTTAAGGTCAAGTTTGACAACATTTGAATAAAAATTTGAGCCCTAAATAACTGAAATTTTGGTAGTAAGATGTTGCACAGATGCCCTCAAAAGGAGTGGTAGGTAGCACCTTAGGAGATAATCAACATCTCATCAAATGAGAAAGCTCATGTCACAGACAAGGAGCTTGCACAGATACCAGCAAATATCTTTATAGGCAAGTTCCAAGCGTCAGATGGTACAAAAGTTAAAGCGACAATTTTCCCTAAAGATCCGTGTACACTTCATAAAAAACAAAAGTCGTATACAATGCCAAGATGCCTCCAGCTTGATAACTTTTTTAGACTACCTCCATGGGGGATGGATTTCCAAAGAGCACATTAGCTTATGAGAACAATACAATACAATGGACAAGCTATCCTAACGGACAAGGATGGAGCTGCTGTAAGAGTGAAGATCACCGATGATCTGATATGTTAGGCTCTTGACCTACTAGTAGGAAGCCACAAACTACTACACAAGACGAAGGCCATAGATAACGACAAGGCATTCATTAAGTAGCAAGGGCACAAGCTCACATACAAAGACTTGACATACTCAAAAATAGAATTGCCCTTGCTGATCTCCGAGCAGTTGAAGGTTCAAAAGCTACCTTGGTACACATAACCAATACTCCATGTGGAAGTGGTAATGGCCATCGGGTTAGTCGAGAGAAGGGTGATCAAGTGTGATTTGGGAAGTTATATTTTGAATAATCTAGTGGAAGTAAACCTGAAAAGCAGTGATAGGAACAAGATATACGTGAATGTAGGGCCGATGCCTACAAGGATAGCCTACCAAGCATTGGGGATGATCGAGGACTTACCCGAAGCTAACTCTCATCTCAATCTCTTACATAAGGCCAAGCATGCAATTAGGACAATGTGAAGCTAACATTAGAAGTCTTTAAGATTCCTGAGAAGGAACTGGACAACAAAGCATCCTCTGAATTCAAGCTCAGAGAGATGGCTGAAATCTTGTTTGAGGCCAAAATCAAATGCAATCAGCTACCTCAGGGTGGATTCATACTGCCTCATATTGTCATAAGTTGGCCACAGCCTGCATGACTAGAGGCAAAATAACTTTATAATTCCATGACACAAAGACGTGGAATGCACTTACGCCATATGAAGCTGAAATGAAGACAGTCAGAAAAGACCAATTGGAGCAAGAGGCATCTTACCACCTGATTCAGAAGGAGAACCGGGTCCTAATCCAAGCGCTTCAAAACCATACAAGGTATTGTCTAAACCTCCAAAGAAGGAGGCACCAGATAAGAAGAAGCGTGTTCAATGGACTGTCACTGGATGATTGCTCATTGACACAAATTTTTATATAACTAAATCTAAGAAAGTGGAAAGGGAATGTAAACGGTGGGAAGGACTACTAGACTGGGGCGCCTAGGTTGGTAATTAGTAGAATCAATTACTGGGGTAACTCGCACATAAAACAATCAATCAGAGAGCCATTATAGAGAGCTATAAATAGGGCCCATTATTTCATTTGTGGAATGGAGTACCGAATCCATGATTCCCCAATCCTAAGCCTAGTGTTACCACACACACTTAGTTAAGAGCTGATCATACTTTGTAAAAATTCCCATTAAGTTGAAGGCTTATTTGTCTCACTCACTACATTTGTATTAATACAATCATCTGATTTGAATAATACAACTCCAATTTTAGTTTTTAGTTTTAGTGTCAACCTCTTTTCAGCTACAGTCTTATTTTCAGTTATTGTCTGGTCTGTTCTGAAGTCTCTTGTCTGGTCTGAATTAACTCTAACTACCAACCCGTAATAGTTGTCTGAAAGTGTTTAGCTCATTCCCTTTGGTATAAAAGATTCATGCTTATTTGGATCCATGTGGTTTTAAAAATACTCCACTAAAAAAAGTACTTCTTATATCAAGCATGTGAATGTTGTATTTTTGATAATCTTGCTCTATGTAGATGACATGTTTCTCACTAGAAAAGATGAGGCACGTATTGCTAATTTTAAGGCCAAACTTAAATCCTCTTTTAAAATGTTAAATTTGGAGCTTTGCATCATTATTTTTAATTAATCTGATGGAGGTGTTGTGTGTTAAAAAAAATATATTGAGGCATTTCTACATAAAATTGGCCTTAAGAACTACTAGGCTATGGCTACTATCACAAAGACATGTTTGCAGCTTAGTCTTCATGATGTTGGACAATACTTTGAAGTGACCCTCTATCAACAAGCTATTAGTTGTCTAATTTATTTATGCATTACAAGGCCAAATGCTCAATACATAGTCTCACAAGCAAGAAAATTTATGAAGCCAAGGGTCTAAGCATTGGAAGGAAAATAGGTAGCGCTATACTATCTTGGATTATTTTATCCCAAGGCGGAATATTTGCCTTTAGATTTTCATGTCATTGTAGACTCAATTGGATTGGTTGCTATGACACAAGAGTGTTTAGTAGTGGCATGCTTGGCAATTCATGCATAGCTTGGTTCAAGACGAAGTAGCATACGTTGGCCACTTCTAGTCATGAGGCTAAGTCACTAGGGTAGCCTTCACATATTTGAGTGAGCGTGCTTGGCTCAGAAACCTTATGCTGACTTGGGTGTTAATATCTTCATTGACAAGTGCTTTGGCAACTCTGAGGAACCCACTTTTCCATGTTGGTACAAAGCACATTGAGGCGAGAGTCTCTCTATAGGAGAGTTTTGCTTGGCTTATCTACCTATGAAAAACAACCCTACTCATGATAACTTTGAATCTTTTGCAAAGCTTTTTGGCTTACTATTTTTTTGCGTTGATAACGTGTTTTTTGGCACTTCCTTAAACATGTGTGCCAGCTCATGTTTAGAGCATCACTTCTAAGGGGGATTTGTTGCCATATTATAGTAGTGATATGTGTGAACCACTTAGGACTATTGCTAGGAGGTTTTTCCCCTTAGATTTTATATATGAACATCATTCTAGGGAAAGTGTTATCTTTGTATTAGCACACTAAATAATAATACTACTTCTTGTCTGGTGTGTCCTTGAGATTCTTCTTTATTTTGTCTATCTTCACATGCATTCCTACACATGGAATTGTAATTTTTAATAGTTATTAGGATTGACGTGTAAGGAAGAGATATTTATCTTAATTGTCTAATAGATTTTTAGAGAATTTTGCAAAGAGAGCAATGCCACTTATAAAAAAACCATTTTCACAAAATCATCCCATGCAATTGCCTGTTCTTGTTGGAAACCCTATCTTCAGCTGATTGTAGCCACTGTATCCATCCATGAAGCCTCCATGAAGCCTCCATGAAGCTGTACATTTTGTGGCTTGAAATTTCATCTAGCATCATGTCTATAAAAGGTAATGGAAAAGGGACCTTAATTGTCTGAGCATACAGCTTCTTGTAGTCTACACATACTCTGAGTTTTCCATTCTTTTTGAGGACTACAACTATAAAAAAATGAGCAACCACTACTTGCTACTTTAGTTCCACTCCACTAGTTTCTCTTGTCTACTAGCTCTGATATGGATACTTTGATTGGTCCTTCATCAGACCAATGGCTCCATCCTCGACTAAGTGTAATCTGACTTGTTGTACCTCATTTGCTATACTCTCAACTACAAAGATCATGGACTCACTTGGTCTAGATGCTACCTTCTCATTTTGGTCTTTCTGGCCTTCTAGAGACTGGGGTGGTAGCTTCTGAATTGTGCAAGCCTCAGAACAAGTTGTTTTAGTATTTTTTTGGCCAAATTCACAGTGATTTTTGCTACAAGATCATAGTATTCTTGCCATTCATCCACTACCTTTTCCTTGCCTTTAGCCTTCCAGATTGCCCTTTGCTACTCCCACTTTTTGGTTTTTGCAGTTTGCTTTCCATCATTCTCATATGGGATCTCTTCAATGACAAACCCCTTGCTTCTACTTACTACCCTAACCTGCACTAGTTCTGGTGCCTTATAGTCAGGTGCATTTGGTTTTGGAGCTTTTGGGCACTGGGCTGCTAAATGTCCATATTTTTCTGCATATATAGGAGTTGAGGCTTCGCTTCTCAAAATTTCCTCTACCTCTACCCCTTCTAGTGCCCCCCTGGTACTTGCCCTTGCCAGTACTAGTACCTCAAGTACTCGTGCTAGCTTCATTTTCTTTGGACCCACTGGGCCCATCTGCCTTGAATGCTTCAAGATTTGTAAGTGTGATCATTGATAGATCCTTTCCTTTCTTAAAATGATAAATTTTAATTTTGCAATTGTTCCACACATGACCGTAGGCTTTACAGTAAGTACAAAATTCCAATGATCTTTGGATCTACACTTGGAGCACCAAATTTCCATTTTCTTGATTGAAGGCCTTGTCTTGGCAATTTCAATGATTTTCTTTGACATCTTCTCCAGTTTCCTAATCCATGATCCTTTCTTCTTCCCTTTGCCCTTGTCATTTGATTCACTTTCAGATGTATTGGAGCTAGTAGTGGAGTCTAATATTTTAGTGGATGATTTGCTGTTACTAGAATATTTCTTTTTATGTCCTTTCTCCTTCTTGGCATGTTGCTCAAGTTTTGGTGCTCTCTGCACTAGATCATTAAACTTTTTGGTTGGTGCTAGCACCTCCTATTCCGTGAACTTTTTGCTTTTGAACCCATTGAGAAACCATGCTCTCATCCTCTTTTTAGAAGGAGGCTCTTGTAATCTCTGGTCAGTTCCTTGATTTTTTCAACATAACTTTTGACTTGACAACTTACCTTGCTTAATCTTGTCAAGATCACATAAGATATCTTCATCTCCTGTGTTATCTGAATACTCCAATCTGAAAGCCTTGATGAGCTTATTGTATGCTTTGAGCTGGCAGGCTAGGTAATGATAATACCATTTTCTTGTTGACTTCTTGAGTATTTGGGGAAAATACTCTCCCCATTCATCTTCATCGATATCCTCAAGCACAACATACTGCTCGAATTGATTATGGTAATTACCACCATAGGCGCTCCAATCTAGTAGCCATTCCCACCATTTACACCAAGCATGTGAAGCTTGCTTCAAACCAATAAAGCCTTTTTAAGCGTACAAAAATATCTTGTTTTCCCACCAACAAAATTGTGCTACATAACTTTCTCATGAAAAACACCATTCAAAACCATAGTCTTTATGCCCATACATTCCTATCAATTTGAGCCACCAATGCACAAATGTATGAGTGGTATTCTTCCAATAAATGGGAGCAAAAGTCTCATCAAAATTAGTGTCAAACTCTTGATCAAAACCTTTTTCCACATGTCTATCCTTATAGAAATCAATACTGCCAAGCAAGCTCACATTTGAATTTGAAAATTTCGTTAATACTTGGGGCATTTTTGCCCCAAGGACCAAGTTACATAAATCGCACTGCCACTCTTTGTTATAAAATCATGCTTAGATTGCATTAAAGACAACAAATCTTATGAGTTTTGTGCTTCATCAAATGACAAATGTTCTTTCTCATCATATATATACATAGTCAAAGCATAACAGTATGATGCCATGTTGAGAACCTAAACAAGTATGAAAAGACAAAGGTGTACCCACCAGTTTATTATCCTATAAAACTTGCACCATCCATTGTCATGTTGAGAGCATGCAAAAGTATGAATAGACAAAGGTGTATCCAGTTTATTATCCTATAAAATTTTCACCATCCGTTTTGGTGTCCGCTTGTTTTTAGCCCTACCATCATCAATTACACGATGTATAACTACATCATCTATAAAATAATCCATAACATCATTTGAAACCTTCTTAATCTTATGCTATATTCGTGTCTCATTAACACTAGATTGGTACCAAGACACTTTTATGTCCATCATATTGAATAGTCCATGACATCGTTTGAAACCTTCTTATGCTATATCTGTGTCTCACTAACACCAGATTGGTAACATTCAAGACACTTTTATCTCCTCTTAACTCATCAACTTTCTAGAAATATTGCTTGAGATACCAAGGAGGTTATTGAGTGCTATATATCCACAAAGCTAGCTTATGACCTAAAAAAACTTGGAATTTTTTAAGGCTATTGATTTTACCTTCGAAGTTGGGTTTGGATAATATTTTTAAACCTAACTTGAGCCAAAAAATGTGTGCTATTTTTGGCCAATTTTCATGAAGTTGGAATTAGATCAACCTAAAACACAACTGAGTAGCCTCTAAAGTGCTACATAGCTAGCGTAGGTAGTTTTAAAGGTGTTAAGCTTTTAAAAAATGGAAGCCTCTGTATTGGAAGGTATGGCCCATTTACAAAAAAATCTCTATGTTGAGTTGCTAGTAAAATTTTGGAGTTTCTTTGTAATCAAAAGGAAAATTTGAGTGTGTTTATGGACTTCTCACTATGTAAATATTCTTCTTTGACTTTTGGGGCATCTAATACCCTAAATAGCAAACAACACAAAGGCAAGAGTAATTTTCCATTTTACTAGAATCGAAATCATTTTGAAGTAAGTGTGTTGTCTTCAAATTGCTAAATTTCACTGAACAAGCATGGTACATTTCAAGCTTAGGTCCAAATATAAGTGTTAAATTCAATTTGGCACTGACTTGATAGGTTTATATGCCATATGCCAAATTTTTCATCCGTGTAATTTTATACTTCATAGGTGTGTTCCAAACTATCTTAGGGAGACATCTTTTGATGCTCTTTGTTCTTCAACATGAAAGTAAAAAACTATAGTGTGTAAAGTAGAAGCATTTGTAAAGGCAATGGTAGGTGTGTGCATCGAAACATTGATGATAGGTCAACAAGATGCAAAAAGTGCACTTTTTTCAAACTCAATTCTACGTTCAAAAGCAAAATTTTGGGCCTACAATAATTCATTGATGTTTATGAGAAAAATAGTCTCTTGTCTGTAGATTTTTGTACCTTGTGTAAAATGGGATTCACCTAGCAAATATGCTATTTTTGGTCAAATTGAGCACTCCTTGGCTTTCAGAGCTCCCCATGACCATACACTCAAGAGTTGTGAGTGTTTCTTATTTTTCCCACATAAGTGTGGTGTTAACTTTAGGCTGAAGAAGGACTTCTACAAACACATACATATGATAGGAGTATTTGATTTTTGTTATAACCCTAAAAGCACACTTTTATGTCCTTTTAGGTTATACCAAACTAGTGTTAATACTTAGGCTTGTACTTCCACCATTAAATAGAGGAAACAATATATCATATACATTTTGTGACCACACATTCATCTCCTTGGTAAATGATAATCAAGACTGAACTAAATCCTCCACAAAAACTATATCTTGACTAATTAAGATATACTTGGTTTGACAATGTTACAACTTATAAACTTTGGTTTCTAAAATCTAACCAATGTAAATAGCTTTCATAGTCTCATTATATAGTTATTTGCATTGTGGTTTAGGCCTTAAAGCATAAGCCAAGCAACCAAAGACATACAAGTGACCAGCAATTGGCCTCTCACCATGTTAAGCTTCATACAAACTAATAGACTCTAATTCTTCCATGGCACATTTTTTGTTATCTATGTTGCACACATGATAGTCTCATGCCCAAATGAAGTGGCAAAGCTTGGCTTTTGGCCATACTTATCATTATCTCCACAAACAATCTACTTTTTCTCTCAATGAAACAATTTTGTGACTATGAAATGATGTTTCTATTAGGATAGGGAGGATAAGGGATGGAGACATTCATGATGAGAGTATGGTAATGACAAGCTTAATTACTCATTGGATATTAGAGTAGAATGTAGGAAAAAACATGACCTAGATTGCATAAAAATGAGTCTAAGAGGGGTGCTTATATGACTTGTATGCACTTTTCTAGGCCTTTTATTCATGCTTCTACTACTTCTACATGAGATATTATGCACTAGAAACGCTCCACATGGGTATCTACAAATTTAAGGTGCCTTTTACACATGCTATTGCATGATTCTTGCCACCTAGGCATCCAATAGACTAGAGGTGATACATACTAAAGCATAGGATAAATCTCATAAACCCAACAACCCTCCCCTTAAGGTTTAGACTATAATATTTGATAGCTTTGGCACACTCCAATCTAAGAGAGAAAAAACATCTCTTGTCCATGACACCATCCCTAATCTAGGAGACAAAGCATCTCTAATCCAAGAGGATGTGCACACCTACCCTTGGACAAACATATGAAGACCAAGACCAAGACCAAGCTAATCCAAGGTTTCTCCAACAAAATGCACTGAGACGTAAAGGCAAAAAACAAGTCTAGATAGAGAATGTCATCATAGTCATAGTCGTAAGTAAGAACAAGGCTATTGCTGGTTTCCTCCTCTTCTTTTTCTTTATCTTCTTTTGCCAAAAAAAATGATCTTTTGGTCTTCAAACTTCTACTACTACTACACTTGTATTTCTTGATGAAGTACTTGGAAGGAGGATGGCCCTTCTTCCCATGAATGCTACAAGTTTTGGATGCTAGCCAATCTTGGGCTATACGTCCCTATTTGTAACACTTAAAAGCCATTTTTTTGTAAGACTCCATCATAGCCCATTGTTGTTGAAGAAAGCAGCGGCTTCCATGGCCATTTTTTCTTAGTCCAAAGTGTGGTTTGATGCTTTGGAAGGTGAACTAAGGCAAGTTGGCCGGCTCTACGAGCCTAGTTTTTGCATGATTTTTGAAAGGAGGTATCTCTAATCGATATGGATGTGAAATTAAAGGCATTCAGACACAATGTAAGTGAAGATTTCAATACTCTTCTTGATCATTATGAAGAGTGTTGGATAGAGTTGGTGATGGATTTGCAATTAGCCAACAAAGAATGCTTTAATCTGGGACAAATTCATGGTGCGCTTGCACCCAAAGATGTGAGAAAAGGCAAACTTTGATTTTCCACACCCACCTAGAGAAAGAGAATGTTCCACTATTTGGAAGAGGTAGAGGGAAAGGGCTGATGAATGGTCCAACATATCAATTCGTAAGCAATTCAACACCTCCTTCCCCTCCGGGTAATGAGGAAATTCCCTATGGTAACCTTATTGAAGTTGATAGGTAGGATGTGGATGTGATGGCCAATAAATGGGATTGTGGAGAAATAGAGACAAATACAGAGCAAAAGACGCATAGCTGCCATATCACAAGGGGAAAGAAAAGATAGATGCAAGAAGAGAGAATGCTAAAACTAGCAAGAGAAGAAGATGTTGCAGAATAAAGCACGTAGATTTCCATCTTGGAAGCAACCATCCTAAATATGTTAAGGTGAGTGATGCGAAGAGTCAAATGTTGGGTTTGTGGCCTTTGGCCTAGCACCGCCGACAACTGGGCTGTGAGAACCATCTCTTGTACAATTAGTATTCCAATAAGCATGTAAGCATGCGAGGGCACATGGCTTAGCATATGTGGCAGGTGAGTTGCACAAGAGTCCCAAATGCCATCCCAATCAGCATAGCTTTTCCACATTCTATGGAGCCACTCTTGACCTTTGGAGAGTTTCCCTTGACCCTTGGGAAATTGTACGTATGACCCTTTGAGAGGTGCACTTAGCCACTAGCAACTACTATACAAGTAACTAGCTCTTATACACACTTTCCAACTCAATCAACCATTTCATATATGCTATCAATTTATGATTAATCAAGATATGTTTTGAATCTACTCTCTCTCTCTCTCTCTCTCTCTCTAAAATTACTAGTGTAATTATCAATGCTACAACCATGAATGCTAGTCTCGTTGATCACACCTAGCCCAACAATTGGTATCGGAGGGGAGGGTTCACACCTAGGCCTAATTAATCCCTAATTTCTCTCTCATAATTACTCACTTGATCTTTTTTTATAAGTGTTAGTAGTGAATAAGCCACACAATTGCATTATGAATCTCATAGATTTTGGACACGTTCATTGCGAGCCACTACCCTCATCCTTTAGAGGAACTTACAAGTAGCAATTAGTGCTTTTGCATATGATTTTAGTGTGCATTTTGGCATTGATTTTGCATACTATTCATCTTCACCCCGTAGATGTTTTGCTTGCATTGTCTATTTGTCAAGAAAGTATTCTTTGAGCTCTCTCCAACGAGCTCTCAAGCTCCCTGATCTGGCATCATTTGCCCATCTGATTAAATCTTCTATTTATAGGTGTGTATGCCACATTGCATTGGAAATTTAAATTTCATAGTTGATTAGCCTTGTGTGTGCTTCAAAACCTCTGCAATTGGCCCTTATTAAGCCCACTTGATCAATTTCCTATAATTGTTTGTGTGTGAGTGCCCGTGTCAGTGTGTGAAGCATTGTGGAAACCAAGCACAAAAGAATAAATTTAGGCTTACTAAAGCAAGCAAGCTCAAGAGGTGGTGTGGATAGTTTTTCGACCTCATTTGGGGAAGGGAGACATGGTCCTGTGCTCAAACAGGGCAAACTATATTGAGCATCTTGGTCGGACATGAGGGCAACATTCAAATTGATTTTTTGAAGGATGGTAGGTCCATAAAGGGGAAGTCTCACATAGCTCCCACAGAGTGAGCTGTTGACCAAGTTACCTACCTACTGGTCAGCACCTTAACCTCGCCTCTACCCACTGCTCGAAGCTTTGCCCGTGCTTGCCTGCACTTCCCGGCCTATATAGCCCCCCATCCGGTGCGGCTTAAAAACCTCAGACAACATCCAACTCCACTCCTTGTTCACTAACAAAGCACAATTTCCCATGGCTCTTTTTCTCTCCAAGGATCAATGCCATTTTAAGAGAGTAGTTCCGCAACCATTCTCACCTGCAAGCCACAACATCAAGTATCTTGAGGCATTTTTAAAAATAAAAGATCCATGGCTAAAAATTGTTGCATCCCAAGAGCTTCAACAAGCATTCAAAGGCATCCTTTTGGTGCTTCAATCAATTAAAGGCCTTGAGCCTCTCTTTTGAGCTTCAAGAGGACTTCTTCTAGGAATCAAAGAGGAACTTCAAGCTACCAAGACTTCAAACTTTAAAGGCTTCTCCAAGCAAATAATTGAGCCATCCAAAGCAGTCAAAGAGCCTTGAAATCCTCATAAGGACTCAATTTTCTCAAGCATCAAGGAATTTCTCTCTCACTTAAAATCTTGTAGCTCAAAAGCCTAAATTTTTGCACCCAAGCACAATATCGTACAATGTATGCCCAAATTTTCATTTATGGAGATGATATCACCTTGTGCATATGTAAGGATATAGACACTGTCCTTAGAGAGTCTCCAAGTGATAAAAACCGCTCCATCAAGCACTATGAGAGAAAAGAAAAAGCAATCTGCAAGGGGGGACCACCATCAACTTGCATTGCATCTAGTTTCTCACTTCCAAGTTCTGCATTTAGTTCTTCATCAAATAAAGGTATCAAGAAATACTATGAGTGTAGAATCCGCGGACACTTAGGCAAAGGATTTCTTGAAGTTTAAAGCATAAAGTAGCAACAACAACATCTAGAAGGCAGCACTGTAGAAGAGATGAATATGAAGTCAATGTCATGTGACTTGGCAGTGACAGTGGTAACTTGTTGATAAAATATGGGTGAGCCCCATTTTGGATTCATCTTGGTGGACAACTTGGTCCTAGGAGACACATGCTCAAGGGAAGGTGTCTTAGCCTTTGTGGCACCATAGTCCAAAGCGTCATTATGAACTACGTGCTCTGGCCTTTATGGCAGCTGTATTCTTTGTAGTTGGTCACTAGTCTAGTCCAAAGTCCAAGGGGGGCTTTGTTGGGTTTTTGGCCTAGCACCAACAACTTGCATGTGAGAACCATCTCTTATATCGTTAGTAGTCCAATATGCATGTAAGTATGTGAGGGCACATGGCTTAACATATGTGGTAGGTGAGTTGCACAAGATTCAAAATGCCATCCCAATTAGCATAGCTTTTCCACATTCTATGGAGCCACTGTTGAAATTTGGAGAGTTTCCCCTTGACCCTTGGGAAAAGGTACCTCCTTGAGAGGTGCACCTAGCCACTAGCAACTACTATATAGTAGCAAGCTCTTGTACACATTTCCAACCCAATCAACCATTACATGTATGTTATAAGTTTATGATTAATCAGAGTTATGTTTTGAGTCTACTCTCTCTCTCTCTCTCTCCAACCATGAATGCTAGTCTCGGTTGATCCACCCTAGCCCAACATCAGCAAAAAAATATTATATTTGGTCTATTGCTGGCACTAAATCCTAAATTGAAGAGAAATTGGTCTACGTGCTCTGGCCTTTATGGCAGCTGTATTCTTTGTAGTTGGTCACTAGTCTAGTCCAAAGTCCAAGGGGGGCTTTGTTGGGTTTTTGGCCTAGCACCAACAACTCGCATGTGAGAACCATCTCTTATATAGTTAGTAGTCCAATATGCATGTAAGTATGTGAGGGCACATGGCTTAACATATGTGGTAGGTGAGTTGCACAAGATTCAAAATGCCATCCCAATTAGCATAGCTTTTCCACATTCTATGGAGCCACTGTTGAAATTTGGAGAGTTTCCCCTTGACCCTTGGGAAAAGGTACCTCCTTGAGAGGTGCACCTAGCCACTAGCAACTACTATATAGTAGCAAGCTCTTGTACACATTTCCAACCCAATCAACCATTACATGTATGTTATAAGTTTATGATTAATCAGAGTTATGTTTTGAGTCTACTCTCTCTCTCTCTCTCTAATTACTAGTGTAATTATCAATACTACAACCATGAATGCTAGTCTCGGTTGATCCACCCTAGCCCAACATCAGCAAAAAAATATTATATTTGGTCTATTGCTGGCACTAAATCCTAAATTGAAGAGAAATTGGTCTACCAGTGTGAGTACCATGCATCCACAAGCTAGGGAGGATGTGCATGCGATGCATAACATGGCATTAAGGGTGGAAAATCCCACTAATGTGCTTCCTCTCATTGACACCTCATTGACAGAAGAAGATGCAAGTACAAGACTATGTAGATAGGGGTGCCCATGTATGTGTCATGATAGAGGCTAGTATGAGAGATGCATGTGTAAAAGTGGTTGCTAGGTCCAATGTGCACATGAGGATGGCGAATCATGCTAAGGTGAGGTGCTTTGGCATAGCTCAAAATGTGAAGGTAAAGGTTATGGGTATTGAATGCCTCATCAATTTCTTTGTGATGAAACTAGGTGATAATGCTAATCCTATTATTTTGGGGAGGCCATGGCTACTTGCCATGTGTGCCAAACATGATCAAGGAAGCAACATGTTTATATTTTTGGATAGAGACAAAGACAAGCAAGTGGCACTAGACTTGAAGACTAAAGAAAGCCACTTCCATCCAATGGAAGTTGAAGATGAGGGATGACGACTTACATTGAGAATTAGATAGAAAAGGCATATGATGAAGGCTACACAGGTATTGAAGAAGAAGAGAGTGACGATGATATCTTGAAGGTTGATGCAAATTTGTTTGAAATTTTCATAGACACACCCCACATAGAGAAAGGTGTGCCGTCATATGTTCATGGTGTAGCTGCAGTAGAGGTCGCTAGTATGTTGGGTGAAGATTTGAGTGAGCAAGAAAAGGAGAGTTATGTGAAATTGTGCACATCCCATCCCAAGATATTTGCAATAGAGTACAAGGATCTATCAGGAGCAACGGGTATGGAGCACAAGATTTGGCTCAAAGAAGGATGTGGATCAAAGGCCCAAAAGCTACAAAGAGTGGGAGAGATTGAGGAGGAGACCTTACAACAAGAGGTAAACTAGCTACTCGAGGCAACTTTCATTTTTCTAGTGCATAAATTTGAGTGGGTTTTCTTGATATTCATTACTCCCAATAAGAATGGTAAGTGGGGGTGTGTACTATAAGCCACTTAATGCTGCTACATAGCAAAATTATTACCCTTTTATGTTTCAAGCTGAAATTTAAAACCAAGTTGTAGGTCATGAGAGGTATTCGATTATGGATGGTTTTTGAGGGTATTTCCAAGCTCGCATATCTTGGAAGATTAACTAAAGACTACCTTTATTACTCCTTGGGGTTACTTTGCCAACTATAAGATTCCTTTTGGTTTGATTAATGCTTATGCTACTTTCCAAGACTGGATGAACATGGTATTTAGTCCTTATTTGGGTAGATTTATGAGAGTGTTTATGGATGACATTAAATGTTATAGTTTCAAGCTGGAGCATTTGTCAAATTTGAAGTTGTGTTTTCAACAATCGGATGAAGAAGGCAGCCAATTGAACCCAAAGAAATATAAGTGGCCACAAGCATGGGTTCATTTGTTAGGTCACGTAGTCTTAGAAAATGGTATAGAGGCTGATCCTGAGAAAATGAAAGCTCTTGGGTTGATAAAGCCCCCATCAAATGATCAAGGCTTGGCTTTGTTTGTGCACAAGCTAAAGTATTTATCAAGGTTTTTTTGGATGCTTTCACAATATGTATATCCGCTTCAAAAGATGGGACAGCAGGGTCATGGTTTTTAATGGACTAAAGATGCACAATAAGCTTTTGATAGATAAAATATATTCTTTGTCAGTTGCTTACGATTTGCCCTTTAAACCACATGGATGATTTCTATGTTTCTATGATAGTGGGTACTATTGCTATTGGAGCTATTTTATTGTAGAAGGTGGGTAAGTGGTACATGCCCATCTACTTTGATAGCAGGGTAATAAGTCATGGGGAAATGACCTGTATTGTGACTGAGCAGTGGATGATGACTTTAATGTTTGTATGCCAAAAATTTAAAGTGTACCTTATTGTTTGCAAGTTTTATGTGCTCACTCCCAATGTTTTACTGCCTCAAGTGGTTCTTAATTTGGAGCCAGGGAAGTGTATCGTGAAGTGGGTGTTGGAGTTGCAGGAGCAGTGGATGATGACTTTAGTGCACTATTGCTATTGGAGCTATTTTATTGTAGAAGGTGGGTAAGTGGTACATGCCCATCTACTTTGATAGCAGGGTATTGAGGCATGGGGAAATGACCTATATTGAGACTGAGGAGTGGATGATGACTTTAATGTTTGTATGCCAAAAATTTAAAGTGTACCTTATTGTTTACAAGTTTTATGTGCTCACTCCCAATGTTTTACTGCCTCAAGTGGTTCTTAATTTGAAGCCAAGGAAGTGTATCATGAAGTGGGTGTTGGAGTTGCAGGAGTTGGACTTTGCGTTCAAGAGTGTCCATACCAGTTGTTCTAGTTTTGCAGATATTTTGGTGAACAAGAGTGTAGATTTCCCAATATATCCATGGGTAGTGCGAGAAGAAACATGTAACGAGTCCAACATCAAAGGCACTTTTGTGATGTATTTTAATGACCCCCCCTCTTGTACACTTGTGTGATACCATACATTAATCCTTAGTTAACACCCTGGGGGTTGATTCTACAACTGCAAGGAAGAAGGGCACTATGCTCCTGATTGTCCACAACCACCTTGAGAAGGAGGTGGTCGAAAGCAAAGGTTGGTGGTACAAAAAAAGGTCCAGTTTCTTTTCCACCTATTTGGTACTTTGAGGGAGAGTTTTGAGGCAAAAGGTGTTTGTATTTCTATTTTTTAAAGATATAATAGTATTCCTATAAGAATGTATTGTAGAGTTTCATAATGGGCCACCTCGTGTGAGAGTAGTGGTGTCATGAGTGATTTAGTGGTTCCAATTTTTTTGCCTTGAGTTTGAACTCAATCCGCATAGCATTCTCTTCTCATTGCCTTCCAAAAACCTGAACTCTCTCTCTCTCTCTCTCTCTCTCTCTCTCTCTCTCTCTCTCTCTCTCTCTCTCTCTCTCTCCCCCCCCCCCCCCTCAACATCACATGTGCTTGTAGAAGAATTGATCTACTCTCTCACGTTAGTTCTCCAACCATGAGGACCCCAAACACCAAGGGAGTTGTTGCTAGCATAGCATCACCTTTAACATGTAAACACAAATCAAACGCCAAGGATGGAATGTCCTCCCCTAGAAGAAGCAACAAAAAAGGTGTTTCCACCCCATCCCCCTAACAAATAGAGCCAAAGCACAAAACCAGTCGCAACACAAGGGCTAGTGCAAAATAGTGCAAGGTTGCTGTTATCAACACCGAACGAACCTCACTCCTCTTTGACGATGATGAATCAAAATCTGCCAACAAGTTAACATGTGGTATGCTATTCATTGGCATCATGCATGTGTCACTTAAACGGTGCATGTTCACTCCCTGTGCTTGATGTGACATTTGAAATTAAATGTACAATACCAAATTTGGTACTCTGGAGTACCCCATTTGGTATTATAGGGCATCATACTACATTTAATCTATATCTCAACAATTTTCTCTAATTTGTTTCACATTTCAGGTAAGAATAAAATGGAGGAATACCCTCAACAAACCAAGTTTTGTTACACAACACAAGACCTACATGAGGAGTACAACCTCAGTTTAGAATGCAAACTCCCTAAGGACCTAACTGATGAAGACTTACTACCTGAGCAATGGCTAATCGTTTTCAAGTACAAGTACCAAAAGAACAACAAGATCTATTTAAACCATTTAGAACCACATTTGGTGGAATACCGTAGAATTCTATTCTCCAAACTTTATCAGAGGCCTCCTTCATCTGGTAAATTGACCAACAAATCTACTAGGTGCTATGCTTTTGAGAAATTTCATGCAATGAAAAAGACCTGACTGGGGCATAGAGTAGCATGGGCCCGGCCTCGGGAAGGAGTGTTGTAGATAGTAGCATCTAGGAATGGCGGGCTTGACTGTAAAATTGAGACATAGGGGAGGCAAGATGGTTTCTCCCTAGAAGTGTCCTACATTCAGATAAGAAGGCTCGGATGACTCAAAATGACAGTAACATTTGCATAGAACTAGAGCAATCTAAGAGGGGGGGGACAGTGGATGACTGCCTACTTGATTTAGAGGGATTGCTGCAAAGACTACTAAAATCGGTGTCACATCTAGGGTCATTGTTGGACGGATACGTGGCGACGGACGTCAGCATAGCGAGAACTCACCTAACATATAATGTCAACTGAGGACGAAGCTCGACCCGCAGGCGCGTGGAAGCAAGCAAAGCGTGTCAACCTCTACTCGACCGACTAATGGCTACTTCCTACAGAGATATCAACTCTACATGCCATCGGTTCTGTGAATGTGAGAGTCTCCTATGATGCTACCGCAAGCCAAAAGCCCATTAGACATTCTCGAAACGTTACGAAACTTGAGGGATATCCTATCAACACCAATAGGCCACTCTCCCTAAGGTCCGTGACCAAAAAAACCTACACAATACCCTCCGTGCAGAAAACGTGTAGGATGTCTGGCCGGTTTTTGCAGGTCGACGTTTTCGAAAACTAAAGTGCCTAATGTGTAGCTCTACTCGCTCTGATCGCGTGGATATGCTGAAATGCAAAAACGAACAACAATTACTCACCGAAACTCCAAAAGTAGCTCGCGGGTGAATTTGCCAAAACACAGACGAACGCGCGTGATGTAAGCATCAACGGTTAGTTCTCCTCGTGGGCAACACACTGCTGCTCTCCGTTTGTGATTCCGACCACCATAGCTCCTATAGCACACACACACACACTCTCTCTCACTCTCTCGTAGTGTCCCAACGACAAAGAAGATCAGATTTTTTAGAAGTCTCCTTACAAAGCTTTAGGTTTTGGCTTATATACTAAGCCTTAGAAAACCTAATGTCCGACCAAAATGACCTTATTTGTCCCTAGGCTTCTATAGAGCTTAATTACAACACCGTGAGCTGGCTTTGCTCATCCAACAAGCATCTGTGGACTCAATACAATTGCTGACTTAAAATATGAAGTTCCCGTAAACATTACAAAAGTGGCCGTAATGGCTCAAAATGATAATAACGGGATATTTGATGATGTCCATGAGCTTGTATCTTCACATTACAGCATCCATCTTCATCTTCATCACTTCATCAGCATCTTTATTTGGAATCTTTAGAGAATCTTTGAGGAATCTTTGTGGAAGCGTTGTTAAAAGGTTGACCTTTCAACACTCTCCGCCTCCGAAGTCTTGTCGTCCCCGACAAGACCCTATGTCTGCAGTGGCCTTGATGGGTGCTTCATGTTGTGGTGTTGGTTGAAGCTTTTGTTGTTGCAGTTGCTTCTACCAGATGCTTTGTATGTTGTAGAGTTACCTTTTTCTTGTACATGTAGTGTAGTTGAAGCCATAGCTCTCCCCCTTCGATTGTTTGTTGTAGGGTGAATAGGTTGAGTCAGGTTTGCTGTAAACTTGAACCCTTTTTTGAATTTTTTCTAGGCCGCTCCCCTTTGATCCTGTAGTTGATGAGCATGCAGTTGTTTGGGGATGTTGTTGGTCTGCTTTTCTGTGTTTTTATAAGAAAAATAAAATAGTAGTGAAGGTCTTGGATACCTGGATAGGACTAAAGGGAAAAACCCAGTGGGAAAAAAATGCCTTTAGTCACCATTAACTGTGAGGCTATATGTACTTATGTTTGATGTAACCGAGTTTTGTTGAGTTAAAGTACTTATGGCCGTATGGCTACTATTACTGGATATACAGTGGATAAGTGTTAGTAGCTTGAAGTCAGAGTCATTGTTGTTGAGCAAATGCTTATGAAACCTGTTACCACTTCGTCATCGTCATTTTGTTGTGTAAGTGCATGGGTGGAACACAAATCGTGTCAAATGCAAATGTCCAATGATGGGACATTAAATATGCTTGCACAGATAGATGCATGGGAAACAATATGCGGTGCGAGAGGAGTTTGAATGGGTGCTTCCAGGAGTGAACGTAGCTAGAGAAGCAAAAATATATTTGACTTCAAGAGCTGCCGTTACTCACAAGAAGGGTTTTTGTCGACGAGGTTTTTTTCCACTCTCGTCACTGTGTTCATGTGCGTGAGTGCTTTCTGGACTACTCTGCCACTCCACCATTTAAAACAGTAGACTTCAACTCTTATGCTCACCTATCCAGCATGAGCGACTCAATTTTACAATATGCTCAACTATTCCAGCTTGAGCTATAATCTAAATATCTAGACTCATAGACCACAAAAAATATTAAGACATGAAGCTTGGGTCTAATGCTTGCTCATTTAGTGGCTCAGCTGCCCGACTCTCGACTCTTATGCCATGATTTTTATGGCGACTTGACTTACTGTTGGGAGCTTGCAACCAAGAATAGGCTTTGAAATTCAAAACTCCCATCCTCGAAGAGAGGATTTGTAAAGGACCATACTGGCAATATTGGTTTCTTTTGCCATACATGGGTGACCTTGGTTGTCAAAATTTCTTTTTGTTGTTGTTGGTCCCTTGGTTGAGAAGATTGGCTCGCTCCATTCCTCGTAACACTTTGTCTATCATGTCTTGACATTTCTTGAGAGCTAGAGATGACTTCAATCTTCTTCGTTATTTGTTGTTCTTTTGGCACCCATTTGTATCTGCATCGTGTGATTAGTGTGTCTTTGCAGATATCCTTTGCCTTGACTGTGACATTGTCCTTGATTTTGCCTTCCGTGAAATTGCGATTATTTTCAAGTTGAAGTCGTTTGCTTGAAGAATGTTTACCTGGCATCTTTGGTAGCTAGATTCTTCGATTTCCTTGATAGTAACCTTGTGCTTGAAGAATTCTAGATGGCACTTCCCATGATGTTTTTGATGTCGTATTGAGATGTACAAGAGTGCCATTTTTGGGATTATTTATCGATGAAGTCCTATGTTGGTATGAAGGCCAGTTGGATTTGAAACTTCTTGCATCCCTTTGGCGAGCCTTGTTGGCTGGTCTCCTTTGGCGATATAAATATGATCTTTGTTGCTTTTGGGGACGCTTTTTGAAACCTTTATCCACCACATAAGCCAAGATCTGTGGTTTTGGTAACCAAAGGTTCTTTTGACCCTCATAATAGCCTTGCTCTGCCCAGCTATAGTGGGAGGCTATCCATCCGATGTGTTTACCTTTCGTCAATTGGCTAGGCTCATTTACCCATATTGGATCCTTGACCTTGATTTTTTCAGCTTTGATGTAGACCTTTGAAGATTTTTGTCGACGATGATCTCGAAGTGTAGGGTATTTTGGTTGAAAGATTTTCTTTGGAGTCTGTCTTTCATGTGGAAGCATGTGGTCAGTTGATGTCGAAGCTTTGTCTTGAACTTTTCGGGGCTGGATTGAAGACTCTGATTTAAGGGGCTGCTTCTGTTGGTAGGACATTTGTGGGTTCACTTTGGCTTTGCCTTTGTCGGTAGCCGATAATCTTGGAGCAGTAGTAGGCTGGATTTCTTGAGAGCTAGTCATGATGACCATTGTTGAAAATCCAGGTTCTTCTGCCAATGTCTTTTTCCAATGCTTGGACATAATCAAATGTGTACGCATTTTCGATGAATCCACCACTAGGAATTTGTCTTTGATTACCTTTGACCGTAGTTTAAGGGTAGCTTTCGCAATCCCTAAACTTGTGATGGCTATTCCATGTGATATAGGAACCTGTACCTGAATTTCATACAGTTCTGGCTTACCTAGAAGTAACCATAGCCCATAAGACATGACATTAGTCGTGGCAGTGCAATCTATCTCTGCTGTAAAGTTGAATTTCAGTTTCTCATGCACATCCAACAAGAATTTAATCTTCTTGTTGGCTGCCAAGTAACTGGTGTCCTCTTTGCTTTTGGTACTTTTCTTGGACTTTTGTGCCTTGAAGGCTTTGTCATCCTCTTGTATGTTGAACTTCTTTGTCATTTGACTGGTTGTAGCATGTCCCAAGTGCTTACTATCTTCTGCTGTAGTTGCTTGTTGGTGTTCATTGCTAGTTTCTGACTGTGATGCCTTGATTCTTGATTTTAGAAGCTCTCTGTCACTATTTACTTCTTCTAGCACTTGAAAGTCATTCAATGGTGACTTTTCTTCTTGGAAATGTTTTGAAGCTTGTGTAGCAGGATGTTGAGGTTTACTCTCTTCTTCTGATGCAATGGTCGCCGTGGCCTTTGGTTTCCATTGTTCCATTGGTTTTTGTAGAGTCTCTTCTTGAAAATATTCATTCATATCCTGTATTGCTTGTCCTTGGTAGTCAATCTTGGACTCAGTCATTTCCCTTTCTTCTGCGCATTTTATGTCTTCAGTTACAACTTCTTTTAGCTTCTCATACTCTTTGATTTGTTCAATCACCAATAAATAGTCCACAGTAGAGAATTTATTTGGTAGACTTCCAGCTTCATCCATTGATTCTATTTGCATGTCTTCCACTTGTGACTTGGCACTAAGAATTTTTGTTACCTCTGCCACCTCTTCTTGTGTTGGCTCACTATCGTCAGAATCTTGGCTTCTTTTGCTCTTGAACCTTGAACTACGAGCTTCATCTTCATCACCTTGTGGATGCTCTGACTTATCCTCACTGAGGTTCCTTAAACGATTTTGAATCAGCTGATTCAATTGATCTTTTTTGAAAGCCTGATTTCTCTATGATAATGTCGTTGACACCCTTGACTTCAAGCAACTGTGTCTTGAGCCTATCTTTTGTGCTCTGCGACAAGATCTGCTTCTTTTCCGGAGATCTTGTTGGGGATTCTTTCTTTCGTTCCCTTGTTGTCACTGTCTGAACTTTGCTTTTGGCTTGTTGCTTCTTCTTTTCCATGTAGAGCTTTACTGGGCAGTCCTTCACTAAATGACCAATGGCACATTGGTCGCAATATGTTGTTATCTCAACATGTGCACCTTTGGACGAGGTAGCTCTCCATAATACTGTTGATAATGGTTTCCTGTGGTATCTAGATACAGATATGACCTCTTCTTTGCATGCATGAACCTGTAGATTACGACTGACTTAGGTGTATCCACTGGCTTTGTCTCTTTATCCTTCATCGTCTTGTCCTTGAGAAGCTGAAAATAGCTTCCATTATTGCTTGCATACAAGATCAAATCACTATCCATGATTTCTAGCAGTTGTGATGCTAATTCTTCCATCAGTATATGGTCTTTGACGTTGGGCTTCTGCATAGCCTTAGGGCTATGTTTCCGAGTTGATTTTGGCGAGTTCTGCACCGAGGGTGAAGGTTGAACCGAATTTTTGTTTTTCGTTTCCCTTGATGGTGCTTTTGGACGGGGTCCAAGTATGTGACTTACAGGTTGCCCACAATTGCTAAACTCATCCATATTTTTCACATCGGCTATTTCATAGTGCCTATCGTATTTGTCGACCACAATGACATCTTGACCTGACCTTTTACATTGGGCATTGTGAATTTCTAGTGGTATCTCCTCCGGCTCGGCATCTTCCAATGCTTCTTGAAATTTCACTTGGACTCTTGAAAAGGACACTGCTTCTTGTAAAACTGGACTTCTTAAACCCTCTCTTGAAGATATAGGGTCTCTTTGTTGAGTTTGAACTCCCACCATCCGAGAGGGTTTCATATCTGATGTTGGCATCTGTTTAATGCCTGATGATATGACTTCTTGTGCTTTGTTAAGTAGCTCTTGAGACCAAGCTAGTTCTTTTTGAAGTTGGGCTATCTTCATAGCTGGTACCTCTTGTGCTAGTGCAGTGCACGAGACTTGTGTTGTGTCTTTCCATGTTGTGTTGTGTCTTTCCATGTTGTGTCTTGTGTCGTGCCTTGTTGTGTGTCATGTGGTGTGTCACTCGTTTGTGTAGTGACAGCCGTAGGTGTCAATTCTTCCGGGTGCGTAGTTAGAGGTAAACCCATGACAAGATGGTATACATTACCACCTTTAGACATGTAGTCTTCTCCTCTTGAGCCAAATGCTTCTGCTGTAAAGTAATGATTTTTTTCTACAGGAACTTCATGACTTGTGACGGCCCTGTAGTATCGACCGTCTTTGTCTCCATAGAGGGTACCAAACTTGTGTTTTCCATCTTGTGCTTTGTACAGAAAAATACTTGGAGGATATGCGTAGAGTTCTGTAAGTTGATCCTTGTACAACATTTCTATCTCATTGTTGATGTATTTTCCGTGCCTCATGTAAATTGATCCCAGACAGTCTTCCATGAAATTTGGATGTGGGTGTAGTACATTCTTCGCTGTTTCAACTTCCACATATTGAGATGTCCGAGTTTCCTCTGTATCTTTCTTTGTCTTGATGTACAAATTCCGATTGACATCCTCATAGCATGGCAGTCTTTTGTAGTATCCAATCAGATAGATCCGAATTTTCTCTCTTGTAATATCTGTGGATGTACTTGAAGCTTCTTTCTGAATGGTCTGATTCCTTTGAGACGCCATTGCTTTCGTCTTGACTCCCTTGTTGTACCTGTTCAGTGATAGCTCTAATTGCTTGCCTCAATGCTAATAAAAATTATTAGCCCCCTTGTGTCGGTCTTTTTCGCTTGAGGTCCTTCAGATTTTGTGGATGCCTTAATCTTTGAGTTTTCTGAATTGGGCTTTGCTTGCACTGCTTGAACTTCTTAGCTCCCTTGCTTGCCAAGACTGATACTGTCTTGTCTGGCTGCTTGCTTTTCCTTGAGCTTTTTAGCAGGCCTCGATCTAGTGGAAGCACTGTGATAAGTTATGCAACTTACCACTATACTGCAACGACTGCTCCCTTTGTAGCGATTCTTGAGTCGAGCTAACCTGTGTTCACTTTAGCACACAATCTACAAAATTCTATTTAGCTGGCAAACTTTTTCACAATGAATGCAAAAATCCTTGATGTACCTTTGACGGCCACACTTGTTCCTTGAGCACCTTCCAGCGGGTGACCAATGGTTTTCCCAAAAGATAATTTCAATCTGCTAACTTAGCAGTCTTCAAAATCGTGACCGTTTTCTCACAATTCTTTCGAATTGTCGGTTTTAGACACCCCTGACTTTCGGATGCATTTTGAGGCCTTAAACGACGTTTTTTTTTCAAAGTTGAACTAAATGGTTTCCGCAAGCATACATTTAGTTCAAGTTCTGCTCTAAGATATGTAGAGTCGCTCTTAGGCTACGTTTTGATATAAAAACTTTTCCGACTCGATACCGTTTGTGAAAGTTATGGCCAAAACAATGAATTGCATATTAGAATGGTCAAAATGACTCCAAATTCAATTTTGAAAAAAGATTTGGGATCTGTGTGACACTGTGAACACTCCTATATGATCAAAATTGAAGTTGGACCCTAAAACTGGCCTAGAGACATTCTACGCGTAGGATGTCTATATGCTCAGAATTGAACAAAATTTGGTCCAGAGACTCCCCTTGAGTCCAGCAACACAATGGTATGCTCAGAATTTTATTTGGACTTGAAAATGGCCTTGAGACATCCTACGCGTAGGATGTCTTTTTGCTCAGAATGACTTGAAATTTTCACCCCAGCTTCTCCTTGATGTGCTGATCACAGTGGTGTGCTCATAGGTTGGTTTGGAGTTCTAAATCAAGCTGAAGACATCCTACGTGTAGGATTTCTTTTTGGCCTGTTTGACCCCAGACTTGTCCCACAGCTTCCCCTTGATGTCAGCAACCTAGTGGTATGCTCAGATTTTGGTTTGGATTTCAAAAGATCCCAACTTTAGCTGTTCTAGTCTTTTTCAGTCAAAAGTGCTAAAGTCAGCTCAAAACTTAATTTTCTCACCCAAATGAGCTGAAAACTCTCAGTGTCACTCAATATATCATGGAGATCATGCTCCTGCAGCCATCCTATGGTTTTGGTCTTGGAATAAAGCCTCGGCACAATTTGGGTAGGATGTCTGGCAATTTCAGTCTATCGGGCCTTATCCTGTCAGGATATGGTCAAATTTCCACTTTCTAGGTGAAAATAGGGTAACACCTACCTTCTGAACACACTGGTAATCTCAGATTTTAAAAATTTCCACCAGATCACCCTGTAGACATCCTACGCGTAGGATGTCTTTTTTCTCTCAGAATGGACTTCTGTTTCTACCCAAGGTGCTTCTTGATGCATATAACAAGAATATGTGATCACAACAAATTTTGGATGTCAAAATTGCTCAGAATCACCACTTTTGGGAAAATATTTCTCTGAAAGAGTAACATCCCCTTAACTCTCAGTCTATATGTCCAAATGACATGAGCTTTGGTGTGTGTGTCCAACACAACATGCAGAATTTGGGTATGATGCCAAAACTTGAATTTTGCTTCCAGAATCACTCTCTAGACATCCTACGCGTAGGATGTCTACTGATAAAATTTGTGGCAGAATTCATCCACAGGCATCCCCAAGTCTTGAGCACTACTTTTCAAGCATTCCTACCAGTTTTCTATGCAAAATTGTGCTTAGAATCTTAAGTTTCTTGTTTTCGCGTTTTTGACACTCCGTCTTTGGTCTTTTGGGTGTCAAGAGTTGGTCAAAACTTTAGTTTCAAACTATACTTAGAGTAAACCCCCCCTTCTGAACACACTGGTCACCTCAGTTTTCCCAAATTCCCTGCCAAAAGTGCCCTGGAGACATCCTACGCGTAGGATGTCTACTGTCTTAAAATGCAAATTTTTTTCTGGCAGTAGTACTCCCTATGCTTTGTAGAGCTCTCAGCAATAATCACAGAAAATTTTGGACTCCAAATCAGCTTCCAAACACAAATTACCGTCTTTCCTACTTAGCGTTTTCCACTTTTCTGATGAGCCTAACAACAAATAAGACATGCGTAAAGTACTCTAGATCAACAATCAAGATATCCTACTTACCCTACTCCTACTCATCAATGTGAGATGGTGATTTTGATGTCTTGGTTGCTTCCTGGCCTCACACAGACTCTCAAGTCAACCTACCACTACATCTACCACTCCAACTCCTACTCTCTACATCACAACCTACTACTACCTAATACTACCTAAGACGAAGGATCTAGGCCAGACACACGCTCCCTAGACTCCCTCTAAGACCGAAAGAGTCCACCACTCTCCGATCCTATCTAAAAGAATGAATATACTCTGGCAAGCCAGAGGGACCTCTATCCTCAAGGACTAGTCTCGGTCACCTACTTAGGGCTCTCGTCCCCGGCAGCGGCGCCAATGTTGGACGGATACGCCGCGACGGACGTCAGCATAGCGAGAACTCACCTAACATATAATGTCAACTGAGGATGAAGCTCGACCCACAGGCGCATGGAAGCAAGAAAAGGGTGTCAAACTCTACTCGACCGACTAATGACTACTTCCTATAGAGATATCAACTCTACATGCCATCGGTTCTGTGAATGTGAGAGTCTCCTATGATGCTACAGCAAGCCAAAAGCCCATTAGACATTCTCGAAACGTTACGAAACTTGAGGGATATCCTATCAACACCAATAGGCCACTCTCCCTAAGGTCCGTGACCAAAAAAACCTACACAATACCCTCCGTGCAGAAAACGTGTAGGATGTCTGGCCGGTTTTTGCAGGTCGACGTTTCTGAAAACTAAAGTGCCTAATGTGTAGCTCTACTCGCTCTGATTGCGTGGATATGCTGAAATGAAAAAAAGGACAACAGTTACTCACTGAAACTCCAAAAGTAGCTCGCGGGTGAATTTACCAAAACACAGACGAACACGCGTGATGTAAGCATCAACGGTTAGCTCTCCTCGTGGGCAACACATTGCTGCTCTCCGTTTGTGATTCCGACCACCATAGCTCCTGTAGCACACACACACACACACTCTCTCACTCTCTCGCAGTCTCCCAACGACACAGAAGATCAGATTTTTTAGAAGTCTCCTTACAAAGCTTTAGGTTTTGGCTTATATACTAAGCCTTAGAAAACCTAATGTCCGACCAAAATGACCTTATTTGTCCCTAGGCTTCTATAGAGCTTAATTACAACACCATGAGCTGTCTTTGCTCATCCAACAAGCATCTGTGGCCTCAATACAATTGCTGACTTAAAATATGAAGTTCCCGTAAACATTACAAAAGTGGCCGTAATGGCTCAAAATGATAATAACGGGATATTTGATGATGTCCATGAGCTTGTATCTTCACATTATAGCATCCATCTTCGTCTTCATCACTTCATCAGCATCTTTATTTGAAATCTTTAGAGAATCTTTGAGGAATCTTTATGGAATCTTTGTAGAAGCGTTGTTGAAAGGTTGACCTTTCAACAGTCATCAAACTTAGCAGGCCTGAAGGCCTCTATTCAAGCAAACAAGGACCAACTACTGGTATATGAAGATGAAGAGGGCACAACAAAAAGTTTGATCGAGGACATTAATACCTTGGAAGCGTGCATTGTTTTGCAACAACAACAAATCCCTATCCTTGATGAAGGGATCAGGGAGGTTGAGGTTGAGCTGGGAGCAAGTTGACACTTGTTAGAACGACGACATGGGTTTTTCAAAAATTTACAAAAGCTCCAAGCTGAGGTTCAATAGCAGGAGGTATTATATTTTTCGCTTATTGCTTTGTGTACGACTATTGAACGTTTTGTTACTTTCTTGAACTGTTTTGGTTCTTTCTCTAACTGTTTTGGTACTTTTTTAACACTAGATTTTTTCTAGGTACTTTCCTTGGTACTTTATGGTGCTTCTTTATTTCATTTGGTACTCTCTTGAACTATTTGGTACTCTCTTGAACTATTTTGGTACTTTCTTGGTACTAAATTTTGAGTCTTATATGGTACTAGTGGGTTTGTCTTGGGTGCTATGTTGGCACAATCCATGGTACTTTTGCTACTTTTTTGTTCATTTGGTACTCTTAAGAAGTATTTTGAAACTACTTTGGTACTTTCACCTTTAGTGCTTTGGTACTCTCTAGAACTATATTGGTACTTTCTTGAAATATTCTCATAGTGCTTTGGCACTTTTTTGAACTATTTTGGTACTTTATGTAGCTATTTACATACTTTTTTGAACACTAGATACTATGTTGGTACTTTCCTTGGAGGTTTTTAGTGCTTGTTTATTACATTTGGTACTCCATTGGACTGTTTTGGTAGAGGTTTGGTACTTTTGATACTCATATAGAGAATATTTTGTTTTGCCTTGGGTGCTATGCTGGCTAAATCCTTGGTACTTTGGGTGCTTTTTTGTTCATTTGGTATTCTTTTGACCTCTTTTAGTATTGATTTGGTACTTTCTAGTTACATTTTTTTTGGTCTTATAGGGTACTGTTTGGTTTATCTTGGGTTCTATGTTGTTACTGTTTTTGATACTTTTGGTGCTTCTTTGCTTCATTTGGTGCTAGTTGGAAATATATTGGTACTGCATTGGTACTTTTTTTAAACAAGTTTTTGGGTCTTATTGGGAATTGCTAAATATGTCTTGGGTGTTATGTTGGTACTATATTTGATATTTTTAATGCTTCATTTGGTACTATTTTGAACTATTTTGGTACTCGTTTGGAATATTTTTGTTACAAGTTATTGGGTCTCATTGGGTCTTTTTGGGTATATCTTAGGAGTTTTAGGTTCTTTGTTGTACCAATACAGTGCTATTTAGAACTATTTTGGTACAATTTGACTTGTTTTGGTATATATTTGGTGCTATGTTGTTATTGTTTTGAAACTATTTTGGTACTACATTGTTACCTATGTAGTACTGTTTTGGTATTGCTTGGGTTTGTCCTGAAAGTTTTTGGTACTTTGTTGTACCAATTAAGTGATGTTTAGAAGTTTTTTGGTACAATTTGACCTGTTTTAATACTGTCTTGGCCCCTATTTTGAATTTATTTTGGTACTATTTTAGTATTATTTTAGTTCCTATTCATGTTTTGGTACTGCTTAGGTATATCTTGGGAGTTTGTGGTACTTTGTTCTACCAATTTAGTGTTGTATATCGCTATTTTAGTACAATTTGACTTGTTTTGGTACCATTTTGGTTCTATTTTGGTACTATTTTAAGAATGGTATTGTACTGCTTGTGTTCTTCCTTGATAATTGTTTCTTCTAGTAGATAAGTTAATAGAGTATGTCTGTTTTACAGATGGAGTATGCCAAGCTCTACAATGAGTTCCTGGAAATCCAAGACCATTACAAATTTGTAAGCAAGGTGTGTGCTAATGCAAAGAGGGCATGCCATACACATTGACTCCAAGGCCTCATGTTGTGGACACTAAAAACACAATTCATGCGTTTGGTACTTGTGTTGCCTATAGGGAGACTTTGGAAGCTTCTTACATGTTTGGTACCTTCATGCTTCCATACATGAATCAATATCATCCACTGTGTTTTGCAGCTGTGTTGAGAACGAAAGATATGTGTGTGAAGGCATGTCGCAACACCGCAGTCCCTTTGAAAAGGTTTGTCTATTAAGGAGGTCATTATTAAAGAGTAAGTGGGGTGTTTGTGTTGGACACTATGCTTATATCATTTGAATTGATGATCTAATCGTGTCTTTCATCTTTGTGTATATGTAGGTAGAGAATCTTTTGGTGTGAACACCCATGACAACACCTGAGTGGATTGGAAGGATCTCCGTGGTCATAGAAAGTCATATGCCACTCACATGTTCCAGGAAGCTCCTCATAAGTGAGCGCAAAAAATAATGCAAGACCTTGATGCCAACAGAGTGGAAGGGAAAGGGGTTGCGCCTATTATAGGCTCAAGCTTGGGAGACGATCAACTCTGTAAGGGCCTCCTTCTAGCCCTTACTCTTAACCAATGCATCTAAACCATCGACTCAAAAATAAATAAATTGTTCGGGCTAAATCCAAGCTCCAACGTTTACCACGAATCACTTTAGATTTACACCATGGGAACATGGGCATACCCAATGCATGGGAAATTAGCTCTTCATTTTGATAAAATTAGCATAAAAAAAAGATAAGGAAAATGAAAAAGAAAAAGAAAGGAAAAAGAAAGAGAAGATGAGGATAAGGATGAGGTGAGTAAGTAGCTTGTTAAAGAAGTTTTGAAAATCAAGATAAGTTATCAAGATAAGTAAAAAGATAAGCAAGATAAATTATCAAGATAAGTAAAAATAACTTATCCATAAGAAAGATAAGCTATCAAGATAAGTGATATTATGCATGAAAAATGGCGACTAATATCTTAAATTATCCCTTGATTTCTCGCATAAACCTTTTTTTATTGATTTTTAAGTTACTCTTATTCTCTTACCTAAATTACTCCTATAAAGGTAAATGCCAGAAACAAAGGCAACTAAGTATAGAAAATTTTGAAACACCCCACCAATCGGTTCTCTCTCTCTCTCTCTCTCTCTCTCACACACACACACACACACACACACACACACACACACACACACACACACACACACACGCACACACACACACACACACACAGACAAGGAGAAGTATACATCGAATACAATTTACATCAAGATTAGTGCTAACAAAAAGAGAGATTAAAAGTTTTATAACCGAAGATAATCCAAAACATCTTTGACAAAGGTCCAATTTCTACCCAATCTATATCAACTTTGCTAGCTACAATACATGACAAAAAATGTGTCACAAAATTGTATAGTCTTGGGCTTCACCCTAAGTTTGGATATGTGCGTTCACAGCTAAGAGAACTGTAGACATGTACTCTCAAGAAAATGAAGTACAAGTGCTTGCAAGCCAAATAAAATTTTATGTTGGCCTCCCTATCGATGAAATTAGGGCATGTGCAATAGGGCTCATCCTTGGTGTGCACCTCATACACCCCCACATGTCCATCTACTGCGTGACGCTCAACCTTGAAGACTTCATGTGCTTTTTCTACAATGCATTTCTCTTCAATCACCTTAGCCTTTAAACAAAGAGCGAGACCAATTTTCTTAGGTACCTCCTTTCAAATGGAAGTTCAAAATTTGACTCTTATGCCATTTCTTAGTATTGAACCACTGCTACTTACTGCTACTTGCTTTTGTTGAAGAGCAAGAGGAATCACCTTCACCCCTGGGAGGAGTTTGCATTGTTGTTGCACTTTCTCGATCTCTTCCAACCATCTCCACTTGAAATCCTCCTTCAAGTAGTACCTCAACTTCTTCATCTGTGAGATTTGTTCCTAGATCAACCAACCAAGTTGTTGGAGGAGGAGCTGGCCTTGGTTCTATATTATGATCCACCACACAACAATGAAGAACATGTTTGGGAGATAACCGAAACCATTGTCTGAGTAGCCCAATTGGATGTCTTCTATACCCCTCAAAGGATGGTGCATTAGTCCTTTACTACATGCCATAATATTTTGTCCACATCTTTTTCCACCACTGGGGGTGCCATTGCATGTTACACGACTACCAAAAGGGTTTCTTTTGATTGTTCACATCTTCATTGAACTTTCGTTCCAAAAAAAAAACTTCATCTTCTCTTTGGAATTCTTACTCCCATCTACTACCCCTGAATCTTCCGTGAAAATGATCTTCCCTGGCCTTCCGCGTGTTGTGCGGTCTCGTGTTTTTGCATTGTACTCTAGCCTATGTGTCAATTCATCCTCAACATCAATCACAATCGATGGCCCTCACTTTTTCCGAACGATTTCTTTGTCTCCTTCAAGCAAGGTGCGAGCTTTATACATGGGCGTTCCATATGTAGCCTCATTTACTACTCTTATCACTTGTGCTGGACTAGACGAAACTCTTTCCTTGAGCCTCTCTAGTGAAGGACTCTTTCCAATATGTTTACCTTGAGAGTAAGAGACTACCTTTGTGCTTTGTAGTATTGCATTTGGCATATCTGAAGTACATGCATAATACAATGATTTTTCTTTTGAACCCTTCGCTTGCAAACCAGCTATCATGCTTGCTCTTGGCCAAGTTGGTTCTTGGAGTGTTTGCCCCATCAACACTTCTCTCTATTGCTGACATGATGCTCCTTCAATGAGGAATACGCACCTCCCACCAACTCAACTGAGAATTTATGGCAAGGATGTTTTTATCCATGCAATTTTCATTTCACCACCATTGTTGAAGTAGATGAGACTCTGCTGTAGGTGCCTCTTTAGAGGGGGCTAGACGCCATTTTTTACACATGTCTTTGTGAGTTTTTTGAGATTGTACTTTGTGGTGCATGCCACCATGCTTTGTTTCCAATGAAAAAGGCAAGATTGCTCTCGATGTTGTAGAACATTGTCTTTGTTACCATTGAACACTGTGCGAATTGCATTCCAGTTGGTGTGAGCTTCGTCCGCCATGAATCCATGAAAATCCGCTCTCTCACATCCATGACCCTCCATAACTTCATTTATGCACTGCCAAAAAAAAATTGTGCTTCCATGTGTTCCTCTTTCATCTCACAAATTGCAATAGTGAGGAGATCCTACATGCTGCAACATAAGATAAGCACATTAGTAAACACGTTACTGGTTGTTTCTTAAGATATGCCAAACTTTTGAAATGTGTTCCTAAAACAAAAAACCTTGGATCGTAAACGTGGCATGCCATGGTCACCCAATTTGCCACTTGATGAGTGTGATCAAACTGCACCCAAGCGTGCCGAAGATCTCCAAATCCACTTCATCGCATTTGATTAACCAAATCCAATCTAGATGTAGGACCAACTATAGACATCTTGAACATAAAGCACCGCTTCCCTTCCACTCCTTGACCGGAGAATGTGCTTTTGTGGAAAAAATCATATGTGCAATCTCTTTTTATCCGCAACAAGGAGTCCACACCAAAGCTCTCCTTTGTTGGCCCATTCCTAGTTGTAGCCATGGACCTTCGAAACCTGTACTTTAGAGTTAAATTACTTTGAAACATTATGTCAAAACAAGGGAAACATGTAAGTATCCTCACCAATTGTCCTCCACCAAGGGACCCATTGCCTCAATAACATTTAGAAATTCTTTCTCACCAGGTACATGGCTAAAGCCCCCCTCTTGCATCAAAGTTGTTGTCACAATTTTCTTTGCCAGACACATTTGTACCTTTTCTTGCACTTGCATGTCTATCCACACTGAGAACTCGTGCAACCATTTCTTTGGTTTTATCAATGAGCCCTTTTAACGACCCATCCATCCTGTCATATTGGTGAGTTCCTTGATGTACCATTAATCTGCTCATGCTCTCATCCCTTGGCATGACATAATATACGAAGCAATCACATGTACACAAACAAATGGGTGGTTAATCGCAATAATGGCAAGTAAGCCTGCCACCAAGTACGTCACAAAAATCGCCCATGCAAGGTGCTTAACATGCTGCCATTGAAATGCGTTGTGTTTGACTTCCCAAAATTAACCAATTTGGGACAACTTTCAATGAGACATTTTAGAGCACCTGCACACTGACTTTTGTGACACACTTCAGGAAATGCGATATTTGAGGTTTGCGGTTTGGTCCAATGGTGTGGATCATACTTATGTTCCATAGCATCCATTGGATGAACCTTTCCTAGGGTTTGTGGAAACTCAAACACATATTATCATTGTACACCTTTGGTATTTCTGACACTTGTTTGATTTTCAATATCTTTGAAAGAAGCTTTGTCAAAGTGTTGGGCTTCATCATTGCAAAAAAAAGACAAAATACTATTTGTACTCCTTACGTCAATAGAGTTTTGCAATGCTTTCTCTCCAAAGAGTTGTTCCTATGGACTAGTAAGGTCTATGTAGGGAACATCCACCAATGGAGTAGCCATGCCACTAGAATTTGAGACTTTGTCATCTTTGACTAGCACCATGAACTTTGTAGAAAGAGATTCGTCCACAACATAAAACTCCTCTCCCAAGTGATTGCTTGTTCTCTCCATTGACGCTATCAACTCTTCACTTCCAACCATGACAATTGCATGCAAAGCAGAAAAGCCAAGTGATTGCTTGTTCTCTCCATTGACGCTATCAACTCTTCACTTCCAACCATGACAATTGCATGCAAAGCAGAAAAAGGTTTGTGGTGCAACATGCTCATGTAGATATTTAACCCCAAAGATAATCTTCCTATTGGTAAAGGGAAGGGCCTTTTGAAAGAAGGGAAGACTACAGTGCATGACATGATAATAGCATAGAAAAGATAAGCAGTAGATTGAAAAGATGAGAGTGAAAGTGTTTAGTTGTGTTTAGAGGGTTTAAGAGCATTTTATATTGACCTTAGTAGTTATTAGTAAAATTTAATAATTTTTGGAATCCATATTGAAACTAATTTTTTTAAAATTACATTACCATGTCTTGTCCTCTCTCTCTCTCTCTCTCTCTCTCTCTCTCTCTCTCTCTCTGTCCGTGTGAATCCCCCCCCCCCCCCCCCCTCTCTCTCTTTATCCTTCTAGAGGATATGAGACTCTTCATCCATGGTGTTATCCTGGGGTTTGCTTTCACCCTTGGCAATCATTGACTACAAAAAATATCTCACCTGTTTGAGATCTTGCTCTCATAGAGCTTCCAACCACGGCATTGGTTGATTAGGCGGGAAAGGCCTCTTGGTTAAAGTAGCCTTGTAAAGGACTTTTTTTCATTATTGTTGTTTTAGCTGGTTTACTGTGGCCAGGCGTGACGGGTGAGACTTGAATGCAATAATGGTTTGGAATGAAGAGTTTCTTCCCAGTCTGACGCACGCTATTTGGGGCAAGCTTTAGCTGAAACACCGCCCGAAATTGTGGGGGTATGGTGTAGTTTGATGAAGGCTTTGCCGCGGTGGACCTTCTTACCGGATATAGGCCATCTTGTGTGGGCTCCGAGGATGTGGCGAGGTGGTTTTCTTCCCGGTTTTATGCCGTGCAGCAGCCAACCAATTGCAGGAGGAAAGGAAAGCTTTATAAGGTGAGCATTAAGCTCACTTAGTTTTCATTCTGCAAGTGTGTGTGTGTTCTCTCATTATGTGCATACTCTATTCATCGTCCAAAGCTTCACTTGAGGATCTCCATAGCATGGGTCCTAGCAAGAAGAACATTGTGGATTCAACAGAGGTAAGGGTGAAATTTTTTTTTGCTTCAAATACTTCTTATCATTTTGGGTATGTCATGGTTTTTTTTGAATTTACTGCCACAGCATGGGCTGGTGGAGATGAAAATTAAGCATGTACAGATAAATTGAAGGGGTTTTTGACCTCGTACCGCTGCTCTTGGAGATTCTGTTCGGAGTAAGTTGTTATTGCATGAAGTCATTTTAATGGGGTTAGATTTTCCAACCAAGCTATCATCGATTACAGTTTGCATAACCTATTAGCTACTGCTGTATACAGACCATTGTAAGGGATTTTTTCGGATTGGGTCGTATTATGATGTACTATCTGCTAGCATGCATAATTTGAATACTAGGAATTGTTTTGGGGATGGCTCTGGGTGGTTTTGGACAGCCAGTGCCGTGGGTATTGATGACAAAAGGGTTGGTATGACTGGCTAAAGCTACTCTTACTGCTCCTATTTGGGTGGATCTAGTTATGGCTTTGGCTTGCTGAGCTTGACGTTGGGAAATGACGGTGTAAATTCTTGCCAATGCTCTTCTGGTATGAGTCTTCTCAGCAATCTGAGGATTGATTTGCTAGCTGGTCTTTATGGGCAGCTAGCTTGCATGGTATAAACATTTTTTTGCCTTTATCTTTATGGGTTTGTCTCCCCCACCCTCTTTGCTGAGATGAGTAGAACTTGGTACTAATAGTTGGGAATTGAAACTGCAAGTTGGTTGCATAAGCATCATATGGTTGAAGCTTGTTTTGCTGGTTAATCTATGGATCTCTCACTAATGATTCTACTGGTTCTGTTCTCTACGGATTAGTACTGGTTATAAAATATCTATTGAACACAAACATTGAGAATTTTTGAGAAATGTTCTCTTATTGCTGCTTCTGGCTTTCTTCGGAAATTTGAAGCATATGATTGGGCTGGTTACGGTTGGACATGCCGACCGATTCATTACCGGTTATTGGTATTGGGATGTACGGCCATATGGAGAGGAATGATAACTCCTTTTCTGGTTTCTGATGATTTTAGGAGAAAAGACCAGCTAATTTGCATATTCTTTTACTAGCTTGGAAATTGCCTAATTATATCCTATTGCATGCCATGATTGGCTCGAATTATGGGTCAAAATTTAACACACCTAGCTAATCAAAAGAAATCTTGCATATTAATTGGATGGGTTTGCTGTCTATACCGGTTGACTAGCCAATCTTGTCACATTATCCCACCTGGTTTTTTAAGTGAGCAGAATAACACAGTGCTATTTACAAGTACTTGAGAAGGTATGGTGTTTTACTGGTTGGTTTTGGGAAAAGGAATGTGGTGGCATGAATGTACATAGGTAAAATTTGACTCGTCGATTAAATTCATTGACAAATGCAGATTATATCTCTCATTTATGATATTCTGATACTGTTCCTATTGGAATGAAACCGGTCTTCAACCTTGCTGGATAATATTGCTGGTACAGGACTTCTACTGTACTGGTACCGGTTCTCTCTTTACAGAATATGGAAAGAATACTGTAGGGATAATGTGGCTTATGGGAGCATGTTTATATTTCAAAACTGCATCTCAGTTGAGAGTACCCATCACTTACCCTAATCATAGTTGGCTTTCGGTCTATTTGTCAGGCAGTAGACACGGGATACTGGTTGCTTTTTTGTACAAGATTGTACAAATTGTTGCTTAGGATACTAATAACAAACACTTTGTTTTGATTTTGACTAGTTTTGGCAATATTGCTGCACTTAGGGCTGATATGCAGTAATCGGCCTTGATTTTATGGACCTATTATCCAGCTAATTTGGGTGGACTTGACACAACAATAGGCTGTTGTTGTTCTTTTTTCTGCTCTATGGTGTACAGGAACGTTATAGATCGGATATACATTAGGATTCACCTCTTCTCTATGTAAATATACCACTGGAGTACTTCTAGTTGGTATATACCGCCTGTATATATCAAAGACTTCTTGATTTGGGCTATATAGGCTCGTAATCAACCACGGTCTAATCAGACTCTGGTTAAGCTGTTGGGCTTGGCTTTGGTATATCTAACTTGGAATTATGCTAATGGTTGGTGTGTTGCAGACTAGTTGGTTTTATTGACTCACACTACTGATGGTAAAATGCATCTATTGTCTTGGTTTTTCTTGAGAGATTCTCTTAAGGCCTGCTCTTTATTGGGGGATTACGGTTTACTATTTTTTTGCCTGTAGTAATGTATCACCTGGTTTGGGCCCTATCGACCCTGGGATACGATTACCAGATACTAAAACTTGACTGATACATTTCTAAAAATTGATAATTTGTTGAACAATTGCTGTTTTGAGAAAGATTTTGAGTTCAAAAACTGCATTAAACTTACTTTTTTTGAAAATCTTTAACCTTATTTAGATAATGTTAAGGAACAATTGGAAAAACCTTTTTCATACTTTATTTTACACTTCAAATTAATAGAGGGATGTACAATGCAAAAGAGTTGACCTAACACTTTGATAATCTTGTTTCTTTGCATTATGGAAACTGTTACACATCACTTATATTTAAACAGCATGGCTTTCTTCTTAGGCTAGTACCAGGGTGACATGGATGACAACTAGGTCACCCCAGTTACTTGTTATGCGGTCTGAAAATTAACGAATTATTTGTTTTCTTACTTTGGATGCAGGTAAGCGTGTCCTTTCCGTGGCTGCTATTTGAGAGGATGTAATGCTGTACACTGATACTATAACACTAATCAGGACCTTCTTTCCCTAATATGGCCTGATACTGTGATGTATTTGTTTGGATATTCAGTCGAAAGGAATACATGATTTTGTACTATGGACTGTAGACATTGGTCTTTGTAGTTTGTCTCATGTGTTATGAATATTGTAAATAGATTAAACTCTCTCTCTCTCTCTCTCTCTCTCTCTCTCTCTCTTCCCAGCCCCGTGGAAATCGGCCCCCCTTCCCCCTGCACACCCCTTGCCACCGCGTTCCTTGCCCCTTCCCTGTCCCTTGCACTACCTCCCCTTGCCCCTTGCGCCGCTGCCCCTTGCTTCATGCGCCCCCCGCTGCCACCCCTTTTCCATTGCCCCCTGCGCATCTCCTTTTGTCCCTTTTTTGACCAAAATGCACCCCCCTCCCCCTTTTTGGATCCCCGTCCATCCCCTTTTTTTGAGTAAACCCCCCTTCCCCCCTTTCACTTGCCTATAAAAGCTAACTCTATCTTTGTTATTTTTCCTTACACTTCTACTCTTCTTTTAGCTCTAGTGATCTCTATCTCTTTGAAAATCAAATCTTTTTTTTTTCTAGTTGCTTCATACCTTTCCAAACCTTCTCCTCCCACTGTTTTATTTCATTTCTCTTAAACCTTCTTCCCACATCTTCAAATCTCTCATATTACTTTCACCTTTCATCATTTCTTTGGAAGCCATAAGCACCCTAATTAACAAACAAGAAGCCAATTTTTAACAAGAAAACAATCCAAAGACGTGGACGGCCAAGAAGAAATGACGATTCAAATCACCCAAGAAGAAATTACTTTGTACACCACTCAAGAGAGTGGTTCCATGGTTAGAGCGTCCGTTTTGACGACGATGCAAGTGCCTCCTTCGACAGGTGTAGTCACGTTGACGACCATCCTTGTGGATAACACGGATAATGATCCTCTTACCAATTTCTTTGGATCGGATGTTGATAGCCACATCTCATCGGGTTGGATTGATGCACATGTTGTGCCATACAATCACTTGTTGCCTCGCATTCCCCTTTTTCGTCTTTTGACTAACAGCCTCTATAGCCAAAAAAGGTGACCAACTCACAATGGCTCGCTTCATTGTGTCCAAAGCTTTTCCCAAACAAGATCCTATACCATTTGATAGGCATGGCACTTACAGGAGAGAGTTAGTGATGTAATGGAAAATGGCGTATGAACTTTGAGAATAGCAGAATTAAGAGAATTAGAGTGAGCATTTTTGTGAGGTTACTTTGAGAACATAGAGGGTGAATTTAATTGATGATAGTAATATAAACATGGTACTTAATTAACTTGGCATGAACAATACTTTTGCAAGAGAGAGAGTATTAGAGAACATAACAACAGTATAGGACCGGATTTACTTGGAGCCGGTCCCCCCTCCAAAAGGCTTTTGTATTATAGATTCTCCCATCAAGAGAGACTTGGTACAATACAATCTTTGTGTTCCTTGTGACCTTGGTGATGCTATGAAGATGGAAAGCTTCATGCATCACGAGCATAACATAAACTTTACAAAAAGGGTTAACTATCCCAAGCCTCATTCCCAAGGCCTCAAACACCTTTGAAGGTGGAGAGAGCTAGCGGGGAATGAGGGTAGGGAAGAGGAAGAAGAATCATTCATAAGAGAAAGAAATAGTTCCTCACTTGACATCACTCTTCTTGCTTAGCATAGCATAATAGCATAGTAATGAAGATGAAGAAGATGACAAGCTTAAGCATTGAAGCATGGCTCTTGGTTGGATTTGCATTCCATAGCCAAGATTGTTGGTGTAATCTCTCAACTTCTCAACAAGCTTGGAGAAGGAGATGGAGCTCTTTCACTTTGCACTCCACACAATGAGAGAATGTGTGTTTGTGTGGGAGAGTAAGCTTGGTACACCTCTCTCTCTCTCTCTCTCTCTCTCTCTCTCTCTCTCTCTCGTATTATCTAATTATATCATTTGGACATGTATCCTCTTTTTTCTCTTTGAGAGAAATAACTTAATTATTTATTTTTATGCATCTAAATTCTTATTGGACCCCTTTAAAGCCTATCCAATAGGATTCAAGCACATCATAAGGGCCACATGTGGAGGATTTTGACATGTGTATTTTATGCTTCTTAAGTCATTTGGTTTGAATTGAACACTTCAAGCACTTAGTCAATTAAGCATGGAAACAGTTTATGCCTCTTGAGAGTTTATCTTTGAATTAAACACTTCAAGAACCTTAGTCATTTAAACATAAAAATCACCTCAAGCTTTGGGCAAGGTTCCCACGAACACTTAGCAAGCCGACAAGCACCTCATGCTTGGGTAGCATTCCCATCTCAAGATCAATCCTAGCTTGCCTAAGGTCAAAGTACTTTTTAACACTAAATTTTGGAGGTCTTTAATGAAGCTAATCCTAAGGTCTTTTAAGCTCCATTAGATACACGTTTCTCTTTGATAAACTACCTCCTTTTGGACCCCTATTGAGATGTAACTATCTCTCCTCTTGGTCCCTTACTAAGGTTGATCTAGAAGCACTTATTGCACATTGCTCTTTGGTAGACCATCTCGTTTTGGACCCCTATTGAGATGCAACCATTTCCCCTTTTGGTCCCCTGTTGAGATAGGTCTAGAAGCACATATTTATATCCTAACTCTTGTTCCCCTTTTATCTTCCCATATTAAGCGATCAACTTAATATGAGAAAATCATTTGGTAAAGTTAGATATTATATTTTATGACATTATCTCTCTCTTGAAATCATAGTCGTCCTCGACTATGAGATAGAGAAGATAAAGCATAGTCATTAGTCTATGTTTCTTAGTGGGTAGAGGATCCCTTTTTACCCTATGACATCATTCCAGAATGGATGACTAATCCATTTGGTGCTTGGGAGAATTAGCTATCGCAAGCATGTCTGCTCTTTGGTCCATATCATACTTCCAAACTAGAGTGACAAGTTCTACTTGGTGTTTGGGAGACGTCATCACTACAGACATGATCCTAAGCATGCATACTTCTCAAATTTTGTGCAACTGTGAAATGGATATAACCTTTTTAATCTTTGGAAAAGATTCTTATAAGTCTCGGCTATATTCATCAGCAACAAAGATCTTCCCATATACTTTAAGTAGTAAGGGACTTTTGGATCTTCCCTCTTTAACCTCAAAAGGTGCTTTCCCCATAGAAGTATGTACAATGTCATTGCACGCATACTCTATAAGAGGTAGGTACTTCTCTCATTGAGAACATTGATCTACTTCCATGACATAGGCTTTTAGTAGATTCAAGAATTGTTAGATTAGTTATTTCATTTTGGTCATTCGTTTGTATATGATAGGCCAAAAGAGAAATTTAATCTACTTCCTAGATTCTCAACGAGACCCTTCTAGAGATTATTGGTCATTCTAGGATCTTTGTTCGACACTACGGATGTTGGCAAGCCATGATACTTGGAAATTTGAGATCTAAAGAGGGCTGCCATTTGATGTGCCTTAATAGTCGTTTTGACAGGCATAGAGTGTGTTTTCTTGCTAAGCATGTCAACTGAAACAATCCGAGTTGCTTCCCTTGATCAAATTTCAATTTTTGGTATACCACGCATTTTGAAACATACACTTGTATGTTTACTTTTCATGGTAGACCAATAGAAATACATTTCTACTCTTCGAAGAGTAAATTATGTAATCCCTCTTTACCCCACATAATGAGAAGCATGGGATTCATACATGACTTTCTTATTGTATTGGTGAGTACACATAGCCTATTGCCGGTTAGAAGATAACCATCCTTCAAGGTGAATGGTTCTTTTTTCATTCCCTAATGCAAAGGCTGTAATTACCTACTTAAAGTATTGGTCAATAGCATACTCACCTATCATAAAAGATAGATCATTGTGAGTTGCTATAGACACCACATTTACCCTTGGTCATTGTGAAAGTGCATCGACCACTTGATTGTGCTTGCCAGCAATGTGAGCAATATGAAATTTAAATTGCGAAAGAGAATTTTCCCACCTCATTTGTTTGTCGGAGAGCTTGGTTTGCGTCATGAATTTCTTTAGTCTTTGTGATCCATTTGTAGTATGAATGTAGCCCCCAAGAGATAGTGCTTCCATGTGTCTAGGGCATGTAGAATAGCTAAAAGCTCTTTTTTCTATATGTCCAAGACCCGTTCATTGGCATTGAGCCTTCACCTCTCATATGCTATGGCCTGCCCTTCTTGAAGCAAAACTGCTCCAAGGCAATCACCAAAAGCATCACATTGGACCTCAAATGGCTTCTAGAGATCCGGAAGCATAAGGATTGGTTGGGAGGTAAGCTTGTCTTTGAACTTGTCAAAAGCATTTTTTTCTTTAGCAGTCCATGAGTACTTAACGTTCTTCCTTGTTAAGTCATGTAATGGTCCTGCTATTTGAGAGAATTTTGCTATGAAGCGTCAATAGTATGCACACATACCAATAAAGCTTCTTAGCTCATATAGATTCCTTGGATTAGGCCATGCTTTTATTACCTCCAACTTTGATGGATTAATACATATACCATCTTGAGAGATAATGTGACCTAAATATTGAATCTCTTGTAGGAAAAATCCAAATTTCTTATATTAATGAAAAGCTTATTCTCTCTCACAACTTGAAAGATTACTTGGAGGTGTCACTTGTACTCCTCAAGAGAATTTGTGGCCTGAAGATTTTTGTCCATCGTGAGTTTGAATACAGCTGGAGCATTTGCTAGTCCAAAACTTGTAATAGATCCCAATCCCACTTACCCTAATATAATTAACAAAATCAACCATTAATAGGCTACTTAAGGACCTCTCTTGTTAAGCAAGAAAAGAGAAACCAAATGCTCTGATACCACTGTAATAAAAATGGCCTATGAACTTTGAGGATAGCGGAATTAAGAGAATTAGAGTGATCATTTTTGTGAGATTACTTTGAGAACATAGAGGGTGAACTTAATTGATGGTAGCAACATGAACATAATACTTAATTAACTTGGCATAAACAATACTTTTGCAAGAGAGAGATTATTAGAGAACATAACAACAGTTGATGACCGGATTTATCGGGAGCAAGTCCCCCCTCCAAAAGGCTTTTGTATTATAGATTCTCCCATCAAGAGACACTTGGTACAATACAATCTTTGTGTTCCTTGTGACCCTTGGTGACGCTATGAAGATGGAAAGCTTCATGCATCATGAGCATAACATAAACTTTGCAAAAAGCATTAACTATCCCAAGACTCAATCCCAAGGCCTCAAACGTCTTTGAAGGTGGAGAGAGCTAGCAGGGAATGAGGGTAGGAAAGAGGAAGAAGAATCATTCATAGGAGAAAGAGATAGTTCCTCACTTGACATCACTCTTCTTGCTTAGCATAGCATAATAGCATAGTAATGAAGATGAAGAAGATGGCAAGCTTAAGCATTGAAGCATGGCTCTTGGTTGGATTTGCATTCCATAGCCAAGATTGTTGATGTAGGCTCTCAACTTCTCAACAAGCTTGGAGAAGGAGATGGAGCTCTTGCACTTTGCACTCCACACAATGAGAGAATGTGTGTTTGTGTGGGAGAGTATACCCCCATCTCAAGCTTGGTCCACCGTTCTCTCTCTCTCTCTCTCTCTCTCTCTCTCGTATTATTTAATTATATCATTTGGACATGTTTCCTCTTTTTCAAATTTGAGAGAAAGAACTTAATTATTTATTTTTATGCATCTAAATTCCTATTGGACCCCTTTAAATCCTATCCAATAGGATTCGAGCACATCATGAGGGCCACATGTGGAGGATTTTGACATGTGTCTTTTATGCTTCTTGAGTCATTTGGTTTAAATTGAACACTTCAAGCACTTAGTCAATTAAGCATGGAAATAGTTTATGCCTCCTGAGAGTTTATCATTGAATTGAACACTTCAAGAACCTTAGTCATTTAAGCATAAAAATCACCTCAAGCTTTGGGCAAGGTTCCCACAAACACTTAGCAAGCCGACAAGCACCTCATGCTTGGGTAGGATATTGGAATTAGGGTTGCAAAGAAACACACACAAGGCTTGAAGAAGACGAAGGAATCTCAAGGCACACAATAGAGAGTGTGTTACTTAGTGTGCAATGGAAAGATAGATAGCCCTAGAGTGATGGGCGTATATATAATGCACGGAGAAAAAACCTCCAAAAGAGGGAAAAAATGCCTCTGCGGTCCTAATGTGTTCACTCACTACCACATGTATATGGTAACAAATCCCCCCTGGAGTGATGCGGTGAACGAGAGATGGCACATGAGTAAAGGGAAGTGGCATGCCCTGAGGACATGATCAGTCCACAAAGGGGAGTAAGCCCAAACCTTTGCAGAAAGCTTTGAACTTCTCATGAGACAATGCCTTTGTGAAAAGATCTACAAGGTTGTCCTATGTTGGCACATAAGCCAAGATGATCTCTCCTGTTGAGAGCCTTTTCTTGACATAATGGTAATGCACCTCAATGTGCTTTGTGCGAGCATGAAAAACTCGGTTCCTCGCAACTGCCAATTATGCGCTCTGACTATCAGTGTAGATAGTGTTGGCAGTGTCCTGTCCAACACCCAAATCAGCCATAAGGCGTCTGAGCCATACGCAGTCAATCGTAGCTGTGAAGACTGCCTTGTACTCAGCCTCACAACTAGAAGTGGCCACAATAGGTTGCTTCTTGCTCAACCATGATATACATGAACTACCAAGCATGAAACAAAAACCACTTGTAGACACTCACGTGTCAAAACAGCCAGCCCAATCTGAGTCCGAAAAAGCATGTAAGTCCGGCGGTAATGATCCCCCCTTGGGATAAAACAAGCCAAGATGTAAAGTGCCACTAAGGTAGCGGAAAATCCTCTTGATAGCCTGCCAATGCTTAGACATTGGGCTATGCATAAATGTGCTGATCTGTGAGACTGCAAACTGAATATCTAGCCTCATGTTGCATACATAAATGAGGCAGCCAACAATAGTTTGGTAAAGAGTGACATCAGCAGGATCGCTAGCATCATGTAGAGTCAACTTCAAACTTGTTTCCATGTGAGTGGCAATAGGTTTGCAATCCTCAATTCCAAACTTACATAGCAATGTCTCTATGTAACTTTTCTGACGCAAGGCAATACCACCATCACACTGCTTAAACTGTATGCCCAAATAATGATGCAACAGCCCCAAATCATTCATCTTGAAAGTAGCATTTAAATCAGCCTTAAATTCAGCAATATGTGCCTCATGGGGACTAGTGATCAACAAATCATCCACATAAAGAACAACAATGAGAAGTGAATCGTCCTCATGCTTTACATACAATGTGATTTCTGTTGGACTGTTTACAAAAGCCTCATTTGACCAAATGAGTGTCAGCTTTCTCATACCAAGCATGAGGAGATTGCTTCAACCCATACAAAGCCTTCTTACATCTGCACACTTTGTCCTCTTGTCCTTTCTTGACAAAACCGTAAGGTTGCGTTACATAAACTTCCTCAAATATGTCACCATTCAAGAAAGCAGTAACAATGTCTGATTGATGTACATCCCAACCAAAATGAGCTGCCAAGCACATAGAAAATGCACAGTAGTCATACAACAAGTGGGAGCAAAAGTCTCTTCATAATCATGCTTTTTTGTTGTGCATAACCCTTTGCAACAAGTCGAGCCTTATGGCGATCGATCTCACCATCCGGTTTGCATTTCAACTTGTAAACCCACTTTGTACCAATGGCCTTTTTACGAGGAGGCAAATCACATAAAGTCCATGTATCATTTTCTATAAGTGCATCCTGTTTTGAACTTGGCAGCCATCGAGTTTTTTGAATTCTATGCTTCATCAAAAGACAGAGGTTCTTCAACATCATGTAAGCTAGACACAGCCAAAGCATAACAATCAGGTGCATGTCCAGATCCTGAACGAGTACAACTAGACAAAGGTGCATCCAATTTACATTCACACAATGTATGCACCAGCCATTTTGGCATACCTCTAGCTTGCTCATTTTCAGTCCTTTCCTCATCAAGTACATCATGTACATCTGCATTAGTAATAGGCTGATCTGTAACATTTTTGGAAACCCCCATAGGCTGTACATTTGTCTCATTGGAATTTACATTAGAACTTTCACCATTGAAAAGAGGTAACAAAGTGTCATTAATGCCCTGTGAGCTTACATTACTATCTCTAGTACATGATAACAAGGGCTGAAAAGAATCTTTCACAAACACTACATCCCGTGAAACCAAAATACACTTTGTTTGTGGATGATACAACCTGTAACCTTTGCCTTCAGCATTATAAAAAAAAAAAAAGCATTTGACAGCCTTATCATCAAATTTTTTTGCACTGTGTTTGTGGCACCAAAGCATATGCCAAACAACCAAAAACACGCATGTGCTCAATAGAAGGCTTTCTATCATGCCATGCTTCATATGGAGTAATAGACTGCAAAGATTTTGTAGGACACCTTTAAGTACATAAGTGGCACACATGATGGCCTCAATCCAAAAAGCATGCGGCAAAGCTTGACTTTTGACCATACATTGTGCCATGTCCGTAAGTGACCTATTTTTCCTCTCAGCAACACCATTTTTCTGAGGTGTATAAGGCAATGTACATTGGTTTTTTATCCCATGACTAGCCAGAAATGCATTACATTCATGAGTACTCCCCCACTCGATCGGAACGGAGGGTGCCCACTGTACATTTCGAGACATTTTCAGCCATAGCCAGAAATTGTTTGAAGCACATGAAAACTTTGGACTTTGCTTTAAGCAAAAATGCCCATGTATGCCTGGAGTAATCATCAATGAAAGTCACGAAGTACATGTAATTGCCCAAGGATGGAGTTTGCATGGGCCCACAAACATCACTATGCACAAGCTGCAACCTGCATGTGGCCCTAATTGAACCATCCTTTGGAAACTTAGAACGCTGTATTTTGTCCAAAATACAGCCTTTACAAACATGTTTGATAGGGGCTTCAAAAGGTGGCAAAGAAGTAACCATATCAGATTTCTGCAAATGCAGCAAACTGGCAAAACATAGTTTTGCATCTGAAACAACCCTTGAATCTCCAATTGCATTTGCAAAATTTTATCCACACTTGTTATACAAAGTGAGCTTATACAGCCGATGGCACAAAAGGCGAGATACAACAATTTCATCACCAAAACTCAGATCATGAACTGTACATCTGTCATCCACAAATTTGACTACAAGTCCAAGTCTAGCAAGTGCAGATACAGACAAAAGATTCTTCTTGATCCTAGGTACATAAAGTGCATCAACAAGTGTAAAAGAACTACCATTTGCAGCAGTAAGCACAATCTTTCTAACCCCCTGAACCGGATAAGAGGCATTGTTGGCACAAGTGACTAAATTCCCATGAGGGATAGACTCAAGAGAGGTGAACAATTGACGATTTGAGGTAATGTGCTTTGTAGCACCACTGTCAAAATACCACACATGTGAATCTATAGCAACTAACATGCATGCATCATGGACAACAGGATTGTAAGTGCACTCTGCACTAAAAGCCCATTCTGCATCAACATCAGTATCACAGTCTCTTTTCACAAAACACACAACAATGGGTGCATTTGTAGTGAAACCACCATTTGCACTGGAACCACCCTCTTTCTTCTTAGCCTCTTTGGCCTTCAACTTAGGACACTGTTTGATCAATTGATCATTAGCTTTACAATAATGGCAACACATCTTCTTTTTGCCCTTATCACCAGAATTTCCAGACGAATTTTTGCCAACAGAAGCATTAGGAATAGAGGTTTTGCCACTCGCAGCAAAACCATAAGAAGTGGCTACATTGCTGTTACCACCCTTTCTTTGAGAAGCAATAAAATCATGTTCAACTGCACACTGCCTAGTCCTGTTTTTTTTAGAAATTGACTCTTGCAACAACAATGTGCATAATGCATCAAATTTGATAGCTTCAGGATTTCCTTGGGTCATAAGTCTCCAAGTACTAGCAAAAGTCTAGTAAGAATTTGGTAAGGCATCAAGAAAAGTCTGCACAAGGGAACTATCTAAAATGACTTCACCTGCAGAAATAAGTTGCTCATTGATATCCTTGACACCAGCAAGGAAAGTGTCCATATCATCTTCCTCATGCATAATCTTTGATTCTAGCTCTTTACGGAGCGTAGCAATTTTAGCCTCATTGCGGCTTGCATAAAGACCTGCTAGAATATCCCAAGCCTGTTTTGCTGAATGAATGTGAGGAGTAATGGTGCGCTTCACAGACAACACAATCAACGTATTAGCTTGCGCATCCTTTACATCCCAACGAGCTTGTTCTATCGTAGGCAAAACAACTCTAATAGTTGATTTGACGATTTGTATTGCTGGAAGAGTTTGATGCAATGTATCAGCTAAAAACACAAACTTTACCAGTCAAGGGGAGTAGAGAGTACCACATGCACGGAGATGATTACAAGGCAAGCTATGATTTGGCTGTGAAAGAGATCAAGAATTTTTTTGTGCAAAATGGACTAGGGATAGCATCACAGCCAATCCCAACAATGGAACATTTTTTTTTTAAAAAATGCATCTCTTTTGTGGGTCGGGGAGAGAAGGGTTGCAAAATGACCCTCTTCAGAGTCTCCAAGGTTGTATGAGCACGGATTAGTCCTTCAGAGTAAGCACTATCCGCTTTTGAAAGCAATGTTTGTTCTCCTTAATTTATTAAGAATGTTATCCAATGTTAAATTGCAAAAATATCACCTGATCGATATATTGACCAAGTGTGATGTGTCGTTAGTAGAGCCATCTATTATGACGTAGGAGAAGCCCTTCTTACAATGGTTGAGAATGCACGTATATTGGTGGCAGCTTGAAAGGTGAGCGTACTAGCACTAGAGTTTGGGTTTTTATTTAGTATTGCCACATTACTAATACTTAACGTGTAGGGGTGTATTGAGTGTGTCCAAAAAGATAGAGGCCGTGAACTTCACATTAAAGAAGCTACATGCACGCACCACACGTGATTGTGGCATGTCTCTTAGCAATGCACTACAAGCTTTTTGACAAAAGCACTTTGGCAAGGCTTTTGTGCGATGGAAGCAAACCATATGAGTTATGCACAACATAGAAGAGCAGCCACATTTCACTTGTACCGTCCAATGCATGCTACACATGTATTGAATTATACAATATTAAAATCATGTGTTATGAATGGTGGAGTTGATCCTCTTGTTTTTTGTAGATGGTGGTTGAGCGTCCTTAAAATAGGTCTTTGCAGTCCGTACCCCAAGCATCCCAACAATGTGGGTGGAGTCTGAGAGAGAGGAGAGTGGTCTCTATCCTGAAGATTGGATAGAGAAGCTCCATGGTAAGGAAACTTGGAGAGACTGTCCATGGTTTTTGGACTATGCAGATGGTGAATTTCTCGAAGATGAAGCTGAAGCATACAACAATAAGTAATGTTTTTCTTGTTCAACTTATGTGTCTAGTTTGCTATAGTGTCCTCACTTTCTTTTGGACTTGCAACATTGCACAAGAAGGTTAAGGGTAAGGGCAAAAGCAAAAGTGTCACCATCAATTAGCCTCCCACCAATGCCATTTCTCCTAACACGACAAAGGGATGTCAAAGCCCAAAAACTGCAGTGGATAGACCTAAACAAGGTATCAACAATTTTTTAGAGTTCTCGAAGGAGTTTCAAAGTGAAACGAGCGAGCATGAAGGTGGATGGTTAGATTATGACCAAGGTGATTCTGCATGTCTTGGAGTCACGTAGATCTAGTCCTTACAAAGCTTCGAAATCTAGGGGTCCCGAGCAAACCATATCCATTGCTACTAGACAAAGCGAGGGCAACCACCCCATTTTTATTCGGCCACCCAAACCACTTGACTCCTTTCCACTAGGTAAGAAATGCCACCACAAAACAAATTGGTCAAAACTAACTCTATGTGCTAGGGAGGTGAAGTGCAGATATGATGCATCAACTTTGCATGGTTGGATGTTGTCAAAATTGGATTTTTATATCATGAATAGTTGCTGGTCGGACTCTTTTTATGCATGAAAGAATCAAGTCTTAAAGGTCACATGTGTGTGGACCCCAATTGATTGCAGGAGATGTGTCAAACTCCAAGTGTGGGAGTTGGTTCAATGTGATTATGATTCATGGTCAAGGGCTAAGATTCCCTTATGGATTATGGTTGATATTCTATGCTGTAAGCCGGTGTGGCTCATGGTTTTTTTCCTGGATCTGGTTATGCTACCGAAATTTTTGCAGCCATGTTATGTTCTAAAGTGGTTATGCAGGATTGGTCATGCCTCACTCAAGTTGGGTGGAGTGCTCGCCTCTGTGATGTGATTGGATTATGGTTTATGGTTTTGGAATTGGATCATGAAGTGAATTGGATGGTTTATGGTAGACGTGTAAGGATAGAGACCCTGTACAGTCTAACTGCTTGGAAAAGATTGTTTGTGCATATGGGAAGTGCTATTGTGATTGGACTCATGTGTTATGTTTCTCATGGCAGCCTCGCTACAAGAGTAGGATCACCTACATCACTTAGCCTTAGACTAAAGGGTCATTGACCTGGGGCTTTGCTGGATCGGGGGTGTTACCTAGGTCTTCTTCTTTCTGTTAGGCTCAAGGGGTTGAATGACCTACATGGCTAACGTGTCCGGGATTTTTCCTTGGCTTTGCTTAAACATCCGGTGTTGGGCATCCAAGAGGCATGGCGCCTAAACCGGTATGGTTGGTGTTGATACTCTACCACCTACTGGTACTTGGGATCCTTTTAGAGCTTGGGTTCATGGAGAGAGGCAAAGCGGCCTTAGCCTATGTCTGGCTCAGGTAGCTTGGAGGTGTTCTGGCTCACTCCCGGTGAAGTGATATTCTCTCTGTCCATAGTAGAGTGGAAGTGGATGGGTGGACCGGTCGATCCCTACACAAGGTCCGGTGCTCTGCTAGTTTGTCACAAAATCTTTTTTAAAAATGTTATGGTATACCCAGATTTTTTCATTGCATTAATACATGGTTGCCTATTCCATTCAAATGGGCATTTAAAGATTCTCTATTGTCATCTTCTCATGTCTCTGTGCACTCTATTTCACCCTCCACTATATTATCTCTCTCTCTCTCTCTCTCTCTCTCTTCGCAACGCAGTGTACACATATATCCACTCTCCATAATGTTAAATTTTGTTTGAGTACGCTTTCATTCATAACACCCATTTAGGGGTAGCACTAGTCGCTAGGTACCTCTAGATGCAGTCCGGCTCATGGTCTAAACTCCATGCTTGGTCGGGCGCTGAGAACTCCTCCCCTATGCAAATGCTTCCGCGACTCTGATGTATATTGAAAATTGTATAAAAGTGTAAATTGTATATTTTGTGCATAGACCCCCGGGGAGAGGTATCTCTCAGAGGCACTCCTTGAGTGTTTTGTGGGTACTTTTCTAAAGCCAAAAGGTGAATATTCATTCTAAAGGCATTGCGAGAAGTGCCGACTAATTAACAATTCCTGATTCAGTCTCAAGGCAAGGCTCTCTGCCTACCTGTTTACTAGACAAGCTCTCTCTCTCTCTCCCCTTTTTTTTGTTGAGAAAAAGATCCTTCCATTAGTTAATAAAACTGCCCATAGGCTACAAACTACGTCTACTAGAAAGAGCTACATCAATCCCGCATGCAGTCAGAACTACCTTGAAGTCTCTCAAACTAACCTTTGAGATTGTGAATCATCTCCAGCCAGAAGTCATGAATAGTCTCTATCAATGGGATAGGGCGAGCCTGAAAGATGCGAAAGCAGCGGGCCCTCCAAATGAAGCAGAGTGTCAAGCCATAGACGAGCTGCCAACACACCTCTCCCTCATTGTACCACTCCTAGGGGGTAAGCTCTGTGGCAAGTTGGAGTGTAGGTCGATCCCCCTCGATCTCTATTATCCTCCGCGTGGAAGCAACTCAAAATGGAGCACATGCCTCATGAGAGTGTACCAAGCGTTGCAGCACCCCAAGTGTACTGCTGAGTTGTGGAAAGAGTTGGCATCATCCAAGAACCCGAAGCCAAACATGTTGTGCCATGGGACAGTCCCACAACTAGTGATGGTGGCTCTCCAAAGAATGGCCACAAGCTGCATAGACTGCCAAGAAGCCACTCTATACTAGCTAACTCCCAGCTGTTTGTTAACCCTCACGCAAATTCCTATCACCTAAGATGGATGCCGTATTATTTATTTGGTAGAGTTAGGTACCGGGCTTGTTGGTCCAATAGGAAAAGGGTGAGAGTGATCTCCGATGAGAGGCGCACTCTAACTGGAACATTCAAGGGATTAGTTGGCTAAACATGGGCACCCAAGTGTGAATGGGGCAAGCTCATATAAAACTCAACTAAACCTTAAATTCACTCATTCTCTCATTTGTGCAATTGAAGAGTGCTCTTGCTCCATCTCCATCTTCTTCTTCTTCATCTTCTTATGTGTGTCTGAGAGAGAGAGAGAGAGAGAGAGAGAGAGAGAGAGAGAGAGAGAGAGAGAGAGAGAGAGAGAGAGAGAGAGAGAGAGAGCAATCGAGCATTGCGATGATAGCACGGCACTGGCGGCTCCTTCTTCTTTGTGGCGAGGAATCCTCCACGACAGCAAGTGTAGAGCGGTGAGTGACACACCATTGCCATCTTTGAGCTTACTATTTTAGGCTAGTTGCGTGCTTGGAGCCATTTGTGGCTCGCACACAGTGTATCGGCAAGTTTCTTGCATTGACTATTGCGAGAAACGCGCACATTTTTGTTACCGTTGCGGGGAAATGCCATACACTAAGCTTGAATGGAACTATGTGCTTCTTTGTGGTGTATTTTGAATTGTAGAAAAGGTAGAGAAGGAAGGTGTGTGTGTTGAGAAGAAGGAGTTTGTTTTGCTGCTGTGTATTTCTTTGTTAACGAGGTTTTGAAAGGTATTGTGTTTTGTTTTCTCTGTGATAAGGTGTTAGTATTAAGGTTGTAGATCCATAATGTTAGTTCTGTGTAAAGTACAGTAAGTGGAAGTAGATCTGTTAGAGCTAATGAAGTGTGTTAGTGTGTAACAGAAGGTGTATTAGTTGTAAGTAGGTAGGTAGAGTGTGTGTGTGCTTGCACGCACAGCGCGGCCGCGACGACCTTATCTCAAAAAAATAAAAATAAATAAATTTAGGATCGGGATCGGGAATATCTCCAAGACCCAAGCCCAAGCTCACGCTCAGGCTCAGGCCTCAGCCGCCCTTTAAAATTACGTATTTTAGCTTCACACGTAGCTAAAATCAACTTTTTTGAGGACCAACGGAGCTTCAGGTGAACGAATGTTGTGTTGTAAAGGACACCGTTACCCTCTGAGTGATACGCATGTTTCGAGCTATCACACACTTTAATAAAAAACCAAACATTAAAAAACATAAAAAATGAGTGAAAATGGACGCCTAAAAAAGTAAGCGGTTAACCTTCGAAGTTATTCGCTGACGCTTGTAGGGTGCCAAAGGCACATGCATCTACACTCTAGTCGTGTGCTAGAGCCCGAGCAGCTAGAGAGCGTTTTAACTTACGCAAGTTCTCAATATCTACCTACCTTAGGTTTTGGGCTCTCGATGGGGAACCAAGGTAGTACAAACCAAGACCCAAACATAGTGGCTAGTGACTATTCCTTTGACTACGATGTCATGGAGGGTTTCTGCCTAATCCCGATAGCTCAAGCCAAGACATGCATGCCATGGGGCCACGGTCCGGGCCGAGCGTGCTTAGCCGCTTGAAGGAAACCTTTAGTAGAGCCACTCGCTCCGAACATGGAGCTAATGATGTAAATGAGGGGGGTGGGGAAGTAAATCTGCCATTCATGATTAATGTAGACCCTATGCCCTTAGAGAGTGTGCACGTAAATACTTCATGCACTGCACCGCCTAACTCTTCAGAGCTATTCCCCTTCGAGGTCATATTACCCGATGGTAGAAGCCTTGACGAAGTGCAAGAGGTTGAGCGATATATCATTGCAGCTACGAAAAAGGAAATCGAGAGCTTATGCAAGGCGGAGCAACGAAGAGAGTTAAAAGCGAAAGCCCCTATGTCAATATCTTTGCTAAGAGAGCAATCGAGTGCTCCTGAATTAGCGACCACTAAGGGTCAACCCATAGAGAGCAACATTGCATCTGGATCAAAGGACACCCCTAGCACCTCAATCCTAGATGGAGCATTCTCAAATGAGAACCGAGAGTATAAATTACAAACGGAAACTCTAACCGACCTATACACAGGTCACACCTATCACGTGGGTTGGTTAGATGTCCTACAATCCACAATGGGTGCTACTAGTGTGGAGGATCAACAACAAAGAGTTTGTGAGGTCATCCATAGGGTTATTGAGCTAGAGAGACAGAACAAGGGGATCCACATGCCTTCAACGGGTCTCATGAGATTCTTGGATACAAGAAAGGCTAAACAACCGACCTTATCGCAAATGGAGACTCCCTCGGTAAGTCCGATGGATCCTCCATATGTTGTTCCGCCAGGGGTCTCGATGCAATCTGAGCCCACAAGTGATAGGTTTACCTTTCCATGTCTAGCTCATCTTTCCCTTGATGACACCATGGCTACCATGCCTACCCCAATGATGGGCATGCCAAGAAACACGCCATGGAACTCATTTGTTAGTAAAGCACCGCTACATGGTAGCTCAATGCCTGCAACAGTACCTACAAGTGTGTACCAAACGTATATACCTATAGGTCCTCGTACTCATGTAGTCCCTACCCCTCCCATTGTTTCAACTACCTATGCTCCACAACCACAACACCCAAGCTCTTATTTCCATGGGACTATACCGGCTAGCATTAAAGCATGTTACATCTGACGTCTGCTATGCCTAGGGCCATACATATGAACTTTGGGCTACCACATGGCACAACATCATACCCAACGTGGAACCCAAGGCCTTCCTATGCGCCAAGCCCAATGCCAATACCTACTCCACATGTAGTCTCTGGAGCACCTCCACCCACGGTTCGTGCTCACTTAGGTGACTTGGCAACATTTATGCAAGCTATCGGTCGATCTATTGCTCAAAATATGCGTAACACGCCTGATAGAGAACCTAGAAGTAAAGCAATACAAATAGCCAAGCTCACACAAAAATTTAGTGGAGACGGGGATGTGAGAAAGCATATCGAAGTGTTTGAACAAATATGTGATTCCCTAGGAGAACACAATGACCTGCATAAGGGTAATGCTTTAAGCCTAACCTTAAGTGGGAAGGCAGGAGATTGGTATAGAACCCTAAGGGCGGAAGAGAAAATGATTTACCCTACTCTTAGGAGACTGTTCTTAAAAGAATACATACGAGAGAAGATGCTTTGGGGTGTAGCCTCTCAGCTCCAGAAAGCCCAATGAGAGGAAGGAGAGTCGGTGAGAGACTTTATTAGTCACTTAAAGCATTTGAATTCTTTTTGTAATCCAAATAAACGCTTCAACAATAATTAATTACTTGATAGATTCATTAGGGGATTACAACATGAGGATATCTACAATAGCCTTGTCATTAGAGGTATCACCACTTGGGAAGCAGTCACCACCAATGCGATTCAATTGGAGGATAATTTAATGATTCAAGGAGAAAGAGCGTTTGTTGAGCCTAAATCTATTAGCTCGCAAGCATCCGGGCATCAGCCAATGACCCTAAAGCCTATTGCTAAGGAGCCAAAGATGTCTGAGATGACTTTAGCAGATCTCACCAAGGCCATTCAAGAGATTCTTAGAGATAATCGTGCTCCAGTAAACAATCATATGTATCCAAGAAGGGAGCAACAATGCTGTTCAGTATGCTATGGACCGCATAGTACCAGTGAATGCCCTACTTTTAGAGTAAAATTCAATGGGAACTGCAATGCCTGTGGGAGGTATGGTCATCAAGCTAAGGATTGCATAGTATTTAAGCACGCGATGGCCAATAGACCAACCTTAGCATGGACAGACACACCTCGAGTCTCTGCATTGATATCGGCCCCACCTCTTGAATAAACAACACAACACATGGTCCCTAGGGCCCAAAATGTTGTTCAAACAACACCCTTACCACCTCCAGTACTAGGACCACAACCACCACATCCAAGAATCACTTCTGTGAATCAAGTGGGTTGTGAGTCATCTATTGCTTGTTTGGAAGGATGTGAGGAAGATATAGACCCTAATATTGCCTATGGGATGGATGTGCTTGAAGAAAGTCCACAATGCTACATGGAGGACTATTGGGGACAAGTCAAACCTGTATACAAGTAGATGCTCTTACGGCAAGAGGCCAAAATATCAATTACATTGCTAAGAGACCACCTCTTCAATGCTATGAGTGTGAAGGTCCACATCGTGTAGCCGAGTGCCCTATTAGGCTACAAAAGAACGCCACACTAATGCAAACCAATCAAGCGAGCACGTCTACAATGCCGATACTCATGTGTGATCGATGTGGCATAAATCATTTGATTGCCCAATGTCCAAATAATCCAAATGCACCGAAGATCACGCCATTAAACTTGATTAAGGTTATCAAGGAGCCATCACAAAGTACACCTGTGGTACTAGTAAATGTACTCACACGATTGATGCTCCAAAAACAAAATTATATTCTTGAGGAAAGAGACACGGCATCAATTGCCCAATCTCAGGAAAAGAAGAAAACACGAAGGAAGAGATCGCAAAAAGCAGCGAAGTCAGACCCCGGTTCAAAGACCAACATAGGGACTGGTGACGATCCCGTATATATGAACGACGCTGAAGAGGATTCTGATGCAGGTGAAACCATGGAGATCAAAACGACCACTAAGATAGAAACCAACAAGGAAGAGAGCCACAATGGCCAGGATCCAAGAAGAAGATAGGAACTTATCCAAACCCTACAAAGGAGATCGAGCGAGTCAAGCAATAAAGGAGTTTTGTAGAAGATACCCAAAGGGATCTAGAACCAGCACCTAGGCAAAGCCAGATTACCGACACCATGTTCCCTACGCAACAACAACCTCACCAAGTCCATAGACCCTTAGCCATACCTAGTGTCATCCAAGAAGAAAGTGACTTAAAGTCATGGGAAAGTGGGTGTACTCACTTCTTGATGGAAAGAATGTTTACAGAGGGACACCCTGATCCTATCAAAGAAATGGAGATCCCATCTTCCCCATGTCAAGGGACTGAAGCCCAAAAGGGGCCGTTAAACATTGCCAAATTGATGGATTTCATGTCTGTAGAAGTTAAAACCACCATCATGTCCAAACTATATAAAGACCCTGAGCTAGTCTCAGCTCTTTGAGCCTTCCTCAATGGAGAACTAAAGTTTGGGCTACCACAATTTGCACAGATGGATGGAGTTGGGGAGATGCCAATAGAGGAAGAACACTTAGATCCACAACACAACCTAGATGAGAACCTTGTTATAGAAATACCTGTTAACAAGTTGGGATATACTTTGAGGGTGATGAATCCAATGCGACCATACCAATCACTACTAAGGGATTAACTTGAAGGGAATCCTTGATGGTGGCGTTGGGGTTAGCATTGTGACTAAATATTGATGGAAAACTATGGGAAGACCTCACCTTGCGACCACAACCATAGTAGTGAAGATGGCCAATGGGTCTAGTGTAAACCTATTGGGATGCTAGAAGATCTCAAGATCAAGGTCTTTGAACATAAAATAAGGATTACCTTCATTGTTATGGATTTCTCCAAGCACACTATAGTATCAGAGATGATCTTAGGACGTCCTTTCATGAGGGAAGCAAAAATGATGCATGACTGGTCTAAAAACCATGTCTACTTGCAGTTCCAAGATTCTGTCATTTGAGTGGATCTTGTAATTGGTCGAGCACGTCCTCTAGGAAACAAGTTTATAATTGATCATAAATCTGACACCACAGTTCACTCGGCCCCATTGCAGTATTGTTACACGTGTAAAGCGGACACTGATGTTGGGGAAGATTCTCCTTATATAGATGTACTACCTGGAATGAGTGAGTTGGACAATAGGATTGGGTCTACCTAGTAGAACCCATAGACACTTGGGGAAATAGGGGGACGATCTGGGTAACACCTGAGGGGGATGAAATGCCTGTACCCTTAAATATGCTACAAGCAATGCATATAGCTTCTGACAAGACCCATCTTAATATAACGAAGAAAACATACAAGTGGGTCCTTAAAGCTTCTTTAGAGACCATAGCTAGTGCTAAAAGACACAAGCCTGGTAAGAGACGTCCCAACTCGATCCAAGAAATTTAAGGAAACATGGTGTGGGATTCCTAAACGACTATTGGAAGCCCAAGGCTACTATCAAGGAAATGATCAAATCTGGGTGCCAAAACGTAGATTGTGTTCTTACTTGTCATTGGGCCCATATGAGCTCAATCCTATGGCTTCAAAACAAATTGAAGATCGCGGAAAGGCAAAATCATGGAATGCTACACACCTGCTCCAAAGCTAGTTTGGGTATCGAAGAAAGAACGATTTGTTCCACCTAGCTCAAGAACAAGGAAATCAAATGAAGCTTCTTTCTCTTCGTGTAGTTCCTATACGGAAATAGAAGCTTCAACACAACCTTCACCTACCATTGTACATATCCATACAAGCAAAAAAGAGTTTGCACCTCCCGTTGTAAGTTCACCACCTACAACAATGTTGCAAATAAAATCATGGGAGAGTACCTTACCACCCTTGCAACTAGATGAAACGCATTGGTGGTCAAAAAATATTGGTTAAAGCCTTCACCCATAACAACTTGGAACAATTGGTTTCAAAAGGTGACGACATCATTCCAAAAGGTATGATCTACCCAAGGAAGGGGGGAGTGTTTGCTGACATCCGTCATTCGCTTGCTTCTCTCTCAACCTTCCTCCTTGACCTCTCAATCCATTAAGAGAAATATGAACCTTGCATGGGCCTTGTAAGGAATCCTAATTTTTAGGGATTAAGGCTAATGATGTGTAGGGTTAAGGGGACAAGGGCATTCAAGAAGTTAGTTTTGAGTAGGATTTTCTAGCCTTTTTTGTAGACACATGTAGGATGTGGACCTAGGAGGTCACCTTCTCTCTCTAGCTTTTTGAAAGTGAAAAGAGTAAAGAGGTGTGGCCACCATAAAAAATGTGGATCACTAAGAGCCAAAATTTGACTTTTTTTAGAAAAAGTTATTTTTACTTATTTTTGACTTAAAACTCCCCCCAACATATATCCATATCAAAAAAGTATTTTTTGATATTTTTTTAAACTTACAAGCACTAAAAGTCCTATTTTTTAAAAAAAAAACTTTCTTCTCTCTTCCTCCTCTCTCCTCTCCCTCCCTGCCCCCTTCTCTCCTCCTTCTCCCCTCTCTCTCCCTCTCCCCCACTGTCCCCTTCTCTCCTCCCTCTCCTTCCCTGCCCCTTTCTCTCTCTCTCTCTCTCTCTCTCTCTCTCTCTCTCTCTCTCTCTCTCTCCCCTACTACCCCCTTGTCTCCTCCCATGTTCCTCTCTCTCCCTCCCCCCTCTCTCTTTTCATCCTTTGCCTCCTCATGCAACAGCTACCATGGTGCTCAAGGACATCACAAATCGTATGCATACATATTTGCTTTTTCGCAACGTTTGCACCGAAGGCCGCACGTGAGGGTGAACAGAGGTCATCCCAGGAACGTCGTACCATGGGTGAGATGAATGTTGATGGTTCTTCAATATCTTGCCAATACTATCACATATTTGAATAAAACACCCCTTTATGCAAGGTAACAAGATACTTCTTACTTTTGATTGTGTTCTTCTTATCATAAACTTTGAAGTCTAAGGTGTTGCCTCTACTTGTTTTGTAGTGCTTGGCACTGACGAAGGAAATTTGGAATGGCGGCCTCTACACCAAAACAAACTCCATTGCGCCACAAGGGAAATCAGATGAGGGCACCACCTAGTCTTGGAAGCGTGGACTAGGACCGCTACACAAAGAGAGAGAGAGAGAGAGAGAGAGAGAGAGAGAGAGAGAGAGAGAGAGAGAGAGAGAGAGAGAGAGAGATCACTATGAATGAAGCATTAACCGTAGTGTGTGTACAAGGAATGGATGACTTCAAACACTCCCAACACAAATAGCATATAGATTACCAAACAATCACTCAAGGATTAGCCAAGATCACATCAAGCACTCTCACACGCATATAAATCATTTCTCTTAATTAACATAAGTAAGAGGAGGAGAGGTTACTAGCATGAAACAATTTGCACTCTAGGATGTGCAAGAATAGAGTGAATGAATGAACTTATGGGCTCATGGTGAGTGATACAAAGGTTCAATGGGGCTGAGGGAGGCTTGAAATTACAAAGGGGAAGGCCTCTTTATATAGGAAAGAGAGTGATTAGGAGTGAGGTTAAGATCCAAGTGTAATTTGTACAAATGAAGCTTGATTAGGGACATTCAACCAATGAAAAAGCTCCTTCCAAGTGATTTGTTGACCAATTAGCTCCATCATCACTTGTATTGTCTTCACTCCTTCCTCCATAGCTTGAGTCCAAGAGCTTCCTTATTTTAAAATGTAAAGAATCTACATAAAATCAATACATATCTAGTAATAATAGAAAGGGGTTGAATGAGAACTTATGAATTACAACAAGATTAAGCATGACTTGAGAGGTGATTAGAAGAGAAATTTTGATGGGTTTTTGAGCTTGAGAGAGAGGAGGAAGGAGAGGAGGGTGAGAAGACTAATGGCTGATTTTTAGAGAAGGTCTCAATGTGGAAAAGGAAGGGTGTGTGTGTGTAAAGGTAGAGGGAGTGGTCTCCACCACAGTTGAAAAATCTGGCGTCCTCCATTTTGGCCATATCTCCTAGACCGTAGATGCAAAAATTATAAAAAAAATATGGCCAGAATCTCCAGCTCATCAGCTACAACTTTGATGAAGACAACTGTTCTTGGATCGGAGTGGAAGTATTTTTTAAAAATTCAGCAAAATCATGTGTCTGGTTCCTTCCTTTACCAAGTCTTCCACTTGGGTCCCATTTGTTTGAATCATCATATGGCTCCAAAGCCATGATGATATGAGCCACTCATGACCCTTGAATCATGGGTGCATGGCTCCACAACCACATCATATTTTTTCTTTTCATATTTACATATTTTCCCTTTCCTTTACCACTAGGTTCTCCCTCTACCTTTCACCTCCGGTGAACTAGTCAAGAAAAATTCCTATCAAATCATTTTTTTTTAATTTTTCCAAGAGGTTGTTCTCACTCTTTCTTTTATTGTAAACCTCTAGAAGCAAGGAAAACCAACAGAATATAATAAACAGAAATTTGTAATAGGCTCGGATCATACCCCCCCCAAACCTGGCTAGGGGTATTTATGCCTCTAGCCTACTTTCTTTGATCTTGAGCTGACCTTATCCTGATGTGATAAGGCTTTAGACGCCATCCATTTGTCCTGGTCTTGTGCACTTTACCATGAATGTCTTGAAGTCTGTAAGAGCCATTTTTGAACTTTTTGGTGACCAAGAACTGGCCTTCCCATCGGAAAAGAAACTTTCCATCCTTACGAGTGTTGAAGCGATTGTCATATCGAAGCACCAGAGATCCCTTTTTGATGTCTTTGGATGCTAGCTTTTTGTTGAACTTTTCTCTGCGCTTCTCTACTTCTTGAGAATAGTGGTTGATGGCTTCTTCACGATCCAATTACAGCCTCTCTAGATCCATGATCCTTTGATGTACTTTCTCCTTTTGAGAGCCTACCTGGCTACCCAATATTCGAAGACTTGTTAACTTCACTTCAATGGGCAAAAGCGCCTCCTTTCCATAAACCAAATGAAAGGGTGTGTACCCTAATGTGGTTTTGAAGGAGGTTCTATAGGCCCATAGAGCTCCATTCAGGTGTTTGTTCCAATCTTGGTGCCTAGCATGTACCTGTTTGGTGAGAATTTTGCAAATGATTCCATTTACCTTTTCCACCAAACCATTGCACTGAGGGTAGTAAGGAGTAGAGTGTTGATGCTGAATATTTAGCTTCTTCATGAGTTCTCCTACCAAGTCTGCTCTAAACCCTGGTCCTCTATCAGATAGTATTTCAAGAGGGGTGCCAAACCGGCAACAGATGTGGTCAAAGATGAACTGACTCACATCCTTAGCAGTAATTCTATTGGTCGGCATAGCCTCAGCCCATCTAGTCATGTAGTCTACTCCCATGATGATGTACTCTTTACGTGACTGAGTGCGTGGTAGAGGTCCTATGGCATCAATTCCCCACTTCTCAAAGGGCCCATATACCTTTATTGGGTTCTGAGGTTCAGCTATGAGCCGTCGTGGTCCTGCTTTCTGACATTCATCACATGTTTGACACCAGTATTTGACATCACGATGAAGACTTGGACAAGTAAACCTAGCTTGTAGAACCTTTCTACTAGTGACGTCGTGTGCAAAGTGTCCTCCGCACATATCATCGTGACAAGCTTTTAAAATCTCTTCAATTTCACTCTTCAAAGGCACTCTCCTAAGCACACCATCCTTACCAAGACAATACAAGTCATCATTTACTATGCGATACCTGGTAGCCTTCCTAGCTAACCATCGCCTTTCCCCTGCATTCAAGTGTTTAGGAGCCTCTCCTTGCTCCAGAATGTGCATAATATCTTCCAAGTCCTCCTTGCCTTACTGAAGTGGAAGTTTGATGGCCACTGCTCCCACTATTGACTCATTTAACTTTGATGATGCTAGGTGGTCTGCATCCTTGTTCTGGTCTCTTGGCACATGATGTACTTGTGCCTCCCTAAATCTCCTCATAAGAGCCTTGGCTTCTCTCATTTTAGTAGAGAGACGGGCATTTTTGCAAGCCCATGTACCTTGCATTTGCCTTACCAAAAGCATGGAGTCACCAAAAGCGTTTAATCTCTTAATCGAATTATCGAGGCACCAACGGAGGCCATGAATTAGAGCATGATATTCTGCTTCATTGTTGGAGTGGACATCTTCTAGAGTGATCCCTTCACCATGGATCCTCTCTCCCAATGGAGATAAGACCACGATGCCTGCAGCTGCCTTATCCTTGGTTCTCTTGTATGCTCCATCAAAGTAGAGGCTATAAGCATTGACCAAAGCCTCTGGAGCTGGAGGTGGTGGCAGTTCCTTTCTCTTCGAATGGAAAACTTTTTCATAGCACTTGTTTGTTAAAATGTCGGCTAAGCATGCTCGAGTTGTTCTTTCAACCTGTATTGTATAATCAAACTCTTGAAGTCGCACCACCCACTTTGCTATTTTGTCAGAGATTTCCATATGTTGTAGTGCATAGGGAAACATATCCTCCACAGTGATAATTACAAACCTCTTCGGCAGCAAGTATGGCCGAAATTTGGTTACCGCAAACATGAGAGCTAACACTAGCTGTTCCATCAGGGTGTAGGCCTTCTCTGTGTTTTCGATGAGGCGGCTAGCAAAATACACAGGCCTCATAAAGGATGTTTTTGGATCTTTTTGTAGGAGGGCAGCACCAATGGCCTCTTCTCCCACACTAGGGTTTACAAAGAATGTTTCTTCCCAACAAGGTTGGAGGATTACAGGGAGTGACCCTAACATTTTTTTAATCTCTCTAAAATGCCCATCACTTTCTTCACTCCAAACAAGCGTCTCTTGACGAGTCAGCTGTTGTAGAGGAAATATCACTTGGGAGAGTAAGTGTATGAATCTACTCAAATATCTTAGCTTTTGCAAGAAAGAGATTAATTGTTTGATGGAAGTTGGGGAAGGTAGATTTAGCAATGTTTCTATCTTTTCAGGATCTACCTCGATTCCATCAATGGACACTACATGCCCTAATAGTGTAACCTTGCTTTCCCCAATGTGACATTTGTCCTTGTTTAGTTGTCCACCCAGCTTAGCTAAACGAGTAAATCCTTCATCAATCTTGCCGAGATGCATACTTTTGGAGCTGTAAATACAAAAGTCATCTATGAAAACCCTTATGGACTTACCAAAGTAAGGTTGGAAGACCACGTTCATGAATCGTTGAAAGGTGGCTGGAGCGTTGGTGAGACCAAAAGGCATGACTCGAAATGCAAAACATCCCCATGGTGTGATGAAAGTAGTCTTTTTCTGGTCCTCCTCTGCAATGCGTATTTGAAAGTAGCCAGAGTAGCCATCACACACTGTGTATCTCTCATGGCCTGCTACTTCATTTAGAATCTCATCTTGAAATGGGAGAGGGAAGTGGTCCCTCTTTGTTGCAGCATTTAGTGGCTTGTAATCCACGCACACTCGCCATTTACCATTCTTCTTTGGCCTCACCACTACTGGGGAGACCCATTCTAAATCTTCTACTGGGTATATGAATCCTGCTTCTAAGAGTCTCTTCACCTCAGACAACAGTGCATTTTGTTGCACAACTCCTAATCTTCTTAGTTTTTGTACTACTGGCTTGCTCCCTTCTTTTAGATGGATATGATGCTTCACTACAGTGACACCTGTAATGTGAGTGTAATCAGAAATAAACAATGATGCATGCTTCTTGAGAACATTTAAATAACCCTTCTTTTCTTCTTCCTTTATATCCTTGGATAACATCTTCTCTAGGCTGGCATCCCACACATTCTCCATTTGGATCCTTGGGTTGTCTTCTGATGAGGTAGTTTCCTTTATGGTGACGCCCATGACTTCGAGAGTGCTATCACTCTCTTCACTTGAACTCTCTTCCTCGTCCATGGATGAGGAGCATCCACTTGAGCTCCACTCATAAGCTGACGTCTCTAGTTCAAGGTTCTCTTGTCGCCCATTCTTTAGGTTATAAACCACCTTTCGACTATGGCCACCCATGCGAGGCCTCAACTCCAAGTCTCCTGTTGCCCAATCTTGCCTAGCTCCTATACCCATGAGCCAAGGTCGTCCTAAAATAAGGGGGTATCCTTCTCCCTTTACTGGCATCACATAAGCATCAACCTCTGTAGTGATTCCAAAAACAGAAACTCTCAAAGCTTTCACTACACCCACACAAGTGACAGAGACATTATTAGCCATTTTTTCCCTAAAGTTTGATGATTCCATCACCTCTAAACCCAATTGATGCATTAGCTTTTCTGTCATGACACAAACCTCTGCTCCACTATCAATGTAAGTTTTTGGAATCCATTGTCCCTTGATTTGAGCCTCCACCAAAGGCACTATATCCTTGAGACCATATGCTTTGATTACACTTACTAGCTTACTTCGCTTTGACCTCGTGCTCACCATTTTTGACCATTGTCGTCGAAGCTTTGGGGAGATATGAAGTAGTTGTGGCCAAGTAATCTTTGGTCCTTGAGAACTCACATCAGCTGTCAAGTCATAAGGTTGTGTCCGAGATCCCATAGGGAAATCAGAAATGTCAATTTGAGACCTAGTACGGGTCTTTCTCTTCTTGGCTTCATCTTTAGTTGCCCGAGATGTACTTGCTTCATTGCTTGCATCTTTGCTTGTTTCTTTACCTACTTCTTCTTGGACACGCACACGTTTGATAGGCATTGTAGCCACTTCATCTATCTTCATCTTCCCTTTAGCTATTTCTTCCTGGTTGCTTCTGCCCTTGAGGACCTCCTCCATCCTTATGATGCTCACATTTGGTTGAGTAGCAGGGGCTTGAGCTTGAGCACGAGGTGGCTGCAAAATTTGAGGTTGCCGTTGCTCTTGTGCTTGAGCTCTAGCACGGGGTGGACTTACTTGTTGTCGAGGACCTCTGACAGGGTAGTCATATCTTCTGGGATGAGGGCAATTATACATGCCGTGGCCATTTTCCCCACAATTGTAACACAACATTTCCCTTGCTTGACGTCGCATTGGTGGCCGATTCCCACCATTTCCCTCAATAGGCCTTCTTGCACCCTGCACAAGATTTACTCTCAACCCCTCTAGCTGGTTTGTGAGATTGTTTATTTGTTGGAGCATATCTTCTTGTTGACCTCTATTGAGGTCTGGTGCATTAGGCACATTTGGAGGTATGTGAGAAGCTTCCATAGTTGTGATATTGCCTCCCAAAGCTAGCTGGCCAGCTTGGGCTTGATAGAGAATCTTTCTATTCTTTTCCCTAGCAATTCTTAAGGCATCTTCAAAAGCATTTGGAAATTTGCTCTTTACCTTCTCCCTTAGCAAGGGGTACAAACCTGAGATAACTCGATCCTTTTGGAGGCAATTGGGAGCTCGCTCACCAGGGTTTAGTGAGTCTGACCATTGCCCCCAAAGTTTCAGAAAACCTTCCTCATAGGTTGCATAACCATGAGGGTCAACTTGATGAAGGGACAGAAGCCGTTGCCATAGTTCTTCTGCCGAATTGGCTCGTTGAAATCTTCGTAGGAAAGCCACCTTCAATCCCTCCCAATCAATTCTTTGGGTTGGATCTAGAGCCTGGAACCATACCCTAGCTTCTTCTTTGAGCACCAAAGGAAAAGCTCTCAATTTCAATGCTTCGTCATCCCTCCCAGAGACAAGGAAAGCCATCTCCAAGTTATCCAAAAAATCCCCAGCATTTTCCCCACTACGCCCAAAAAAATTTGGGAAAGCCATCATAAAAGTGGGTTGCCTTCCTCTCAATACAGCACAAAGATGAAAACGTTTAGGCCCAAATCATATCTTATTAAGGGTAGAATAAATGGATTGATAGATGCATTAATCTCAGCTAGACGACGAGGGCCTAGTAAGTCCCTTATGATGTTTTGGAACCTAAGCTTTGTGCTAGCTATTATATGCACAGTTTGTCTAGCAAGAGGTTGGAAAGGTCCATATAAATCCCTATGATTCATGGAGTATGCTTAAAGCAAGATGAAGATGTGAACATCAAAAGATACATTATACTCCAAAATAGGAAATATTATAGGGTCAGGGGACAACAATATCTCTCTCAACATCTCAGCTCCAAAATAGAAGACCAATCTTTGTTGGAAAAAAATCTTTCTATCAATGCGCACATTCACCCTAATATTCTGAACTGATTGAAAGTTGTAGAAAATGGGATTATTCATTGGTGCATTAAATACAAACTTCCATGAAGCACTTCATTGAAGTTGAGCTCTCTTGGATCCCACCATTTGAGAGATGCGAAGAATTTGCTCACCAGTGATTAGCCTAGCTTTGGTGTGACCATCTTCAGCCTTGTAGAGTTCATAGGGTTCGATGGCTACCCTCTCAACCACCTTGAGCCTTCTTGCTAGTAGTAGTTGGAGTGCATCACCATATGTAGCCTCTTGCCAATACCGCACCCCATTGATGTGTAGCTCCCCCTCCAAAAACTTGTTAATTCCCGAGTTTGAGAGTGCTTTCACCACCTGAAGTCGAGGCTTCAAAGGAAGTGTCTTCACACTAGCCACAAAGCACTCAACACAATTTTTTGACCTAGGGACTTGATGACTACAAGATTTTCCTTGAAGCAAAGAAGGGTGTGTGTAGTTAACTCTCTTTACCCGCATACGTGCCGTTTGTCGATAAAGACGCTTCTTTTCTCGAGCTTCTTGGGGAGACCATAGTGGAAGTCTCGGAGAATTTGATGGATCTTCCTTCATAGGATTGATAGAGCGCTGCTTGAGAACTCCTCAGTGGGGGCACCAATTTATGACAAAGGAAATTTGGAATGGCGGCCTCTACACCAAAACAAACTCCATTGCGCCACAAGGGAAATCAGATGAGGGCACCACCTAGTCTTGGAAGCGTGGACTAGGACCGCTACACAAAGAGAGAGAGAGAGAGAGAGAGAGAGAGAGAGAGAGAGAGAGAGAGAGAGAGAGAGAGAGAGAGAGAGAGAGAGAGATCACTATGAATGAAGCATTAACCGTAGTATGTGTACAAGGAATGGATGACTTCAAACACTCCCAACACAAATAGCATATAGATTACCAAACAATCACTCAAGGATTAGCCAAGATCACATCAAGCACTCTCACATGCATATAAACCATTTCTCTTAATTAACATAAGTAAGAGGAGGAGAGGTTACTAGCATGAAACAATTTGCACTCTAGGATGTGCAAGAATAGAGTGAATGAATGAGCTTATGGGCTCATGGTGAGTGATACAAAGGCTCAATGGGACTGAGGGAGGCTTGAAATTACAAAGGGGAAGGCCTCTTTATATAGGAAAGAGAGTGATTAGGAGTGAGGTTAAGATCCAAGTGTAATTTGTACAAATGAAGCTTGATTAGGGACATTCAACCAATGAAAAAGCTCTTTCCAAGTGATTTGTTGACCAATTAGCTCCATCATCACTTGTATTGTCTTCACTCCTTCCTCCATAGCTTGATTCCAAGAGCTTCCTTATTTTAAAATGTAAAGAATCTACATAAAATCAATACATATCTAGTAATAATAGAAAGGGGTTGAATGAGAACTTATGAATTACAACAAGATTAAGCATGACTTGAGAGGTGATTAGAAGAGAAATTTGATGGGTTTTTGAGCTTGAGAGAGAGGAGGAAGGAGAGGAGGGTGAGAAGACTAATGGCTGATTTTTAGAGAAGGTCTCAATGTGGAAAAGGAAGGGTGTGTGTGTGTAAAGGTAGAGGGAGTGGTCTCCACCACAGTTGAAAAAACTGGCGTCCGCCATTTTGGCCATATCTCCTAGACCGTAGATGCAAAAATTATAAAAAAAATATGGCCAGAATCTCTAGCTCATCAGCTACAACTTTGATGAAGACAACTTTTCTTGGATCAGAGTGGAAGTATTTTTTAAAAATTTAGCAAAATCATGTGTCTGGTTCCTTCCTTTACCAAGTCTTCCACTTGGGTCCCATTTGTTTGAATCATCATATGGCTCCAAAGCCATGATGATATGAGCCACTCATGACCCTTGAATCATGGGTGCATGGCTCCACAACCACATCATATTTTTTCTTTTCACATTTACATATTTTCCCTTTCCTTTACCACTAGGTTCTCCCTCTACCTTTCACCTCCGGTGAACTAGTCAAGAAAAATTCCTATCAAATCATTTTTTTTTAAATTTTTCCAAGAGGTTGTTCTCACTTTTTCTTTTATTGTAAACCTCTAGAAGCAAGGAAAACCAACAAAATATAATAAACAGAAATTTGTAATAGGCTCGGATCAGCACAAAGGTTGCTTTTATGCACAAATAGTGAAAGGCTGTAGGTTAGAGAGGCCAAGTGTCACCATTTTCCCTCTAAAACAGTCTTCTTTGTTACATCTTGCAGGTAGGTGCTTCAAATCCATGCTTATTAGGGGTGGTAATCTTATCCTAATGTATATTTTAGGATTGTTTATTCCCAGTTAGATAGAAATACTTGCAAATTTGTATAACAGATACTTAACAAGTGTCTTCATTATATAGCTTGCAAATGTTGAATTCATACATGTTTTTGTTACAAGGTGACCTCTTGCTATGCTAGTTGAGTAGCGTTGTTTGCAAGAATGGCTCAAAGAACTGGCATAACATGAAGCTTTTACGGTGGCACAAATCTCTCCTCAGCGGCAATGTGGCTCCCACTACACCAAAAATCATTATGCTAACATGGAGAGATCCCTAGTAGGAGAATGCAAAAACTTTTCATCAGCAACAACACACCCTTTCCTAACATGAGGGCACTCCTACCAAAGATATTTTTATGTGAAGGTCACCCCAGGAGCATACCATGTCATGGAATGGATGTAAGAACTATGACCGCACTACTCCTTGGAAGTTGTTCACAGATGTATGTTTATCAAAGTTAATGAGAAGAAATTTGGACTTTTTTGTTTGTTGATGTGTAAGAGCACTCTAGGTCTACCATATTTTAGATTGTTTGATAAGTTAAATAAAATATGTAGTCATTTAAAGTGTAAGTTTGTTTTTGTTTGGTAAAATTGTACATGAGAAGACATAATAAAGTATAAGAGATCTTGATGGAATAAACCTCGATTAGATTCCTACCATGCACTTGTGACACCAGACCTCTCCTTGAACCCTTTGATTTCTATCATTGTGGGAAATCCAAGGGTGGTCTATTTTCAAAATTTTAGCAATAACTTAAAAAAAAAAGAAATTTTGGTTATTTTAAAGTTTGTACACAGTTTAGGAGTTCATTCTGATTGTTTTCCTTCAGTTTTAATTTTTGATCGAGGGCACTCCTTGGAAGCCACTTTTGAAGGTGTTAGGGTGAGATTTTGAGAAAGTTTTGTATGTAGGAAATGCAGTCCTTAACACAATAAAAAACATTGGTTCTCTGAGTATTTTCAGATTCCATGGTTTTAATGCTCGTTCGAGCCCGTAGATTAAGGAAAAAGTAAGAAATGTCTGTTTTACATCATTTTTTAAGAAATTGCCAACTTGCACGTTGATTTTTGAAGAATCCGAGTAGGATATGATTTTTTTGTATCACACGATGGTCTAAGAGCGCGACGAGATGAACAAATTTATGTGAGACAAGCCCAGGCAGATTCGGAGCCAATTGAACACTAGAAGCTCTTGAAAACAGCCTAAAAGTTCAACACTTATAAAATAAAATAATAATAATAAAAAAATGACCACTTGTATTATGGCCATGCATAAAAAAAAATCTTATACTTGTCATTTTAGGGCCCCAGGGACCCTCAACATGAGGGGCCACAAGGGCGCGCAAATTGGCCATACAAAATTTTTGGATGGCCAATTTGCGCACCCTTGTGGCCCCTCATGTTGAGGGTCCCTCGGGCCCTAAAATGACAAGTATAGGCTTTTTTTAATGCATAGCCATGAGATAGAATTGGGAAATTTAATGTATTCATAGCAAACTCCCCCCCCACAATGGCAAATAGCTAAACATTGTATCATGCCATGCATTAACAAAAAGCTTGTATTTTTTTGGATGGCCAGTTTGCGCGCCCTTGTGGCCCCTCTTGTTGAGGGTCCCTGGGGCCCTAAAATGACAAGTACAAGCTTTTTGTTAATGCATGGCCATGAGATAGAACTGGGTAGTTTAATGTGTTCATAACAACCCCCCCCCCCCCCCAAAATGGCAAATACCTAAATCTTGTATCATGCTTATCAACCATTTTTTACTTCCTTGTGTCCATCCCCTGTTGTTGGAAATATCTTGGTCCCTATTTGTGCCTGGATGGCCATTCTACGCGCCGTTGTGGTCCCTCTTGTTGAGGGTCCCTAGGGCTTCAAAATGACAAATAGGGGCTTTGTTTTAATGTATGGCCATGAGATAGAGTTGTAGTGTTTGTTGTCCGGAGTATTCACTATGTAAAATTTTCCTATATCATGTGCGTTCACGACAATGGATTGAAAGTAGCCCTTATAGGCCTTACCTACACATGTTTCTGTAACTTTACAAGAATATAAATTCCCTTCTGTTGAACACATGTGCTATGTTACATATACTTTAGTGAACTCCCAAGGTCAAAGGCCTCACAAATTTTGTGCACTTAGAATATTTAGCACTAGAAATCAACCAAACAAGGAGCCAATTTTTACTTCCTTGTGTTCACCTCGTGTTCTTGGGAATGTTTTGGTTAAGCCATTTCTTTGGTATTTGAAACCACATGTGACCCCTATTGTTATAGTATCCAACCAAAGGTTTCTTGATTAACAGTTATATAGGTTCGAGTGATACATATCTTCTATGTTAACAATGCATGTATCTATAATTTATGTTTACACTTTCTCTATCCAAATGAGCTACATAGTAAAAATCAAATCCGCAATTCAACAATTAAGTTCACAAGGTGATAGCTATTGGTATGATCTTTAGCAATACCAAATAGATAGCTACCAATAGCAAATGAATAGGGATATTTAAGAAGGTTTGATACCAAAAACTTGTCAACACTACTCAAAAAGGTGGAAAGTCAAAGGCTTTATAATATATATGATGAAACAAGAATAAATAATAAGTCACCCCTATATATCTACACCTCCATCTCAAGTTGTCATTTCTCTAAGTCAAGCTTGGCATAGTCATAGTATGGAAACAATAACATTTTGGAAAGCAAAATTTAGCTTTCTCAACTTTTGAAATGTTGCTATTGATATATATTCAACATCCCCAAATGAGGACATCTTGACAAAGGTTATGATCCACTTAATAAGAATAACCATTAGTGATTAAACTGAAATCAAAATACTGCATGAATTTCTTCTTCATGGTGGAATGATTAAGACTTGAAACTTCAAACATCTTATAAGAAAATCAGAATATCCATAAAAATCAACAATATTTCTCAAATTTGTATGAAACTCTAGTAATCTAAATTAAATACTCTCACTCAGTGTGACACCATTTAACAAAAAGAAATATTTATATTGCATTTATAGAGGAATCCAGCCTCATAAAAATAATTACAAATGGAGACAATGTTGTTGTTGTTAAGCTTCTCTTACAAGTATTTGTCTTTCTCGTCTAGAGATTCATATACACGAGTATTTGTGTGTCTATGACACTAGGGAAGATAGTAGTACTATAGGGATGGCTTTTCTAAGAGCTCATAGAGAGTACCTATTGGTTCAAGATTCTACAAAAATCCTACTATTCTTATCAAAATCTTTTAACAGGGTAGTGAAAGGTTCCTCACGGAACAAAAATAGGGTGATTTCCATCTCTGCACATGGTTACTTGCTCATGTCCTCTCAAAACAAGTTGACTCTGTAAGTAAACAACAGATTATGTGAGCACAAAGTTATAAAGTACAAAATGATATCATTCTAATAATCTAATGATAACTATACAAAGAATAAATTATAAGAAAAATCTTTGATGACTCTCCATAGATAACACAACTTACTTACATTGTGAGACTCAATCACATGCTACAAAACTATAGATGGCACACCAAAGCCATCAACAAAATAGCTCTTAAGCTCTGAATGTAAGCTACAAGGGTAGTTTTCTCACCATTCTATCTTTATGTTGGAGATGAATCCTTGCAATGCCCATGCACTATTCACACCTCCTGTTCTTGTGGTATGCAAGTCATGTGAGTTGATGTTTTTTTCACCTTCGGGAGTAGAGGTTTCCATGTAGTACGAGTGAATGAAAGTAGAAGGAGGAGAATCTTGTTTCATGCTCTAATGGAGGTGAGAGAAGGGAAAGGAGCTATCTTGGTGTGGAACTATGTGGTGGGCAAGGGGAAGAGATGGGGGAGAAGTTTGCTTGGTGCTAAAATGGAGATGGGAGAAAGCTAGTAGAGAGATAATGTTGGACTATAGGGGGTGCATGTGGTTGTTGCAGCCATGGAGAGCTTGGAAAAGGGTTTGTAAAGAGAGAAGATCACTTTTTAGCTATAGAATAGATTTGGAAAGACTTGGAGGGTGAAAAATGATGTTTTAAATTTTTGTGGAAAAATTTAATTTTTTGGAATTTTTTAGTGCACGTTTTTTACTTTTGGAGGTGAAAAATACTTTTTTGACCATGAAATAGGTTAGGGGACCTTTTAAGGAGGGAAAACTTGAAATTTGAATTTTTTTGAAAATTTTAAATTTTTAGTGTATTTTTAAATCGGGGCCAAAAAGTGGGGGAAAAAAAGTCAAAGTGGTCTCCCCCCCCCCCCCCCTCCCTTTCCCTTAGTCACCTCCCTTACCTTCTCACTAGGTAAGAGGCCATTAAGAGGTGTAAAGCTACCTTGTCCCCCTACTTTTTTGAGGGTATAGAGTGTGTCCTCCACCCTCTTCATATTGGCTGGCCTCTAATTAACCTTAATCCCAAAGGGCCCCTAGAGGGTTCATATTTTTCCTAATGTCTCCAATCTTAGGGAATGTATATATAAAGCCTTATACTCACAAAAACAAGATAAAAAAGTAAAAGAGCAAGAGCCATAACACAAAATCATAAAAACACATTATGCACAAGAACACAACTCTTGTAATATTTGCACTCTAACCATCCTCTATTTGCGTGTATAGATATGGCTAGTACGTTAGTCTCATTGTCATAATAATCAATATCTAATTCTCCTAGATGATTTTCTCATGTTAAACTGATCATTTAATATGGGGAAGTGCCAGGGGAGAAAAAGCTAGAATATTGGTTAAGCTAGTAGACCGGCCACAATAGGGATTCAAAGGAGGGAAAATAGGGATCCAAAAGGGGGAGCCATCTGCAGAAGAACCATGTGCAACAATGGGCTAAAAAGACCCTAAGGTTCAGCCCATTAAGACTTCCAAAATGCTAAGGTTCCCAAATTTCAAAGGTTGTGTCCAAGGTCAACCTTAAGGGAATTGGATGCTTTGTGTGTGACCAAAAAAAAGTCTTTGAATATCCCTACATAGGAGGGGGCGACCTTAAGGGAATTGGATGCTTTGTGTGTGACCAAAAAGAAGTCTTTGAATATCCCTACATAGGAGGGGGCGAGCCTAGCAAGTAGGGGATGAGAGAGAAGGCCACACACACACACACACACACACACAAGCTCCCTTTACACAAAGGGAATGAGGGACACATGTCAGCTCCCTACGCCAGATGCCCACAAGGTGTACCCAATTTCTATTGGATGACCCTTGAAGTGGACCAATGAGAATTAGGCTAGAGTAAATTTAGCCTAATTAATTTTAAAACACTTAATAAAAAGAACCAATGAAAATTAAGTCTCCTGGATGATTATTGGACAACCCGTGAAGGGGTCCAATAGGAATTGAGCAGCCCAATGGGCTACTTAATTCCTATTGGTCAGAATGGGAAAAGGTCCAATGGGGATTTAATTCATTTAAATCAATTAAGTTTAATTGATTAAGCTCTCACAAAAGGGGAAAGGGGGACACATGTCAGAAGGCTATCACTTATGCTGCTTAATAGCCATTGGCTTGACTTGGGGAGGTCCAATGGGGAGCCTGCAAGAGCAAATAGTAAGAGGGCTCGCCCAAGAGAGAGAGGGGGCTGATTTTTGCAAGGCATTATCACACACACACACACACACACACACACACACACACACACACAATCTCATGTGTGAAGAAAGAGAAGACTATCTCTTCCCAAGCTTTAATGGAGAGCTCATCACCTACTCCAAGCTTGTGAGATAGAAGCATACATCGACACACTCTTGGTGTGGATGCAAATCCAACCAAGAGCCAAGCTTCAATGCATGCTCATCTCTTCTATCAAGCTAATTACTAAGCTAAAGCTATGCTAATATGAGTGATTATGTGAGGAGATGTACATCTTTCTCGTAAGATACTCCTTCTTCCTCTCAATCTACTCTCATACCCTGCTAGCTCTCACCATCTTCGAAGGTGTGTGAGGTCTTGGGTCTGAGAACGGGGATAATTAAAGTTGTGTTTGCTAAGTGTTTTGCTTAGTGCATGAAGCTTTCATCTTCATTGCACTAGCTAGTCTTGAAGGAACACAAAGAATTGTATTGTACAATGTCTCTCTTGGTGGGAGAAACCATAATACAAAGCCTTTTGGAGGGGGGACCGGATCCATGCAAATCCTGTCCTCAACTGTTGTCAATAGCTTAATTTCTCTCTCTTTTGAAAGTATTTTTGATGCTATCTAACTAGGTGTTATGCTTTTTGTTGCTCTCTCCACCCAAGCACTCTTGTAATTCTCATTAGGAATCTATTCTAATGAAATGCCCACTATGTTCATGCTAATTTCCGCTACACACAAGCTTTTAGGCCATTAAATGTTACATTGGTATCAGAGCACAAGGTTTCTCTTTTCTTGCTTTAGAAGGGAGGTCCTCAAGCTAGTAGCTATAAATGGTTGGTATTATTAATTGCCCGTGAGTAAGTAGAATAGGGATTTTTCAGCCTTGCAGTGCGCCTGCCTTTGTGCAGTTAACGGGGCATCACCGTTGAGAGCTATGGTCTTAATAGTGGAGTCCTATGGGGCTTGCCTATTGCCTACGGCTTAACCACTATTGAGCTATTAGAAGCTTGAGTGGAGCCGGTGCTGTTTTGGTGTCGAAAGACCCTCTCTTCTATTCCTTGCAATTAATGGTATTCGAGCCGCGGGTACGGTAGCTTGAGTGCTTTTTTTTAAAGGGGTAAAGAGGAGTAGCAACTAGGTCTTGAAGTGCCAAAGTACACCTAAAAATTTTACACCTAAAAATTGTTAGAATGGCTGACAATAGTAAAGAGAGTGAAATTAATGTTGATAACTTTGATTTTGCTCATGAGCAAGCTACTAATGATGCTTCAATGCTTGTTAACTATTTTGTTTCTAGGCTTCAAGAAGCAATGGGCAATCCATCTCTCCAAAGTGAAGTGCAACGGCAGCTCCGTGCTCACGGGATTCTCCAAGCTCATCACCATGACGAGAGAACACCTAGGAAGCCTCCTTGTTAGACTCCCAAAAGAGGTCTCTCTCCGATTCGGGAAGAAGAAGAGAATCCGTATGAAGGGCTCAAGAATTTACTTCTTGATGATGCATCTCCTTCCCAAAGGAGAACTAAAGAGCCTCCACCGAAGGAACGAGAAAGAAGTGAGTCTCCCGCCAGCTCAACGGAGATGGCTCCACGAAGACGGCGAGCTAAACGCTCTCCATCACCACCAAAGCGGAGAAGACCATCACACTCTTCTCCATGCCATAATTCAAAGAGGGATGATAAAAAGCAAGAGAAGAAAAAGGCGAGAAAGAGGACACCCACTTCTCCATCTTCTTCATCCTCTTCCTCTTATGAAAGTGATGGTGAAGACAACGAAGATCAAGACAAGAAAAAGGCGAGAAAGAGGTCACCCTCTTCTCCACCTTCTTCAAATTCTTCACCTTCTGAAGAAAGTGATGGTGCAACCTTTGAACCATCAAAAAGAAGAGGCCATAGGAAATCATATGCCGCATGGAAGAGGTCATCCAAGCTGAAGAAATTCAAAGAGGGAGGGAAGAGTATCTCTTTCCTTACCTATGATGGTACCTTTGGTGCTACGGACAAAGTCTTGGCCTTTATCCAGCAATTTGATGCGGCGTTTGGAGACGAGGGCTTCACGGAGTCCTCTAAGCTACGCCATGTAGCTATGCACTTTCAAAAGTCCGTCAGGCAATGGTGGTCTAGCCTACGAGCCAACGGTGAAGCTCCACGAACATGGAAAGCTTTAAGAGCTTCCATTATGAAGCAATTTTTGGCCACCGATGCCAAAGACAAAGTACTCACCGAATGGCGAAGCTTAAAGCTCTCTCCCTATGAATCCATCCACGAATATGAAGACAAGTTTTGGGACCTACAACTCAAAGCCACTGTCTTCAAAAAGTTGGATTTTGGAGAGCAAAAGCAACAATTTTGTTCGGGCTTAACCGAAGAAATGGTGGAGTATGTCAACTCCCAAAGGCCACGTACCATATCGGCGGTAATACACCATACTATGGTGGCCTCTCGAATCAATTTCCAAACGGGGGCTAAAAGAAATAATAAGCCCACGGAAAACAAGGGTTCCAATGAGCCTAAGGGGAAGGACAATGTCCAAAAGTCTCCCAAGGGCAACTCCAACAAAGCTAAAGAGAAGGGAGTTTACAAAGGTAAGAACAAACTCTCTCCTGAAGAGCTTGAGCGTTATCGCAAGGATAACCGGTGTTTCAAGTGCGGCGAACAAGGGCATGCGTACCGCGCTTGTCCCCAAAAGAACAACTGTCAAGATCCTCCTAGAGCTTCCTTGGTTGAAATCCAAGAGGAGGAGACTCACCAAACTCACCACAAAGGATCTCCTCTATGCCATGCTTGGGGAAAGGTAAGAGAACATGATGCTTTTATTCTCTTTGACCCTGGTTCTACTCACAATTTTATATCTATAGAGTTGGCCACCAAGCTAGGCATACAATCCTACGAGATGGGAGATGTCTTACCCGCCGCAGACAGTGCCTTCAAGGGGCAAGAAGCTTCAGTCACTCCCTTAATTGGGAAATTGAGGCTTCATGTCCAAGGCTATGTGGACAAAGAGGACTTCTTTATCTCTCCTCTCAAGCATGAGGAAGTAATCCTAGGGGCACCATGGTTTGACCGCCTGGCTGCCTATGTTAAATTTCCTGAAAGGAGAATCTCCTTTAAGTTCAGGGAAAAAGACATGTATATAGATGCTAAGGAAATGGGTAACACTATTCCCATTGTACATACACCAGCTTTCAACAAGTCAATAAAGAGCTCTATTTCCATGTACATGATATTTGTTAAAGATTCTCAAAATGAACCTAATGCTTTAGCAAAAGAAAATAAAAGCAACCAAAAGGAATTAGAGTTATCCAATTTTCTCAAGGGGTTTCAAGATGTTTTTATTGACGACATCCCTTGTGAGCTACCTCCTAAACGAGGTAATGATGACCATGCAATTGAACTTCTTCCAGGAAGTTCACCGCCTAACAAACCTCCTTATAGAGTTTCTCAAGCTCAACAAGAGGAGATTATGCGGCAAGTGCATGAGTTAGTTGAGAAGGGCATGGTTAGGCCTAGCTCATCTCCATTTTGCTCACCTGTGCTATTAGTGCAAAAGAAAGACGGAACATATCGTATGTGTGTCGACTATAGAGCACTAAATAGGATCACTATCAAAAATAGTTTTCCCATTCCACGGGTAGAAGAACTATTTGATAAGCTACAAGGATCGACCTACTTCAGTAGGCTTGACCTAAAAAGTGGCTATCATCAAATAAGGATAGTTGATCAAGATATTGTAAAGACCGCATTTCGCACCACATTTGGTCTTTATGAATACATTGTCATGCCTTTTGGCTTGACCAATGCACCAGCCACATTCAACCGCTTGATGGAGAAGCCGTTCAGGCCTCATTGAACCTTCACTAGAGTGTTCTTTGATGATATTATCATCTACTCTAATTCATTAGACGAACACAAGCAACACCTCCAGGTAATATTTCAAGTTTTGAGAGAGAATAAACTTATGTTAATCAAAAGAAAAGTGAATTTTTCTTGCAAGAGATTCAGTATTTAGGTCATATTATCTCTCAAGATGGCATCCAAATGGATCGATCAAAGTTAGAGGTAATAAAAGGATGGCCTAAACCAAGGAATCTTCATGAACTAAAAAGCTTTATAGGTATGTGTGCATACTATAGACGCTTCATAGAAAAGTTCTCACAAATTGCGGGATCATTACATGACCTAACAAAGAAAAGCGTTAGGTATACATGGTTTACTAAGGAGAACAATTCTTTCAAAAATCTTAAAGAAAAGCTTATCTCTCAACCTGTGCTTACACTACCGGATCTCTCAAAACCATTTGAGGTCCAATGTGATGCTTGTGGTGATTGCCTTGGAACCGTTTTGCTCCAAGAAGGGCACGCCATAGGCTATGAGAGTTGAAGGCTCGACCCTGTTGAGCAAGCTCTAGGCATATACGAAAAGGAACTCCTTGCAGTTCTACATGCCTTAGACTCATGGAAGCACTATTTATTGGGGACTCCTTTCATTCTGCGAACGGATCACCAAAGTCTTAAGTACTTCATGACGCAGACCAAGCTCTCCGACAAACGAATGAGGTGGGCAAATTTCCTTTCGCAATTTCATTTTCATATTGCTCACATTGCTGGCAAGCATAATCAAGTAGCTGATGCACTCTCAAGACGACCGAGAGTGAATGCGGTTTCCATAGCCACTCACAATGATCTATCTTCAATGATAGATGAGTACGCTATTGATCCTGATTATAGAGATGTGATTTCAGCCCTTGCATTAGGGAAGAAAGAAGAACCATTTACTTTACAAGATGGTTATCTTCTCTATGGCAATAGACTATGCGTTACTAACTCACTACGTGAGAAAGTAATGTATGAATCTCATGCTCCACCGTATGCGGGGCATAGAGGGATTCAGTCTACCTTAAAGGGAATCGAAACATATTTCTTTTGGCCTACCATGAAATTGAACATACAAGAGTATGTTTCTAAATGTGTGGTATGCCAAAAGACAAAATTTGATAGAGGGAAGCAACTTGGATTGCTTCAACGCTTGACAATCCCTAATTCACCATGGGAGAGCATATCCATGGATTTTATCTTTGGATTGCCTAAGTCTATCCATGGGAATACAAGAATATGGACAATAGTAGACATGTTCAATAAACAAGCTCATTTTATACCTGTCAAAAAGACTATCAAAGCCCATCAAATAGCAACCTTCTTCATTTCTCAAATTTTCAAGTACCATGGCTTGCCAATGTCTATAGTGTCGGATAGAGATCCTAGAATGACTAGTAATTTCTGGAAGGGTCTCTTTGAGAATTTAGGAACAAGGCTAAACTTCTCTTCGGCCTATCATCCACAAACGGATGGCCAAAGTGAAATAGCTAACCTAACAATTCTCGATCTACTAAAAGCCTATGTAACGGAAGTAGATCAAAGATCCCAATGGGAGAAGTACTTAACCTTAGTGGAGTATGCTTACAATAACACTGTACATACTTCCACGGGAAAAGCACCTTTCGAGGTAATTGAGGGAAGATCAAAAAGTCACTTGCTACTTAAGGTACATGGGAAGATCTTCGCTGCAGATGAGTATAGCCGAGACTTACAAGAATCTTTTCAAAAGATTAAGGATGCTATCTCTATCTCACAGCAAAGGCAAAAGGCTGCTGCTGACAAGCACAGAAGAGACCAAACCTTTAAAGAAAATGATTGGGTCTTATTAAAGTTTCCCAAGGCTCGATTAAGGCACACGACGGACAAGAATCCTACGGGCCATCAAAAGTACTATGCTAAACTAGCAAAAAGGTACTATGGTCCCTTCCAGATTCTTAAGCCAATCAATGAGATGTCCTATCAACTCAAGTTGCCCAAGCATTGGCTCATATACAATGCTTTCCATGTGAGCCTATTAAAGCCTTACAAAGGAGAGCCACCTCAAGAACCAACTATTGAAGACCCACCGGAGATTGAGGACCAAGAAGAGGTGCTGCAGTCCGAGTCCATTCTCCGACATGAAGACAAGGTATTAAGAGGCGGTAAGATTATCCGACGATATCTTATTAAGTTTAAGAATTATCCTTTTGAAGATGCTAGATGGATGCAAGGCATACAATTAAAGGATAACCTAAACCTTGTCAATGCTTACAATGCTTCCCAAGAGTAAGCAAATGTACAAAATGTTAAAAATGAACAAATTTTTTGTCTTATAAGACTCTCTTTTTCTTTATTGTGCACAAAAATGAAGTAGTATGCATGCTTAGATCAAGTTTGCGGAGACGAAGTCTCCCAAACACCAAGTAGAGCTTGTCACTCTACTATGGAAGACTGATAGGACTAATGTGCAGATATGCTTGCGGCAGCCTCAGGCTCTCAAGCGCCAAATGGACTAGTCATCCATTGTGGAATGATGTCGTAGGGTAACATAGGGATCTTCTACCCGCTAAGAAAAGGACTCATGAATATGCTTTATCTTCTCTACACCATAGTTGAGGACGACTAGGTAATGTCATAATAATCAATATCTAATTCTCCTAAATGATTTTCTCATGTTAAACTGATCATTTAATATGGGGAAGTGCCAGGGGAGAAAAAGCTAGAATATTGGTTAAGCTAGCAGACCGGCTACAATGGGGATCCAAAGGAGGGAAAATAGGGATCCAAAGGGGGGGGCCATCTACAGAAGAACCATGTGCAACAATGGGCTAAAAAGACCCTAAGGTTCAGCCCATTAAGACTTCCAAAATGCTAAGGTTCCAAACTTCAAAGGTTGTGTCCAAAGGTCAACCTTAAGGGAATTGAATGCTTTGTGTGTGACCAAAAAAAAGTCTTTGAATATCCCTACATAGGAGGGGGTGAGCCTAGCAAGTAGGGGATGAGAGAGAAGGCCACACACACACACACAAGCTCCCTTTACACAAAGGGAATGAGGGACACATGTCAGCTCTCTAGGCCAGATGCCCACAAGGTGTACCCAATTCCTATTGGATGACCCTTGAAGTGGACCAATGAGAATTAGGCTAGAGTAAATTTAGCCTAATTAATTTTAAAACACTTAATAAAAAGAACCAATGAAAATTAAGTCTCCTGGATGATTATTGGACAACCCGTGAAGGGGTCCAATAGGAATTGAGCAGCCCAATGGGCTACTTAATTCCTATTGGTCAGAATGGGGAAAGGTCCAATGGGGATTTAATTCATTTAAATCAATTAAGTTTAATTGATTAAGCTCTCACAAAAGGGGAAAGGGGAACACATGTCAGAAGGCTATCACTTATGCTGCTTAATAGCCATTGGCTTGACTTGGGGAGGTCCAATGGGGAGCTTGCAAGAGCAAATAGCAAGAGGGCTCGCCCAAGAGAGAGAGGGGGCTGATTTTTGCAAGGCATTATCACACACACACACTCACACAATCTCATGTGTGAGGAAAGAGAAGACTATCTCTTCCCAAGCTTTAATGGAGAGCTCATCACCTACTCCAAGCTTGTGAGATAGAAGCCTACATCGACACACTCTTGGTGTGGATGCAAATCCAACCAAGAGCCAAGCTTCAATGCATGCTCATCTCCTCTATCAAGCTAATTACTAAGCTAAAGCTATGCTAATATGAGTGATTATGTGAGGAGATGTACATCTTTCTCGTAAGATACTCCTTCTTCCTCCCAATCTACTCTCATACCCTGCTAGCTCTCACCATCTTCAAAGGTGTGTGAGGTCTTGGGTCTGAGAACGGGGATAATTAAAGTTGTGTTTGCTAAGTGTTTTGCTTAGTGTATGAAGCTTTCATCTTCATTGCACTAGCTAGTCTTGAAGGAACACAAATAATTGTATTGTACAATGTCTCTCTTGATGGGAGAAACCATAATACAAAGCCTTTTGGAGGGGGGACCGGCTCCATGCAAATCCGGTCCTCAATTGTTGTCAATAGCTTAATTTCTCTCTCTTTTGAAAGTATTGTTGATGCTATCTAACTAGGTGTTATGCTTTTTGTTGCTCTCTCCACCCAAGCACTCTTGTAATTCTCATTAGGAATCTATTCTAATGAAATGCCCACTATGTTCATGCTAATTTCCGCTACACACAAGTTTTTAGGCCATTAAATGTTACACTCATCCACTCCTGACTTGGGTGAGAGGTACCCTCGTTGCTTTTCACAAATGTTTCACATGGTCTTTACGGTGCTTGCCTGTGAATGGGATTTGATAGGTACGCTAGCATGTGAGAGGAATTTCGAGGAGTTAGAATGGATGATACGTCTCTTGACCATGACTAATCCATACTTAGTAGAGAGTGTATCTCCCATTGCACAAGCCTATCCTTTTGAACAAGATGGCTACATGTGTCTAGTGACCTTCTTAGTAAACATTGGTGCCATTTACGGATGGCACATATGGTCTCACGGATGATGACTTTGTTTTTCTCGATGACAAGGATAGGGGTTTAGCCTTGAATGTTTCCCCCAATCTCTACAATATCCTATTCCCTTGACTCTCTAGGGGGAGTGCAAATAATTTGGTTTAGGGTTTAGGGTTAGTACCTTTTCCCACTAATGTGCCTCCTAGAGGAATTCTTTGTGTTTCCTAGTGTGTACAGGAACGTGTTGCTGTTGTTAGGATTTGGACCTCATGGAATCTTTCTCTTGTTCACACTTCAAATCAAGCATGACCATCAATACAAACAGATGTTTCTTGTCCATTAGCATTGCCCCTTATCTTTTTGCATCCATGTTTGTCTGCTTTAATGGTGATTGGTAGCATAATATTCAACGCATTTTCTTAGTATCAAACATTAAATTCAATGTAATTTTTGTCATAATCACTTGTCTAGGTTTAAAAATCAAGCAGTCTGACTAAGCTAGTTTGACCAAGCTAGGTGTTCGAGATCTTCTCTTAATACCATGGGGAATGCCTTCCTAATAATCTATGGCTACTTAGGTTTTTAATCCGATTTAGGTAGCATTGTGTGCAATGTACTAGGGCTTTCTAGTGGACTTAGTCCCTATTGACCTTTAGCTTAAGTATTATAAAGGGAGTTTACTAGTGTGATGAGGCTGGGGAGGGTAACAGTGTTATATGACCCCCCAAAGTTACAAAATTAAAATGCTGAAAAGGTACAAACAAAAAAATCAAAGTGCCACAATGTAAAATCTTAAGCTGAAAGAGAAATCTCAGCTTGATTTGGTACTTCACTCACATGTATCGCCTATGGTACTAGAGCCCTAGAGGTTCCCTGTGTGGACGCTTTTCCTTGAAAAGCAAAAAACCCAAGGCATACAAAATTAGCGCACACATCAAAATTGAAACAATGTGAAAAGATTTTGGGGGGTCAAAGAAAAGGAAATAAGTCAGGCGATGATTTCATGAGCAATTCCTTTTATCGTAGCTTAACTACAAGGTCTTTGGGTATAGCCTTTAGTCAGCCCTCGGACATGAAATTCTTGGCTCTTGCGATTAAACAACTTAATTGACCAAAGAAAATTGAGAAGCTTTCCCATGGTATTAATAGTCGATCTTTAGTACCTTTTGATCGTTAAATTAACGACCCCAAACTTGTTTAATTTTTTACCTTTGCAATTGTTTATACATTTGATTATATTGCAATTTAATGTTTATTGCTGACAAATGGTTTAAAATTCTGTTATACCAATCAAATTGTCTACCTACAATTGCATATGCTTTTTAATTGTATATGAGAATGCAATTACTATGCCAATGTTGTTTGATTTTGCAGTGTGACTGAAGGAGGCTAAGGACATTCATCTCAAATGCTCTTTCACCTCTACGAAAGAGCTTCAACTCAATAGCTTCTGAGGATGGAATCTAAATCAGGAAGGGGGGCATGTTAACCCTCACGCACATTCCTATCACCTAAGATGGATGCTGTATTATTTATTTGGTAGAGTCAGGTAGCAGGCTTGTCGGTCCAATAGGAAAAGGGTAAGAGTGATCGCCGATGAGAGGCGCACTCTAACTGGAACATTCAAGGGATTAGTTGGCTAAGCATGGGCGCCTAAGTGTGAATGGGGTGAGCTCATATAAAAGTCAACTAAACCTAAAATTCACTCATTCTCTCATTTGTGCAATTGAAGAGTGCTCTTGCTCCATCTCCATCTTCTTCTTCTTCATCTCCTTGTGTGTGTGTGTATGCGTGAGAGAGAGAGAGAGAGAGAGAGAGAGAGAGAGAGAGAGAGAGAGAGAGAGAGAGAGAGAGAGAGAGAGAGAGAGAGAGAGAGAGAGAGAGAGAGAGAGTGCAATCGAGCATTGCAACGACGTCACGGCGGCAGCGAAGCGATGGCTCCTTCTTCTTTGTGGCGAGGAATTCTCCACGACAACAAGCGTATTGCGGTGAGTGACACACCATCGCCATCTTTGAGCTTACTAGTTTAAGCTAGTTGCGTGCTTGGAGCCATTTGTGGCTCGCACACATTGTATCGGCAAGTTCCTTGCATTGACACACGCAACACAGGCACACATTAACCCTCGCGCACATTCTTATCATCTAATGGCGGATGTTGTATTATTTATTTGGTAGAGTCAGGTACCGGGCTTGTCGGTCCAATAGGAAAAGGGTAAGAGTGATCACCGATGAGAGGTGCACTCTAACTGGAACATTCAAGGGATTACTTGGCTAAGCATGGGCGCCCAAGTGTGAATGGGGCGAGCGCATATAAAAGTCAACTAAACCTAAAATTCACTCATTCTCTCATTTGTGCAATTGAAGAGTGCTCTTGCTCCATCTCCATCTTCTTCTTCTTCATCTCCTTGTGTGTGTGTGTATGCAGAGAGAGAGAGAGAGAGAGAGAGAGAGAGAGAGAGAGAGAGAGAGAGAGAGAGAGAGAGAGAGAGAGAGAGAGAGAGAGAGAGTGCAATCGAGCATTGTGACGATGGCACGGTGGCAGCGAAGCGGTTGAGCGCAGCGCAGCGGTGGCTCCTTCTTCTTTGCGGCGAGGAATCCTCCACGACAGCAAGCGTAGAGCGGTGAGTGACACACCATCGCCATCTTTGAGCTTAATAGTTTAGGGTAGTTACATACTTGGAGCGATTTGTGGCTCGCACACAGTGTATTGGCAAGTTCCTTGTATTGACACGTGCGACAGACGTGCACACTGTTGTAGCTCTGTGTGCAACTAGCCATTAGAAGATAGTAACTCTCCTTGGCTGCTTGCAATCCCACAACTGGTCCCAAAAACCTAACAAGAACTCAATTGCAAGACCCTCCTCCTAATAATGAAGTGCTACAGCAAGACAAGCTTCTCTCTGTGCTACCAATATATGATACCCTAGTCAAACTGTGTACTGGAAAAAGGGGATCCCCAAAGGTGATTGGTTGAAGCAAAGGGATCCCTCCAGAACCACTCTTCCGAGTCCCGTTATACTTGTGCACAAATCTGCTAGTGGCTTGTCTCAAGATTTTCCGGGTCAGGACCTATGACACAAGCTCTTCCACAGATGCCCACAACTTGTATCCTCAAAAAGCAATAACATATAGAGCTAGGCGACCCTCTGCCTAAACCTCAAAGAACTCCAAGCAAGCTTGAATTGCAATGAGGACCTCCAATCACATGAAGACCCCTATCCATCTACGAGCTATTGACGTTCAGTTTCTTGAGCATGGCTACTATCAAATAGAGTTTGATACTTCTACGATGGAATCCAAGGTCATTGCAATGAGCCCCTTGTCCATCCAAGCAACTAGAGCTCATTTTTTTCAGTGGTGCCGTGGATTTGATCTAGCTACCGATGGTCTTATTGAGGAGCCAAACCTACCCATCTCAGTCTGCTTCCCAGGCTCGAGGAGAGAGTACCTTTCGCTCCTTTCTAGGATTGGTTCAGATATTGGGACTGTCTTGGAGACACCTCGCACGATAGCTTCAATAGCTGCCAAGGTAGCTGGCATGCCTACAATACGCATTCCGTTTCGAGACACAGACACCCTCCCAAAGTTCGTTCTACTACCTCGGGTGAGTGGTGGTTGGCTCCATTAGAATATGGAGTATTCGGGCCTCTTAAATTAGTGCTTTATTTGTTGATAGATGGGCCATCTAGCAAAGGCCTATCCCGCATGAAGGAGGCCCAGACCTAGACCCAACCAGACATAACAAATAGAGACATAGGGAGCTTAGGCATGTTTCTCCTCGAGCCTGGTGCCCGATAGAGGAGGGCTGACAACAAGTCCATGGTCGATGTTGCCAGGGACCACGGCATCATTTCACCCCCTGATGGTCGTCCTATAAAACAGGCCAGGAGTGGTAAGTTTCCACAGGGAACAATTCTGATCCCTTATAGCCATTAGGAAAAATATGAACCCCAAAAGGGCCTTGTAAGGATCCCTAATTTTAAGGCATTAAGATTGAAAATGTGTGTGATTTAGGAGACAAGGCCATTGAATGAGGGTATTCTCATAGGCTTTTTTTAAGGCTGTCATATGCTTTTTGTAGGATGAAATAGAGGGTAGGGAGGGAGGATAGGTACATTCTCTCTCTACCCAAAAGAGTGGTGGTCCTTATGACAATAACTACCCTCCCTCCCTTTTTTTGCCACATCATCAAGGGCGTCCATAGACTTAGCTCAAAAAAGCACTTTTCTCAAAAAAATTCAAAAAAACCTCACTTTTACTCAAAACTTCTCCCCAACCTATATGTATACCCAAAAATCAATTTTCTCTTTGAAAATCTCACTGCTAGACCTGCTAAATATCAAACTTCCTACCTTTTTTTATTTCCCTGCAAAATCACTCCCCTCTCTCTCACTCCTCTCCCTCTCTCTTCTCTCTCGTACTTTTTAGCACACACTCTTCCTCCTTCCCTCTCTCACTCCTCTCCCTCTATCTCTCCTACTTTTCATCACACACTCTTCCTCCTTCCCTCTCCTTGTTGTAGGTCCACTCCATAGCTTTCCTGCAGCTATCCCCCATAGCTCTCCACTCCATAGCCCTCTTCTCCACTCCATATCTCTCTTGCAGCTCTCCATCCCATAGCTCTCTTGCAGCTCTCCATCCCAACGCTCTCCACTTCATAGCTCTCCTCTCCACTTTGTAGCTCTCCTGCATCTCTCCACTCCATAGCTCTCCTCTCCACTCTGTAGCTCTCCTGCAGCTCTCCACACCCTAGCTCTCCTGCAGCTCCTTATCCCAAAGCTCTCCTCTCCACTTTGTAGCTCTCCTGCAACTCTCCATCCCATGACTCTTCACTCCATAGCTCACCTCTCCCCTCCGTGGCTCTGTTGCAACTCTCCACTCTTGCTTAAGGCCAACTTTTTTCCCCTTGCCATGGAGCTAGGCGACATTACAAACCTCCCATCCACAGCAAGATTGTCAAGTTCGAAAATGGTTTCTCTATATGTTTGGCTACCAAAGGACTTTGTGCCCTCAAAGCGTCATTACTTGCAAACTACACAACAACGTCGTGGTGCAAGTCACACCAATGTGGACCTTTGGGTGCATGGTTGCCTCTACCCTAATGATCCAACCATCAATGTGTATCCAACATTGAATAGCCTTGCTTCATTCTTACAATATGTAGATAGAGGGGAGCACAGTATTCTTGGATACTGCAAGATATTGTCGTCTATTGGAGCCGATAAAACACAATGGTCTTTGCAGTCCATAATATACAACCCATAATCTCTGCCTTGGCCCCTCTCTACCTCCTTCATTCCATTCTATACAACCCCATCTCTCCATGATATGGATACAAATGACAATACAAATCTTCCATCCATAGCACGATCATCACGGTAAAAAACAAAATGTGTACATATCTGGTTGTTGTCAAAAGAGCTTGCACCCTCCAAGCGTTATGACTTACATACAACACAACAATTCCACAGTGCAGGTCACATAGATGAGGACCTTTGGGTGGATGGTTTCCTCTACCCCAATGACCCTTTGGTTAATTTGTATCCAACATTCAATAGTCTCCCTACCTTCTGGCAATATGTAGGTAGAGGGGAGCCAGGTCTGCTTGGCTACTGCAAAGCGGTTGTCCACTATCAGAGCTCATATTGTGCAATGGTGGATGCCTCAACACTAAGTGTGATCATTCATAAAATTCTAGTCTGCAAAGAGGATCATTCATATGGAGAAAGATTTAGCAACATGTGGAAGAGAAGGATGGTAAGATTGTAAAGCTTAAGGGTACCATATTGAGTTTGAAAGAGACACCTTTAGGTGCAAGGGATGATAAGAGGATCTTCTCATCCATAGAGACCCTTGCTCCCAAAGGTGGTGCTTGGATGAGAAGAGTTATAGCTACAAGGTGCATTTTTGAATACCCTATCACATTTCCTACATGTATGAAGTCACTTTTGCGGTGATTCTTTTGTTTTTTATTCTTACTGCAGGAATTTCATTCAAGAGATATTGGTAGCCAAAGCCAAGAGGATCCCATTCATTTGCTTACTAGTTTCCTTAAGAAGTCAGATGTCATAGCACTCCTGCACACACCAAAAGGAAAGCATATCTATTTTTCTATAACCAAGGAGGTGATGCATAAGTTTTCTAATCTCGTGAGTGATGTTGATTTGTAGAAGGAATGTGATGAAGTTGGAATTAGTACAAAGGGTTACACTGCACTACATGGCCTCTTCAAGAACGCTTTGAGAGAATGAGGAGTTATTGAGAATGTATTCCCATTGCCACGCAAGGGGAAACTTGCTAGAGGGGCCTCCAATGAAGATGTTTTCTTATGTCTGGGTCATTATTTTCACATCAAGGAGACAATGCCCTCATCTATCTTTGTACAATCTCCACAAAGATCTACGAAAGCTACCAATGCAAGAAATCGTGATGATAATATTGACAAGGGGTTTCCTTGTACATTATGTAAAATAATATTTTGTCCATTTGAAGAGGCTTCAACAAGCAATGGTTGTCTTTTATGCACTACCTTTTAATGGTGAGGAAAGAATCATGTGACGTTTTGCTTTAATTGTCTTGGATGACCTTCACTTTTTGCCTTTCTTCTCTTGTAGCATTTCGAACTAAGTTGGTGTTTGTTTTCAAGATTGACTCATGCCAAATTGTGAAGCAATGAAGGCTAGAGAGGAAGGGTGTCATATTTTTATTGTTAAGACCTCAAGAATACGAGTCTAGCAACAATTTTTTTTCCCTAGAGGATGTAGCCCCACCCTCCAAGCACTGCCACAAAACAAATTTTTACAGCAAGACGGACCTAAGCGGCACTACATAGGCAACCTCGCAGAGTGCGCCATTTTAGCAGAGCCTTTGCTGATATTTGACATTATTAAAAGTGTGTGGAACTTCTCAACCAAAGGGCTCCTTTCGCGTGGACATGCAAGGAGATTGTGCAAAGCTACAACACTGAGTTACGCATGCATCCCATCAACCTCGAAGGACTCAAGAAACTGTAGAGGCATACTTGGTGGGTTTATTTGAGAATACCAATGTGTGTGCCATCCATGCCAAGCACGTGACTATAATGCAAAAAGATTCAGCACTAGCCCATCAAATACGAGCGAACTTGTAGCTAGTGATATGTACAACAACACCTTTTTGCAATGGATATGTAATGACTTCAAATTTGGAAATGAAATAATGCTTACTCATTTTGGAATGTGTCGCTTCTTATGTCATTTAAGCTCTTTGTATTTAATTTTTGTTCTATAATTTTTTTATAAGTCTATTGCACATTGTCGGGTGGTTCTTTCACACCCTGCCATTGAACACGGAGGGGGAGACGGGGAGGGGAGGAGTTGTGGATGAGTATTTTGTTGGCTAGTGCTACAAAACCTTCACAACAGGTTTCAAGTGCCATTTGTTGAAATGGACACATAATATCTATTTTGGCCAAAATTGATGTCTTGTGGACAAGGGTTTTTAACAGTGTTTGGGCCAAAACAAGCATATCTGGTGCCTTCTACATTCAATCAAAGGCATTTTGGTTGTCTCCCAGTCTTCGCCAGGTACAAAAGGTTGAGAAGGCACTAGTAGCAAAAAAACTATCAGTGATTACTTTGTTGGGTCTTATTTGCCAATTGAAATACACACATATTATCTGTTTTGGCCTTGGTGGTGTAGAAGGCCTCTGTCCACAAGGCAGCGATTTTGGACCAGACAAGAGCCCCCAGTCTCGCCCAAACTCGCTGCCTTGTGGATAGGGGCCTTCTACACCACCAAGGCCAAAACAGATAATATGTGTGTAGTTCAACTGGCAAATAAGACCCAACAAAGTAATCACTGATAGTTTTTTTGTTACTAGTGCCTTCCCAACCTTTTGTACCTATGAAAGACTGAGAGACAACCAAAATGCCTTTGATTGACTTCTAGAAGGCACTAGATATGCTTGTTTTGGCCCAAACAATGTTAAAAACCCCTTACCACAAGACATCAATTCTGGTCAAAACAAGTGCACTTGTTTTGCCCAAAAATGGTGCCTTGTGGATTGTCAGGACACGGGTTCGGACCAAGGGCCAAGGGCCAGGACGGACATGCAGTCAAGGGGGTCCCTATATTTAGAAGGTCAGGGGTCTATATAGGGCATGGCTGGGTGGAGATTAGCATGTCAGTTCCCCTGTCCTTTCACTGAGAGAGATCCACGCTTGAGAGAGAGAGAGCTCCATGTCTTCTCCTCCGCCATGGCTCCATCTTCCCCCTTCCTCTCCACCTTGCTCTGATACTAGTGAAAGGACAAGGGAACTGACATGCTAATCTCCACCCAGCCATGCCCTATATAGACCCCTGGCCTTCTAAATATAGGGACCCCCTTGACTGCATGTCCGTCCTGGCCCTTGGCCCTTGGCCCGGACCCGTGTCCTGTCATTACTCCCCCCTTAAAGAAGAGAGGGAGAGAGAAGAAGAGCATGCTGGGCTGAGGAACTTTCCTTAAGTTTTAGAGTGTGCAGCCAAGCTGTGTGCTCTTACGCATCTTATGCCTAACTTGCAGCTTATCGTATAAGCATTCCACAATTTTCCGGTATGACTCGCTCATTGAGAGAGGTGCCACTTGGGAAAACATTAGTGTTCTTAAGAAGAAGTTTCCCACTTTTGTTTTCGAGGACGAAAACTCTTCTTTAAGGGGGGAGTAATGTCAGGACACGGGTCTGGGCCAAGGGCCAAGGGCCAGGACGGACATGCAGTCAAGGGGGTCCCTATATTTAGAAGGCCAGGGGTCTATATAGGGCATGGCTGGGTGGAGATTAGCATGTCAGTTCCCTTGTCCTTTCACTGGTATCAGAGCAAGGTGGAGAGGAAGGGGGAAGATGGAGCCATGGAGAAGGAGAAGATATGGAGCTCTCTCTCTCTCAAGCGTGGATCTCTCTCTTTCTCCCTCTCTTTCAAAATCTCTCTCTCGATCGACTTCAGCCGAGGCCTGGCCTTCCTTTCAACAGGGTTTGCTCTCTCCCTCTCTCTCGCTTCTACAAGGCTATGGAGATTATTCTCGTCTTCAAGCAGAGTGTGCGCATGGCCCCTAGGCTTGAGCGGGGAGCAGCCGACGAAGGCCGAGAAACCGTGGGAGCAACCTCCTGCATGCAAGCATGGCCGGATTGTGACCTGCACCTTTTCAGTGCCCGTTAAGTGCAACAGGTGCACGCTGGCGTGAGGGAACTTTGCCGACTCTACGGCGGCTGGAGCCGAGCTAGGCATCGCCTGGTTTCTCCCACCACGCCATCGGCGCTGTCTGCAAAACCGCCATAGCTCTGTTTGTAGCTTTTTTTTTTTCATATGGTGGGCGCCCAAGGCCAAACACTTTGGCCAATTAAGGTTAAGACCCCGGACACACACTCAAGAAGGGAGGTGTTTTCCGATAGGGTTGGACTTTGACATCCGCATCAGGAGATTTCAACAAGCTTGGATCAGAGAAGTAAATTTGTCTTGAATTCGGCCACAAGCATGCAAGGGAATGCAAGGCCGCCCTATAGAAAATTCGATTCAAGGAAGCTAGAAAGCACAGGTTATATGGCAAACACGATTTTCCCAAGACTACAAGAAGATCCTATGTACTCAAGCATGGCTTGAGATTCAGTAGGACAAATATGTCAGGATCCAAAACGCTTGGCATGCATGCTCATGCACAGTTTTGGCAGGGCCATAACGTTAATGTCTTGGACACGACAATCTACATTAGAAGCATGGCTTCTCCCTATGAGGGGCATCTGACAGAGTAACTTGACGGAACATGCTCGTCAGGCAAGGCCTGTTGTTCGGCTTAGCGAAGGGGAAAAGCTCCTAGGCAAAGACGATATTGTTGATCAAGTGGCGGATATGTTCGCCGCGTACACGGACAAATGTCATGCTCATCAGGTTGGTCTTTTCGTACTTCCAAGGATTTTCTTAATCCCTATGTGATGCTATTTTGCAGACTTATACATATCGAATTTCCAAGCTTCATCTTTGATGCAACGGCAAGGCCGGTGGCTAATTCGGCTCATGCGTGCAAAGTTGTTTTGCATGGTTGGATCACTGATCGGCATGGCCGATTTCAAGGAGACTGGCAAGCGTCCTGAATTTGGGCTTGCAGAGAAGCAAGGCTTCTCTATCTATACAACATTTAACCACACTATGTGGTGATGCAGACACTAATGCTAGGGGTGGTGATTGTCATGAACAATGGCAATCAAACCTGGCAGGTAAGAGCATTACAGTTCTCACATGATACCACATTGGTTGTGAAATGGGCAAGGCCCTTGACAACATGAAGTGGAGTACTTATTGCGCATGTGCTTCGTAACTCTCGTATGAATGGAGTGAATGATCATGGCTATCATTCATAATGCCAAGCAGGTACGAGATGCATCACCTGCACGTGTTTTACTGCTTTTCCATTACGTTTATAATTCGACACGGTAAATTTTTTATGTATGCTCGACAAGGTCGATTCTTTTTGCTATGTCATCGATTGCTAATAGCATTTATTGGCAATGAGGCCAAACATACTTATATGAAGCATGGCTTCTCTTGAGTACCTTAATGGAGCACGCTCATCACAAGTTACTTTTTGCTTCAAAGGCAGGGTCAAGGGCCGGTTTTTCAGTATCTCAAGGTGACACGCATCTATTACTGGATTTGTTGAGGGTAGCAAGTTGCTCGGCATGGCCGACTCCTTGTCACTGTTTCTACAAGCCGACATAGGATGCTTGCCGCACAATACTGGTTAATTTCACTTGAAATTTCTCGACAAGGTCGATTATTTTTGTCATGCTATTGGCAGCCACATCAGTTGGCTATTAGCACTACCCGATTTACGTGAAGCAAGGCTTCTATTTATGCATCTTGCATAGTGACTCACCATGTTTGGCATATGCTATGAGTATACAAACTTGCGAAGGCTTTAGCAAACTGTTTACATATTATTTCATTTCGTATACGACGAATGTATATGATACAAGAGGGCGTATATCCATATGCGACAAGTTTCTCTCGCACGGAAGATTTGGCTATGAGCCATCTTTACGCGAGCTTTCCCTTTGGAATCTCATGACAACTGGTTGTAGCAACAACTACCAGGTTAGCCAAGTTTAAGTTTTTCTTAATTTTTCCATGTTTACACTTTGCTTGACAATGACTGTCATTGTGCAAAGCAAAGTGCTTTGGTAATTTTACATGAAGCAAGGCTTCTCCCTTGTGCCAAGGTACTGCCCAATGACTTGGAGTCATGGGCATTGGCACACAAGTTTGGGAAACTAGAAAATTAGGGAATATTCGCTCCCACAATCCCTACCAGTTTGGGCTGCTGCAAACATACAACAACATTATTTCACAGGCAACGTGCCAATGCTAAGTCATTTTCATACAATCACGACCCCTACAAGGAAGGTAGGTCAAGATGTGATACCTCTCTCAATGAGCGAGTCATACCGGATAATTGTGGAATGCTTATACGATAAGCTACAAGTCAGGCATAAGATGCGTAAGAGCACACAGCTTGGCTGCACACTCTAAACCTTAAGGAAAGTTCCTCAGCCCAGCATGCTCTTCTTCTCTCTCCCTCTCTCTTTAAGGGAAAAATGAAAATCTTCTAAGAAGCTTTTGATACATGTTTTGCTGGTGAGTCAGCCTGAGCCAAGGTGCTCTAACTCTCAGCTAACATGTGGCTAAGATGCTACCCAAATTAGTCTTCATCGATTCGTCGATTGAACACTAATTTATTGGCTTAAGGGCTATAAGCCACAAAGGCTAAGAGCCATTATCAGACCTAGGGTAAGACCCAGCTGTTGGCATTATTTGGGTGATTGTTCTCAAGATCAACCAAATCTACCTAGTGGAGTACCCATCGACTCTAATGGACAAGCAAGAGTCTTGTCATTACGGTTGTTTTGGGTGTCATTTTTTCACTACACGTTTTTAGTGCGACGCTCGAATTGAGTTTCTAATAAGCTTAAACTCACATCAGCTGATCTATACCATGAGGTCTAGATGCAACAAACAGTCGAGACAGCATGGTTGTCCATAAGAGCTAGGCATTTCACTTGTATGTATCTCCTGCTCTCTCTATAGCAGTACGAGTGTAAATGGAGGCATGGTTTTGGGGTAAGACCCAACGGGTGATTACTAAATCACTCCATAGGCATTGAGGATCTTAGTTTGATCTCTCACATTTGTACTTTCATGGAAAGTTGTCCGCAATATACCATGGGGTAGTGGACAAACCCAACACTTCTAGTTGATTCCAATCATTTTGGCACACGATCGACTATGTTAGTTACCGCTAACTGCTACTTGAGCAGTTTCTACCAAGGGTCTTGCCAAGGGGTTTGACTACGTAGATTCTAACCAAAGGGTTGGATTGCGCAGGCAACGCCCACGGTTTCCAGTGCAATGTTGCTTGGTCTTTTCAAGTCGTACAAATACACTTGAATGTTTCAAAGCCAGGGCCAAGGGCCTGTTGGAATAGAGTATTTTGGAGCGTAGTGTCTACTATACATTACGCTATTACGAACCTAGTGTAGGGTTCGATTTGGCACATGTTGTCACATGGGATACAACATGGTCTAGGAACTCAAGGAGTTCAGTTTAGCCAGTGTGGGGCATGATAATGAGGGTCCCTCTCACTCTTGTCGCAGAGTGTTTGTAGTTACCTCCACACACAAGTACCAGCTCGTACTTGATGGATGTCTCTTTTCTTGATATCCTTGTTTGAGACATATTCCACATGTGGAGAATATGAGTCTCTGGGACTGACACTGGCGCCAACTATCTAACAATGTGTCGCGACGAAGTCCCTAGGTGCTGGTCGCATCCATGGATTCGACCATTTTGAGCACACAGTATCAGGAGCAATTTCAGTGGCCATAAATTGTCGGGTACTAAGTACAAACTTGTTACGATTACAAGTGCTGTGAAACCACCTTAACGGAGGGTTGTTTCTACATATAGCTAAGTATGCTATGTCCATGAGAATGTCTCATGGTTGGTACCTAGGTGTGACCGGGTTGTCACATTCTGTTATGGTCTAAAGTCTCATCATGGAATTGCGGTTCGGATATGTTTGTGTTAAATGCATGCACACTAGGTGTTATGGGCCCTAGTGTTTAACACAAATTTATTCGGAGCGGCATGCAACTTCATGGACATTATTGTTTCTGCAATTTTTTGCACTGCTAGTGCAATCTCTCTTGTAGACTTAGTATGAGTTTACACCCTGCCATACAAGGTGATGGCTGAGTATGGGTGTTTGTGATTGGCTGCTTGAAACTCCAATCTGCTTTCAACCTAGTTGGTTGTCTCCATTCCATATCGAGTATATGGCTGGATACTCAATGATTGACACTACAAGAGGTTGTGTTCTCTTGTGACGCTGTTAGCGACAGAAATACACTGGGTTTTTATAACCCTCGGCGTCGCTAAAATCGTCGCTAATAGCGTCGCTACGAGAGCGTCGCTATATAGAGACGCTCATAGCGACGGTCATAGCGACGGTTATAGCGACGTTTACACACAAGTCTATAGCGATGCTCATAGCGACGGTCATAGCGACGGTTATAGCGATGTTTACACACAAGTCTATAGCGACGCTCATAGCGACGCTACAGAGCCATAAATAGCGACGGTTATAGCGACGTCTGAGAGAATTTTTTTTTGGTGACAGGACATTGAATGCCCTGCCACCCATCAACCATATTATACTTGATTCACTTTTTAAAAAAAGTGCAAGGGTAGATAATAGACCCAAAATAGTCACCCACAAGACTCATTGTTTGCAAAATTGACAAGCGTAAAATTGACAATTGTACACATCATAGGCAAAATGAATTGATTGGCAAATGTAATAATGACAATTGTACAACATCATAGGCATAAAGAATTGATTGGCAAAATGAACTGCGGTGACAAATGTAATAATATACATGGTTCAAAAAGACGTATAAAATCCGTCTCATGATACATAAGCTATGAGAAACCCTAAACTAATGCTATCTAGCTACGGCTAAACTGACGTCGTCTAGTCAGACGTCTCATCGCGTCCAAGCGGCGTATCTGTCGGATTCTGCAAAAAAAGACAATAAGACAGCTTTCAGTAAGTATAAACATATAACGACATTTATAAAACAATACAAAAAATAGAAAAGAGTAAACCCTAATACTAACCATGCCGCCGCGAGAACTAAGAATGTCCATCAGGGCATTTAAGCCCTTCCTGCCTGCGTACTCGTGCTCGTACGGTGTGGGATCACGTCCTGTCATCGACCACTGTCAAAACATACAAAGCTTTCATTATGCTAGAATTAAAAAACTCATAAACCCTAAACTATCGAACATAAAGAGCAATGCGAAAACACTTACAAAATCGGCCTCAAATGATGCCCATCCACCGCTTCCCAAGTGGTGCGAGCTCCCTGCCTCTACTCGCGCTCTGGCTGTATCCTTTTGTTGCTTCCACTTGTCGGGATTCTCGCGCGCTGCTTTCTTTGCATTCTTCCAATCTTCTTTGGCCAGCCAGTCTGGCCTGTTCCACCCATGCTTGATTACTTTTTGCACTTCGGAACGCTTGTGTTTGCAGTATTCGCGCATTCGAATCTTCATCAGGTCTTCATTGAAGCGCTGATCCCGTGTTGGAACGGGAAACTCATCATGAAGTATGCTGATGACTCTGGCTTTTAAATCACTTGGTACTTCACTCCATTTGTTTAGCATGTAGTGTCTAAACAGCTGAGAGCAAAGACCACGCATGTGCGAGATCACCTTCTTGCCATCATCATCCATGATAGATGCCGCCGCTGAAGTCGACGGAGTAAGGCAAGCCCTCTGGCCGATGACGCGTGAACCTGGGTGTCCCGGTAGGGGTCTCTAGCGGCGTGTTGATGGGGGTACGGACGTCAGGTGTCTCCACCGGTGTCTGGGCCCCGAAGTGAGGAGTGTCGAGTGGGGTGGCTCCTGGCGGAGTAGATAGAGGTGTGTAGCTGCTAGGAACAGTCAGCCGCGCAAAACCTGGCGTAGATGGCGATGCTGTGGCTGGTGTGGGGGCGGGCAAAGAAGGGGAGGGTAAAGAGCCTCGTCGAACACGAGGCGGTGTGGAGGCATCGGCGGCGGAATCCCCACAACAACCGCCACCGCCACCACTAGAGCGCCGGTGTCTAGACGAGTGTGAAGATCGTCTCGTCGACACCGAAGCTTCGGAGCGCCGCGAATGCTCCGAAAGAGAGGGAGATGCGGATGGAGTAGGAACGCACGATGATGCGTCAGAGCGATGACGCTCCACGTACCACTGTCTCTGCTGCGGTGACAAAGAAGAAAGAAACTCCTCATCATCCATACCTGCATTAAACACACGAATATTTAAACTTAATATTGAATGAATAGAGTAGACAATGACGCAAAGACCATTAAATACAATGACGTAATGACGCATATAAATACAATGACGCAATGAATTGAGTGATAGAAGAGGCAAGTCGAAAACTCAGAATTTTCAATCAAAAGATGTGAGCGCGAGTAGAAAAGAGCGTTATACACCATGGAAGGTACTTAGAGAGCCAGAGCTTTTACAACACGGAGCAAAATTGTTCAAATACAATATTTGTGGCTTTAAGAGATCTCTCTCTCATCCTCGCATAACTCAGCATAACTTCCTATATCTATATAGAGCTCTCCGTTTAAACACATATCCTCTGTTTCATTTTTTAGCTCCTCTGCATGCACCCCATATAGAGTAGTAGTAGCATCTTGATGCTCGTCTGGCACCACCGCAGCGGCTTCTGATTGAGCATCTTCTCTGATCTCCTCCATTGATGCCGTTGTGATTGGCACATGGTAGCTACCTCTATGACGTACCACCAGTTTGATGTAGACTTTGTAGGATGAAATATTACCTGCCAGAGCCACATAACTTACATGCCAGAGCCACATAACTTACATGAGAGCTTTCAAGCACATAACTTGTAAAAGGGGGATGTTAACTATTTACATACTTACTTGTTCACAATGCTCGGGTAGTACAAAAGTGTCTCTTAGGTCAGTCCATTTCTTAGTAGAATCCACCTCAAGAAAACCAGACTCTCCTCTACGCACAGTAGCGTTGCGACCCTCCATGATTATCTTGAACCATTGTACGTCGAACAAGTCGACAAAAAATCCTCTGTAATCGATCCTCAAAATCTCTTGTAGCGTGCCGAAGTAAGTGAGTTCCACCACCATAGGATCTGCATCAGAGGAACGTCGTCGACTAGACTGTTCAAATTTTGCCATGATTCCACAATCTTGAGTAAAACGCTTTTTGTCGATCTGTTCCACCCTAAAATGTCGACCTTTACACCATGCTGCTGTGTATGACTTATAATACAACGAACAAAGATTATGAGTGGCCGTTCAAACGTTTAGAAATAAAGTCACTAGCTAGTCGTACATTGCAAACTTACCTTGGTCGCGCAACCCCGAGAGTACTCCCACTCTTCCTCAGTCACTTCGTCACCGCATTGTTGTGCGCTTTTCAATTGGTTGTGCAACCATCTTAAGCTCATGAATATGAATGTTGGTAGGCTCTCCAGACCCGTCGGATAGTGCATCGGTGGTCGTCTTCCCCGTCTCCACTCGATTCGTGCCCTTTGTCGCTCTTGCTTTGCATCCTCATATTGTGAAATCCACTTTTGCATCACTGGATTGTGAAGCATGCAAAATCGGTTGATTTTAGCCTCTAGATCTTCCGTCATCTTCTTCTCAACACCGAGATTGCACATGACAATCCCAGATATGCGCTCATCATCTATGGTTTGCCATAGCGTGTCCCGGGCTTTATCAAATCCGTCTAGCCACTCTCCAATGTACACTAGGGACTCTGATACCAACCAACCTTCTGCCATGCTACCCTCCGGACGTGCCTTTTGACGCACATATCCCTTAAGCGTTTTCATGAAATGTTCTAAGAAGAACATCCATCTGGAATGAACTGTGCCAGCGATTTCCACCTCATCAACTATGTGAACAAGAAGATGCACCTGAATGGTTAGCATGGTAGTAGGAAACTGTTTCTCAAACATGCACACAAGCTCCGCAGCATTTAGTTTGGCGAATGGTATGGAGTCTACGTTGATCTCCTTTTGTGAGATCCATTGCACTAGCTTTGCAAGTTTGTAGATTGTGTTACGGATGTCGAGAGACAAACATCCCTCAATGGCAACCGGTAAAATAAACTGTAAAGTATGTGCAACAATGATATTGAAGTCCACATTTTATGCAATGATATTAAAGTCCACTATGAACGTACCTGACACATTTTATGCCAATCGTGTGACTTCAAACCGGTAAGCTTTCCTTCTTTAGTAAAACACGTTCGGAGCGAGTGCATTACGCCAGTGGGGGTCCGCAAAGATCGAATGGTCTCTTTTACTTTGCGTTCTTGGGCTCCTGTGAAAATCCATGGTGCTTTAGGGAGTTTTATCGATCCATCAGACGCTGTTTGCGGCCAATATTGCTCCATACGATCCACATTTCTAAGGTCAACTCTGGCTCCCAAAGTAACTTTCTTGCCGGTCAGATGGTCCCATAGTAGATTACCCACATTCTTGAATACGTGCATTGGATCGAGCAAGTGATTGATCATGAGTCGGGGCCAGTATGGTAACTCATACCATAGAGATAGTCTCTTCATCCCTGGAGGCAATCCGTCATCGCACATCTCCTTCTACTCTAACCATGCTTGTGCAGACATCCTTGGTGGCTCTCTTCCCAAAAAGCCGTCGCGTAACACATGATTCTCTGGAAGATACGCTTGATGACCTTCGTAGATTTGCTTCTTCAGTGAGGGCGCCCTACGTGCATTCAGTCTAGGTCCACATGTGACACATGCTCTGTATCCGCTTGTTTGAAGCCCTGCATGTATACACATGATAATAGATCAACTATGGGAAAAAACAAGATTTACAGTGTCTGAGTGAGGAGTGTCAATAGATCACCTGAGCATTCTGTTAGCCCGGGATAGTCATGCATGGTCCACATTAGAATGCCTCTGATCAAAGCATTCCGTCGTCCTGTGTGTCCGCTCATATCCACCACCTCTATGCCAATCCACAATTGTTGTAGCTCTTCCAATAGTGGACGAAGATACACATCCATATTCTCCACTTTATATCGCCCTGGCACAATCAAGCTTAGCCATAGGTGCCCCTTCTTCGTAGTCAACCACGGGGGAATGTTGTAGTTGACGATGACAACGGGCCATACACTGTAAGATGTTGATCTTTGACCAAATGGATTTACGCCATCCATAGCCAGGCCTAAGCGCAAATTTCGAGCTTCCCTGGCAAAATCCGACCATGTTCCATCTATATGTTTCCAGGCTGCGCAATCTGCAAGAATTCGTAGCACACCATCCGAAGATTTATTCTCCTCATGCCATGATGCTAGGGCGGCCATGGACTTACATTCGAAGAAATGCTTGATGCGAGGAAGCAGAGGAAAATGTCGCAAAACCTTTTGTGGAATTTTTGTCCCGTGGAGATCTACTCGATATCTTTCGGAATCACATTTCGGACACTTCTCCATGTCTATGTATTCCCCTCTGAAAAGAATGCAGTCATTAGGACAAGCGTGGATAGAATTGTAATCCATCCCCAAGTTTCGCAAAATCTTTCTTGCTTCATCTCGGGAATCTGGCATCACATTGTCAGCTGGTAGTATGTGCTCTTTAAGCAATCTACACAACATAAAAATACGATACAGTCGTGTAAAAATCTATCAGATCATTATACATTTAGAGTTTTATTAAAGTAAACTAATTATAATAGATCACCTGAAAAGCGCTGTGACGCTAGTGTCACTCCATCCAAACTTTGCCTGCATGTTGAGAAGAACCAGGAGTGCTTTCAATCTAGACATACGTGCTCCATTATACAATGGCGTATCGGCTTCACTTTTCATATCATCATAGATAAGCCTTTCTGAATCCATGATCGTCTCGATCATTTCATCAATCTCGGGCTCAAACATTGCCTCGTTGGGAATGTGCTCTGCATGATCATCCCCCGAGCTGTCAGAGGCTACATCTTGTGGCCTCACATATGCTGCTTGACCAAAGCGCCTGCGAACACGTCTATTGGGTTGCAAGATTGCTGCTTGTTGGCCAGCGTCAGAGTCCGACGAGTTATAATTGGCAACAACTCGATCTATAATAGATGGATCGAACTCGCCAAATTCGCGAACGTGCTGCAAAGAAACACGTCTTGTCCGTCGCACAGCATGCTTGCATTGATTACAAGGACATAAGACCCTCGTTGAGAGATAGGTGTTTCGGTTGGACGGTCCCACATCCTCGTCACTACTCATAATGAGGATAAAAATCTTATAACCTGGACAACAAATTTAATATTCTATTGGCATTCTTCGTCTTATCTCTCTCTCTCTCTCTCTCTCTCTCTCTCTCTCTCTCTCTCTCTCTCTCTCTCTCTCTCTCTACCTCACATTCTCTAGTCATGTCCAATCCCCGCACACCTCGGTCTAGAGGTGCACGGAGATCAGAACCACCGGGTTATAATCTCGTCTTTATTGGTCAATACCTATATTTGTGGGTACAAGAAATCTACAGACCCACGTCTACATGATACTGCATGTAGTGGACAAAACCCCTTTGCCTCTTCTCTAGCTGTAGCACTTCACAGCATCTTAACATCTTTTCACAGTAGATCTTTTCACTGTTCGTCTAACTCTAAACCCTAAACCGTAAGTAATTCTTGCGTGGACTTGATCTAACGTAAATAAGCGTAAATCTAAATAAACGTAAATCTAACTAAAAATAAACCAAAATCTAATTTAACGTAAGTCTACATCTAACCTAATCTTTAACGTCTTTTGGGATAGTTTCCTACGACGTTAAAACTCTCTTCTTCTTGTGTGTGTGTGTGTGTGTGTGTGTGTGTGTGTGGGTAAAACTAAATAAACCTAAGTCTAATCTAATATAACATAAATCTAAATCTAACGTAAATTATGTTATATTAAAAACAAAGAACTAAACTAACAGGGATTATAAGAACCTTAAAACTTCTCTATCCACATCTGACGACAGCAATTGGCCCTTTGGACCGTTCTTGCTCTTGTTACTAACTTTGAAGTTGCTGTTGAATGACTAGAGGTTGTCTAGATGGTCATTGTTGGGGATGTAGTGACTCTTGCCGCCCTGAAGATCCACCTTCTTCCCTATCTTCTGAAGACATTTCACCAGTACTTTTGGATCGACGGAGCCCACCATGAGTGAAGGCAGCAATACCCTATATTCCATTGAGGGCTTTCTTCACCCGCTTCATGCAGGCATCACAGTCTATGGAGACCTAAATCTAATCTAATATAACGTAAATCTAAATCTAGCGTAAATAAATGTAAATCTAACTAAAAATAAACCTAAATCTAATCTAATTTAACTTAAATAAACCTAAATCTAATTTAACGTAAGTCTACATCTAACCTAATCTTTAACGTCTTTTAGGATAGTTTTCTACGACGTTATAACTCTCTTCTTCTTGTGTGTGTGCGCGTGTGTGGATGTGTGTGCCAATAAAAAGAGATAAATGGTATAACCTTTCTATCACCCATGCCAAGTATGATAGATTGGTTATGCCATTTCCCTCTTGAATAATAGGTCTTGAGTTCAACTCCTCGTCGGCTAGATCTTTAGGTCTTTTAATTTTAATTAGTTTCCTATGACGTTAAATTAGTTTCTCTCTCTTTCTCTCTCAATGTGTGTGCGTTTTTTTTGTTTATGCATGTTTTCTCTCTCTTTTCCTCTCTCAATGTGTGCGTTTTTCGTTTATGCATGTTCTCTCTCTCTTTTCCTCTCTCAATGTGTGCGTTTTTTGTTTATGCATGCTCTCTCTCTCTTTTCCTCTCTCAATGTGTGTGTGCATTCTTTGTTTATGTATGTGTGTGTGCGTTTTTGTTTATGTTTGTACTCTTTCTCTCTCTCTCTCTCTCTCTCTCTCTCTCTCTCTCTCTCTCAAAAACACTATGCGTGTGTGTGTGTGTGTGAGAGAGAGAGAGAGAGAGAGAGAGAGAGGGAGAGAGAAAGAGGGGAAGGGAACATGAGAGTGAGGAGAGGGAAGGAGCATACCTGGCTCTCCTTCCTCTCCTCGTGTGTGTGTGTGTGTGTGTATGTGTGAGTGTGTGTGGAGAAGAGAGAGAGAGAGAGAGAGAGAGAGAGAGAGCGTTACCTTCTCCTTGCTTGAGGGCGCCGAAAAACTCAGATCTCAGATCTGAGTTTTTGGGCGCTCTCTGTTATTTTTTTTAGCCCATTCGGCGTCGCTATGAGTGTCACAAATTTACTTGTAAATTTGCGACGCTCATAGCGACGCTGGGAATTTTTTTTTTTGAGCGTCGCTAATATGAATAGCCTCTTGTAGTGTGAGTCATAGTTGTCGTCAGTCGTGGGCGACTGTCTGTAAGTGGTAGGGGGAAAGCAACTCACTCTTACTACTGCTATTCATCCCGCATAGGATGGGCAATTTACAAGCATTCTATTTAGTACTAAAGGATATGCAAAGTGCATACGTTAGTAAACCACGCTAAAGGATATGCTAAGTGCATACGTTAGCAAGAAGTGAAACAACTAGATTGGTTACCTTTCTGGTTTGGAGTTTACTTACTATCAGTTAACGCATGTTGCGACTAGGTAGTCTCTTCATGTATAACTCAGGTTCTCAACCTTGAACACTCGTTAAGGTGGGGTTGTTTACTGATGATGAAAATTGGGACAAAGTCAAGGACTTAAAATTGGCTGATGAGTTATATCAGCATGCTACTTTCATGGAAAGTGATAAGAAGTACTCTTTTTGGTACACCTGTGTTGTGATAAACTCGTTTACCATGCTCATGAGTGTTCTAAATGGAGTCTACACACTACGTTTGGATAGGAATCGGTACCATCAGATGGTTACAAATGGACAACAATGTAGAAAATCAAGATGTTACTCTTGGTTTCATTGAACCTCCTACTGAAATGGGTTCCAATCCAACCGACCTGAAGAAGGTGCCACTTGGGAAAACATTAGTGTTCTTAAGAAGAAGTTTCGCACTTTTGTTTTCGAGGACGAAAACTCTTCTTTAAGGGGGGAGTAATGTCAGGACACGGGTCCGGGCCAAGGGCCAAGGGCCAGGATGGACATGCAGTCAAGGGGGTCCCTATATTTAGAAGGCCAGGGGTCTATATAGGGCATGGCTGGGTGGAGATTAGCATGTCAGTTCCCCTATCCTTTCATGGATAGGGGTTTTTTGCAGTTTCTGGGACAAATCCATCACAACATTAGCATTAAGAATACCATTTGAAAGCTAATGACGCATCCTGTGACAATTACTTGCCTTTACCACCGACCTCTCCGTTTGGCAAGTTGGGACCCTTGACATCGTCATAGTAGATAGAGATTGACCCACAAAGCACTTGCACAATCATAGCTTTTATATTGATCTAATGAACACCATGTCTCTATACCAAATAAAGATTCAAGGCAGCTAATGAAACTCACAATAAACTTGCCCATTCAGAACTAGAAAATTAAATTTCGCTGAAATCCATGTATTTACACCAAATTGTAAGTCAAGATAGGAAAGTACACGTGGAACTGATATTATATGAAATTACAAAAGGGGCTCATTACAGGTTTTCTGTTAGGAGGCACTGTGCAACTTTCTTGCGTCTTGCTTCAACATTAGGTAAAATGGAAGTTAGGACTGAGGCCACTATGGCTTGTGGGTCTTCCACTCCTAAGGCTTGATTGATAGCTACACGGGCTAAGACCTTGCCACACAAACCTATGCCAAAAGTGGTCATTGCAAGGGATTTTTTTACGAGAAAAACTACTTGCACAAGCACAAGAGCTTGTTGACAGCCTTCAAGACCCACAAAGAAAAATGTCCATCAAGGGAGAAGTCCTTGTGGATAATGCAGATGTTGCCCATGGGTAGTTTGCTGATGTAGTTTGCAAGTGTTGCTTTTGGGCCAAAAACATTGCCCTCTTCCGCCTTGCGAGCTGCCCACACCTCCATGTCCAAAAGATATGTCCAAAATATCCTACAAAAGTTCATGTTAGGAAATACATTGTGATGGCCATTTACACAACAAAGACAATTACTGCATGCTACATGTCATCGTCGTCCATAGTTAGTGTGAGGTAAAGGTTGAGGGACGATCTCCTCTCATCAACAATTTTTGGGGCATCAGAGTCAAGTGACTCAACATGAAGAGGTTATTGATTTCCCACAAGCTTGGCTTGGATTGCCAAGAACTCCTCCTCCATGACGTTTACCTGCTACTCTGCAATTAAAATATTTGAAGTGATTAAGACAACTATGTCAATGACTGCGATCACTAACTTGCATAGTTTTAGAGACATCATTTGGAATTGTAATATGAATGTCAAATGTCACAAGATTACTTTCAAGGCTTTGTAGAGGTATCCATTTCCCAGTATTACACATCCATCGCTCGTAGTGGAAGCGTATATACAAAGTTGTGCAAAATTTTAAGTATTGTATCCAAAGCCCCTAGCTTGTGAGATTACTAACTTGCACAGTTTCAGAGACATCATTTGGTATTGTAATATGAATGTCAAATGTCACAAGATAAGGTATCCATTTCCCTGTCTTACACATCCACAACTCTAGGTGGAAGCGTATAAACAAAGTTGTGAAAAATTTTAAGTACTGTATCCCAATACCTGAAGCCCCTAGCTTGCATCAATATCTATCTCCCTGATGCATACCCTCTATAAATCCCCAATTCTCTCCTAACAAGGGTTGTAATGCTTCAAAAGACATATTCTTGCATATAAATATAGTGGGTGTGACATTAAATGGCAGGGCCTTAAATAAATGCACAAAAACATGCATGAGACAACATCGACTTAGACCTACAAACCTAAAAGCCTTCTCAAACTTCAACAAGGAAAGAATGTCAAAAACCATCTTCTCCTTTATGGATAAGATGGATGACAAACATCAGGCTGCAGCCACTCCATGCTAAGAAGTGATTGCATGCCAATTCCACTGATCTTACCATAACAATGCTCAGTGGTGGGCACTATTGTGTGTGTGTAGAAGAAGATTCTGCTTTGCAGTAGCATCGATGGTTGCACACTGGGAAGCATCATGGCACCAATGTCAACATGAAATCTTGAAAGGTTCCAGAGAGACTTCTTAATTGTTGTTGCTCAGTAAGTTTGACGGAAATATATATACATAGACATCAAATGACCCAAAATAAACATACTACCATACTTGAACACATAGGTCAACTCAATGCATATGTCTATTGCAACAACAAAGAGAAGCAACTTACAGTTAGGTGGAAAAAGTCTTGGATTAGTGTGCCCCAAATGCACACTAGGCATTCAATACACACGTTGAATAGCAACTACCGTCCCATTGATCCTATGGTCTTTGAACCCAAGCAGCCTCCCTTTACAATGTTGACCCAGGTTGTCACAATCTCGAACACGACGGAGTCCCATTGGCTGCAGGTTGCATAAAGACCCAAGCACCTTTGCAGAACACTTGAGGCGGCCACTCCCCATTAGAATATCTGGTGTTGCACAAGACAACGCTTTCTACCTCATCTTTTGGCTTTCTGTGAGTAGTAGAGTTTGACATTGCTACAGAGAGGAAGGGGCTACAATAAGAGGGTTTGATGGTGGTTTTGAATGAGCTAGAGATGAAGAAAGAAGTAAATGTTTTTGGAGAGAGGGAGATACGTAGGATTAAAACTTCAATGGAGAACCTTGGAGTGCAACACTGCAGCCATGGCAAGGAGACAAGAGGTATAGATGGTTCTGGTAAAGCACGTAGAGAGAGAGAGGAGGAGGTGGGGAGAGGAGAGAAGAGATTGAGAATGTAGAAGGAAGAAGTAAAAAGAAGAGGGAGAGGAGTAGAGGAGAAGAGAGAGAGAGAGAGAGAGAGAGAGAGAGAGAGAGAGAGAGAGAGAGAGTTTAGATTGTGAGCAGCTATGGAAAGCTTCCATATGTGTTGCAACTATGGAAAGGTTCCATAAGTGTTGCAACGATAGCCATGGATAGCTTGTAGAATATGATGGGCTATGAAGTGGTAGAAGAAAAGGTAAAAGAGGTGCTTGGTAAAGTCTCCCCAAGTGCTGTAGCCATGGAGATCTTGGGGAGAGAGGACAGTGGAGGTGTAGATGAAAATGGGAAAGCACTTAGAGAGAGAGAGGAGAGAGAGAGGAGAGAGAGAGAGAGAGAGAGAGAGAGAGAGAGAGAGAGGAGGAGGAGGAGGAGGAGGAGGTAGAATGGAGGGTAATGGCTGAGAATGCAGATTTTGGTGAAAGAAAATAGATTTTGACCATGTATTTGGTTAGGGGAGCTTTTGGGGAGTGAAAAGTGAGATTTAGAGATTTTTGATTTTTTTTTTAAATTTTAGGATTACTGTATGGCCGCCCGTGAAAATGGAGGGAATCTCCCCCCCCCCCCCCCCCCCTTCTCCTATTCTCTCTCTTTTTAGGGGACAAAGCTATAATGAGGGGAACAAATAGGCCCCCATGCCCCCTCCTACCCTACTTTTTTGAGGCTATAGCTGTGACCACCACCCTCTTCCTATTGGTCCATCCTTAATCACCCCTTAAGCTAAAGGGCCCTTTTGGGGTTCATATTTTTCCTGATGATAGGATGAGCCCACAGATACCCCCTCCACCTCAGCTTTGCCGCCGATAGCCCTTTCTCCCTCACGCCACCGACCCTGCCTCCCTCTCTGCCCATTCCCCCCATTACTGCCCCTCCCCTCCTATTCCACCCACTAGCCCCCCTTCTCCATCATCCTCTCCTGCTCCTGCCTCAAGCCGGCTCAATGGACATGACCTTCATTATCTACTAGGAGGTATGTTTGTAGCTCTTTTTCCATGAGCCGCCTGGCGAGAGAGGAGTAGACTTTCCTGCGGATCCCCCTTCCGGTGCAGACATGACCTTTTGCCACAGTCCCTCGAGGACTGACGAGTTTCGACATCCGTCACTGGTGGGACTTCTTCATTCCTTGATGACTCTTCACCAGACTTTGAGGCGGCTTGCTTCAGAGTCCATGTATTGTTTCTAGCAACTAGAGGGATAGAGGCCCTGGGCATAGCGGTTGGTTTCTCTTTCCCTTTATGTGGCAGGGACAAGACTGAGTGGACTCTAGACTCAGTGATGGACGGACATCGGAATCAAGCTCTTGATTTCTCTCATCACATGGGAGATTTGGGTGTGAGAGATTTGATACAGACTCTATGTACGTTGGCCGGGTTCTCGGTGATACCTCCAGACATAACATGATAATATAGACACATTGTGGTGAGCGCCCTGGGCATAGCGGTTTGTTCTCTTTCCCTTTATGTGGGCAGGACAAGACTGAGTGTACTCTGACTCAGTGATGGACGGACATCGGAATCATGCTCTTGATTTCTCTCTCATCACATGGGAGATTTGGGTGTGAGAGATTTGATACAGACTCTATGTACGTTGGCCGGGTTCTCGGTGATACCTCCAGACATAACATGATAATATAGACACATTGTGGTACACTTAGCTAGGCCAAAGAGCCTAAAGATTACCAGTAAGCCAAGGGGTGGAGATGACGACGTGGGAGCCCTTCCTTTAATGAATTTATCTTTTAGAAGATAAAATTAATGTTAAAACAATGAGACATGTAGGGCAAGTAGCTAGGTGATGAGGTAGCGAAGGTGTGGGGTACATCCGTAGATGGTGCAGACAAAGCATTTGTTGATAGGCCTTTGATGAGCAGGCACCTAGCCCAACAATGCAGGTTAGGTCGAGGACTTGAGGTTGAGCACAACACCGACATCAAGCCCTACAGGTGATGAGTCGAAGGACTGTTGGTGGCCGGTTATGCAGGCTGATGCGTGGCTATACGGACGAGTAGCTGGCAGGCAGGAGGTGTATAGTTGCGGTAAGAAGAAGAAAAAGAAGAAGTAATTATCCCATTGTTCTATTAGTTTTATGGCTGTATGGGCTGTTGGCTCTCTGTAAAAGCTAGGCCTCTGTTGTCCTCAAGTCCCCACACAAGAAGTTTTGGATAGATTCTCACAATAATTCTCACATTGTGACTTACCTCAACATCATGAGCTTCTGTGAGGGAGTCACCACATACCTAGCGAGGTACGATTAGGAGCAGGGGACCAACGGCCCGATGGGGGGCCGGTGGTCCCCTGCCCTTATTCGTACCTAGCTAGGTATGTGGTGACTCCCGAGCAGAAGCTCATGATGTTATGCATTGTATGAAAAACACTGAAAAGGACTCCATTTTCCTACATGAGAAAATTTCTAAATCTTCTTGTGCCAAAGCAAGGCAACATTGCATGGGTAGTGTTGTATCGTTCTTGTTTTTCTTTAATATAAATATCCTGCATAATGTGGAAATTGCCCAAAATAAAGATGTTGGCACTCTAAGAAATGGGAGAACATGCATTGCAAGAGCAGGGAGTCTTCTTTTGGTATTGTCATTGGTAATATGCCCTAAACAATATTTTCACTTCATGAAATATTGTTATTAGATATCAAAGATGTCAAAAGGCAAGTGACTTTGTAGTAGAAAATGGTCTTGTTGGGACTTTATTTCGATAGGTTTCACTGGGAATTTTGTTCACTCAGAGAATCTTGCTCGAGGTTGGGGAAGACTTGAAAATTGGTAGGATTCAATCCCATGAAAGAATATTTCCTTCATTCAAGCTCAAAGTAAAGTACCATTAAAAATGGCTACCACAGTTTGTGTTTCACTGGTCTTACCCTTATTATATATTGCATCATGTGCTACCAATGCCATTTTATGAATCACCTCAACCAAAACTCAGGGCACATTATTTCTCATCAATGTTAAACCTCTCAAGATAAAGAGCACATTAGTTCCAAATAATGTGGTACACTAGATTGAATCCTTTAGATATTTTGTTACATGATAGGACCAAAACTTGGATATAGAACCGAGGAAACCAGATGGGTTTAGCGGCGGAAGATTTAACTGATGTTGTAAACCAGGACGAGCTAGTTGATGAATAAGCTTCTTCCTTGTCTTCTTTGCTAGTTGATTCTTTACTGCTAACTTCGCTTGTAGTTTGGAAGGTACCATTAAAAGTGGCAGTTCTACATGAAAAGAAAATTCGGGGTTGTTGGTATCACCCTCGGTGCTCTTTTTGATTAAGTATTCATCATAATTGATAAGTGCATGATTGAGGACAGGACACAACCATGGATGTGTCAAAATTGAGCTCAAACTCAACCGTCTACTTGGGTTTACTTGCAAAAGATTGAGTATAAGGTCCTTTGCATGGTGAGAGATGGAGGGTTGTGAGTTTTCCACTTGGAGTGAAAGGTTGCACGAGAAATCTGATTCTTGGAAAATATGTGGTATTGCTGATTGCTCAAACGGAAGGTGGTCTAAAAGCAGGAAATATAGAACCACTCCCAAGCTCCAAACATCAACCGTCTCATTGTAAATCACCTCGGAGTGGATCTCCGGTGCTTGGTAATCAAATGTCCCTATCGAATCATCTTCAATAACCTGCAAAATAGCATGTTTCTCTTATCAAGAATATTGGATAGGTACAATACCTAAAGGGCTCTCTCTCTCTCATAAGAGTTCTTGAGTTCAACTCTTCTCGTCGGCTAGATCTTTAAAGTCTCTTGGGATAGTTTCCTACGACGTTAAAACTCTCTTCTTCTTCTTCTTCTAATTCGCCCCCTCCCCCCCCCCCCCCCCAAACAACTATATACACACACACACACACACACACACACACACACACACAAAATAAGTTATAAACAAATTCCCATTATAATTCCCACATTGCACACTACGACAACATCATGAGCTGTTGCAAGGGAGGGAGCGCATGCCTAGTTAGGTGTGGTTGGGGGGTGGGGGACTGGCACTCCTCCGCCCCTAACCACACCTTGTGCTCCCTCCCAAGCAGTAGCTTATATTGTTGAACCCTGAAGTGGAAAATCATGAGAAAGGAGCTGCTTTCTCCATAAACTTGTTCTCTCTCTCTCTCTCTCTCTCTCTCTCTCTCTCTCTCACACACACACACACACACACACACACACACACACACACACACACACTCACTCACTGACCTTAATGTTGGCGATGTCGGCAGCGCCGCCGAAATCGGCGAGCTTGAGCTCACAGAGGCGGCTGTCGGTGCGGGGGAGGAGGAGGTTCTCGGGCTTGACATCGCGATGCATGACCCCACGGGAGTGGCAAAAGCTGAGAGCGAGAACAACAGCAAGGAGGGCCTCGGCAGCCTCGCCTTCGCTTAGCACAGCTTCACCCTTACCAACAGAGCGAGCCACACGAAGCGACTCGACGTGTTCAAGGAGGTCGCCACCATGGCAGAGCTCGAGGAGCACATGAATGTACCCTTGGTTGTGGGAGTGCGCCTCCAGCCGCACCACGTTGGGGTGGCCCTGCACTCGCGACAGCATCGCGATTTCGGTGGTCGCAGCTCTGCTGTCTTTGGAGGTCTTGCACGCGTACTCCTGCCGCGTTGCCGTGTGTACGCAGCTGCGCACCACCCCGAATGCTCCAATCCCGAGCTTCTTCCCTACCTCGTACTCTCCCATCCTTGCACTACCTCGGCTAGTGTCTCCTCCTTCCATCTCCCGATGCTTTCCAAACGCCCTACCCATGTTGCTTTTTTCTAAAGTCTGCGGTCAGTCGGAGCTATTCTTGGGTCGTAGTGATAAAATTGCGAGGGTGTCCTTAGGGGAACAATATATGAGTGAGAGAGAGAGAGAGAGAGAGAGAGAGAGGGGGAATGGAGCTCTCATTACAAGCTTCATTACACCGATATGAAATATGTGAGCAATGGATATTTGCTAGGAATTATGTCAATGACAAGTCTATTGCTCTATTGTGTTGTGTATGGTGACGTGGCCAGATATGCCATGGTGTGAATGCCTCTCATGTAACTACCTAGTGCTATGATAAGGACTTGTCCGGTTGAGTGCAAGGCAAGCTCTTCTTGGGTATTCTCTCTCGTGTAACGAGTACATTACATTGGTGGAGGAGATGGACAGTAGGTGGTTACAGGAACCGTTCTTGATTTTCTAGCTTGATTGGCCTTAGATGGGTTACACTTTGGATAGTGGGTAGGACGTCCCTCGTGTTGTGAGAGGGGTGGAGGTATACATAGAGAAGCAAGAAGAAGCTCTTTGGGAAGTTCTAGGAGCAAGCACCGAGAGCCAGAGATGCATGTTTGTGTTGAACTTGATGATGATGGTGCGGTTGATTCTGGTGGAGGGCATGGATTTTGAGCTGGTGTCCAAGCACAACACTAAGTGCTCACAAATACTTTAGACAGCCATCATGTGTATTGCCTATTGAGCCTGCTCACACTTGCTACTGTTCTTTACCTCGAACGCAAAATAAGCCAACACACTTGCCGCATCACTATGTCCTCTCTCTATTGTTCTTTTCCTGCTTCAACACACAGAAGCAACTCCTCCTTCAGGCCTTCGTTTCTAGCCCTTGAGCCTTACTCGTCTTCCTATTGTGTTTCTCTATGGCATAGCATCAATTCTTGATTAGTCCGTATTGAAGAAGACAAAGTGCTAATGTTGAGTAGTTGAATTTCGTTGTCTAGATATGCTTCGATCTTGGAGCTGGTCTCTTTCCGTTGGTACTCTTGCCAGTCTTGGTGGTCTTATGGGCCTTCCACTTTTGCTCTCACGATTCTCAGCTATGGCCATACAATGTTGCTATTTTTCTCACAACATTCTACGTCAGGAGTCACGACCTGACAATATTTGTCAATGTTAGTTTATTTCTTTTTGGCGCTACTCAAATTTTACTAATTTTATTTTTATTCCTTGCAATCACATCGAGTCATTGTCTACAACATTCTTGTAGAGGTGCCTTTCAACGGTGAGAGCATTCTCGAGATTGCTAAATAGCCCAAAAAGGAGTTGCTACCGTAAGTATTGTTGCAAAGGTGCCTTTATGTGAAGATCATCTCTTTTAGTTCACTACTTTTGCTCTTTAGTTCTTGTTTCAAATAGAAGTCAGACATTTATTAGACACCATCACACCCAAACCTTTTAGAGATAGATGTATGTTCCAAAAAACACGTGTCTTTGTCATTATGATGCAACCCCTAGTTGTTCCTCGTCTTGTCAATTGCATTGGGATAACGACCTAATGTTTGCATAAGTGACAATTTCTAGTCCTTAAGCCGTTGTATGATCACTCCCTCTAGACAAGGCGTAGGAGTTGATCCCTCTTGTCGAATCCATTCTTAGCTCAAAATTGTTAAAAGATGTCCATCTTTTTCTACCTAAGGGGCGAGGTGTGGTGTGTATGGTGACGTGGTCAAACAGGTCATGGTGTGAATGCCTCTCATGTCACTACCTAGTGCTATTATAAGGAGGTGCCTGATTGAGTGCAAGGAAAGCTATTATTGGGTAATAGCACTACCTAGTGCTATTATAAGGAGGTGCCTGATTGAGTGCAAGGAAAGCTATTATTGGGTATTCTCTATCATGTAACTACGTTACACGGTCAAGAGCACAAAAGTTTCTTAAGGCAATGCAGAAAAAATAGAATTTTAGCCAAAGCAAAAACCTAAGGTGACACTAAGGTAGCACTAAGGCCAAAAAAGGAGCTTATATCAAATCAAAGAAGCCCGAGCAAAGAAGTCATACACTCTTCATGTCATCACATAGCAAAATAGAGGAGAAACCATTCTTATACCATAGAGAGGATGCATGAACATGCCCTCAAGACAAAATCGTAGGTAATTTCATCTACATTTTTTGTTAGCAACCCATGACTAACAATATCATCGTGAAGTCTTTTGCCCAAATCAGCATCTCAAGTTGAGTGGTGCCACACCCCTTCAAGATGCAAGCATATGTGACTGCATCTAAAAAGATCCCCTCACTTTGTGTCCACAAAAAAACAACCCAAAGCTTCCTAGTCTTGTCCCTATTTGGCATATGATCCTACAATCAATGAAGTCTAAGAGACAACCTCCCCGACATGTAGCACTTTTTATGTTTTCTAAAGTACACTCCACATTTGGCATACATGTAGACCAAGGCATTGCCAAGCATGATGTTTTCTTTCAACACTCCCTAACTAGCAATATCATTTAGCCCATATTATTGTTTTGCGTAATGTCCTATGCCTTCAAAATGCAAGCGTAACAGTGCATCTGGAGAGATGTTCTCACTTTGCATCCTTTGAAAACAGCCCAGAGCTTCCTTGCCCTACCCCTCTTGGGCATATCCCACAATCAGAAGACTCCAAGAGAGGCATCCCAGACAAACAACTCCTCAAGAATTTCTTGTGCTTTCTGGAGTAGACGACATTTGGCATGCATATCGACCAAGGCATTGCCAAGCACAATGGTTTCTTTCTATAACACGACTAAAAGTACAATCATTAATTGTTTTGCCCATATATATATACATTTCTCTCTCTTTACTCTCTCTCTCTCTCTCTCTATTTTCCCCTCTTTCTCTCTCTCTCTCTCTCTCTCACACACACACACACACACACACATTGTGTCTTTGAGAGAGAGAGAGAGAGAGAGAGAGAGAGAGAGTAAAGAGAGAGAGCAAAGAGAGAGAGAGAGAGAGAGAGAGAGAGAGAGAGAGAGGAGAAAACAAAGAGAAAGAGAAAGAGGGAGAGAGAGAGATAGAAAAAAAAACCAGAGAGAGAGAGAGAGAGAGAGAGGAAGAGAAGACAAAAAGAGAGAGGTAAGGGGAGAAAAGAGAGAGAGAGAGAGAGAGAGAGAGAGAGAGAGAGAGAGAGAGAGAGAGAAGTCAAAAGAGAGAGGTAAGGGGAGAAAACACACACACACACACACACACACACACACACACACACACAGAGTAGAGAAAATATGAATGAAATGTTATATTAAGATTTAGGGTTAGGTTAGATTTAAAATTACATTTAAGATTAGGTTAGATTAAGATCTAAGATTAAGTTAGGTTACATTTAACTTATATTTAAAATTTATGCTAAATTTAAAATTAGGTTAGACTTAAGATTAGGTTAAGATTTAAATTATATTTAAGATTAGGCTAGATTACATTTAGGTTTACTTTAGATATAGGTTTATGTTGAGTTTAAGGTTAGGTTAAATTTAAATTTCCGTTAGATTTAAAATTAGGGCAAGATTTAAGATTAGCTAGGTTAGATTTAAAATTAGATTGGATTTAGATTTAAGTTAGATAGCTAGGTTAGATTTAAGCTTAGATTAGATTTAGATTTAAGTTAGATAGCTAGGTTAGGTTTAAGCTTAGATTAGATTTAGATTTAAGTTAGATTACATTTAGGTTATGTTAGATTTAAGATTAAATTAGATTTAGGTTTATGTTGAGTTTAAGATTAGATCATATCTAGATCTATGTTAGCTTTAAGATTAGATTAGATTAGATTTAGGTTAGATTTTAGGGCATGTCGATGAAGGCTTTGCCCAAAGAGCAAACACTAGGTACACAACAATATGTATCTTCCCATCAGAATTTGACACCTATTAACTCACCCACTAACCATGTTCAATTAGCTCAGAATTACCATATGTTCCATTAGCTAAGAATCACCATATGTTCAATTAAGTTAGCTTTAAGATTAGATTTTGGATTTAGTTTCTATATTAAAGTCTACCTTCGGGATTACGGAAAAAATTTAGAGTTAGGCGAACGGTGATCCCTCTGTTCCTCTGTTAACCCTCACGGCTCACGGACACCCTATCACCTACGACAGACGCGTATTATGTATTTGATAGAGTCAGGTACCGGGCTTGTCGGACCAATAGGAAAAGGGTAAGAGTGATCGCCGATGAGAGGCGCACTCTAACTGGGACATTCAAGGGATTAGTTGGCTAAGCATGGGCGCCCAAGTGTGAATGGGGTGAACTCATATAAAAGCCAACTAAACCTAATTTTTACTCATTCTCTCATTTGTGCAATAGAAGAGTGCTCTTGCTCCATCTCCATCTTCTTCCTCTTCACCTCCTTGTGTGTGTGTGTGTGAGTGAGAGAGAGAGAGAGGGAGAGTGTGTGTGCGATCGAGCATTACGAAGGCACGACGGCGGCGAGGCGGTTGAGCGCGGCACGACTGCAGCTTCTTCTTCATCGCGGCGAGGAATCCACCACGAAGGCGAGCGTAGAGCGGTGAGTGACACACCCTTTGCTCTCTTGAGCTTGCTAGTTTAGGCTTGTTGTGTGCTTGGAGCCGTTTGTGGCTCGCACACGGTGTATTGGCAAGTCCCTTGCTTCGACAGTGCGGCAAGGAGCGCACATTTTTGGCGCTGCTGCCGGGGATATGCCCTACACTAAGCTCGGTTAGCACTTTACGCTTTCTTGTGGTGAAATTTCTATCATAGGAAAGGCAGGGAATGAGTGTATGTAGTTGTGTGGAGATTTCTGTTTTTTGCGTTTTCTACGTTTTCTGGTTTGCACTGCACAGTTAGCATTTCTTGCGTTTTTTGCATTTTCTGCATTTTCTGGTCCTGTCAAGTTTCAATTTGTACAGTTTCTGCGTTTAATTTTCTGTCAAGTTCCAATATTCTGCAATTTCTTGCGTTTTTTCAATTTCTGCAATTTCTGCATTTTCTGTGCTTTGTCAATTTTCTGCAATTCTTGCGTTTTTTCAATTTCTGCGTTTTCTGCAGTTCTGCAAAAAAAAAACTGCATTTCTGCATTATAAAAAAAAATAAAAATTATTTTTTTTGGGAAAAAAAATCGGAAAATAAAAACGCGAGTGAGCGGGCGGTTAAATTTTTCGAAAATAAAAAACGTGACTCTTAAAACGGACGGGTTGGTTTGTATAAAAGATAGATCGGGATCATTTCCCCAGGCCCAGGCCCAGGCCTCAGTCCTCAGTCTTCTGATATATACTAGACTCACTCTTATATATATACCCTACTCCCTCAAGAGAGAATGAGAGCATGTGGGACAAGTCCTCCACTCTCCTCCCTTCACTTCCCACTTGCACCCTTAGACTTTCTAGTTTGGGCCTAGTTCCCTACTGGAAATTGACAGTTTTAGGGATTCCGAGAGCATAGAGTGACCAAACGGAGGGCTGTAAAGCACTGCACGACTCTCTGACCGAGACGCTCGTTTTGAGCTATCATACGCTCATTTATAGCCGGGTCAGAAAAAAAGGACCAAAAAGTCAAAAAAAAGACTTGGGTTAAAAACACCCAAAAATACTAGGTGAGCCCTTCAGGCAGCTTTTTGACACCTCTAGGGTATCAAAAGCACATGCACTTACGCTCTGGGCGAGTGTTAGAACACGATCATATTGTAGTGCCTCTGTTCATACGGACACCCATTACCCATCCACGATAGGCTCTAGACCCTCAGCGGGGACACAAGGTAGCACCACCCAAGACCCTAAAATAGCCGCTAGTGATTCCTCCTCCGACTCAGAAATCATGGAAGCATACCCTACCCAAAACACTGAGAGAGAAGGCCATGCACCTCCCGAAGCTCCACAGCCTAGTACTAGTATGTTTAGCCGTTTCATGGAAACATTAGGTAGAGCTACTCGCTCGGAACCTGATGCAAATGAAGCACACGAAGGGGGTGGGGAAGTGGACTCTCCTTTCACATCGCACGTGGACCCCACACCCCCAAAGAGTGTCCATGTGGATATCCTACCAACTTCTTACCAAGAAGGCCCTGTTGAGCTGCCTCCTTCAGAAGTTCCCTCTAGAGTACCGTTGGTGACAAGTAAAACCACGGGGAGCAACATTGCTTCTACCTCACAAGAAACCGCTAACACGTCGACTCTAGAAGGATTGTTCATTAATGATCATTGGACATACGACCTCTACACTGAGGTGTTGACGGATCTACACTCTGGCCACGCCTACCATGTAGGATGGATAGAGATTGTACAATCCACCTCTAGTGCCACGAGCATCGAAGATCAACAGAAAATGATCTGTAATGTTATCCATGGCATTATTCAATCAGAAAGGCAAAACCAAGGGATAAATATACTCTCAACTGGCCCCATGAGATTTCTGGATACGAGCAAGGCTCAACAGCCTACTCTATCACAAATGGAGACTCCTCTAATGAGCCCCATGGACCCATCTTACGTCATTTCACCTGGGGTCTCTATGCAATCTGAGCCTCCGAGCGAAAACTTTAGCTTCCCTAACTTGGCTCAACCCTCTATCAAGGAAAACACAGTGCTCACTCCAGGGATAAGCCTGACAGAGAATGTACCGATGACATCTACGGTTAGCGCAGTGCCACTACCTAGTGTCGTAGTATCTAATATGGGGCCTCGACCATATGTGTCTCTAGCCCCTTATGCACACATGGCCCCCACACCTCCAATAGTACAACTTGTTTACGCTCCTCGAGTGCCGCTCCCTAGCCCTTATCCGAGTGGACCTATGCCCGGTTATGTTCCATATCCTGCATCATCCACACATATGCCAAGACCGGTACCCGTTCCTCTCCCACATATGATTCCAAGAGTACCTTCACCGGCCCTGCCTCCTCACATAGGTGACTTGGCAGCGTTTGCTCAAACCATAGGTCGATCTATCGTGGAAAATATGCGTCACGCTCCTGATAGAGAGTCTAGAAGTAAGGCAGTACAAATTGCCAAACTCACGCAAAAATTCAATGGGGACGAAGATGCTAGAAAACACATTGAAGTGTTTGAACAAGTATGTGATTCCTTAGGGGAACGCAACGAACTACATAAGTGCAATGCCTTAAGCTTGACATTAAGTGGGAAGGCTGGAGATTGGTATAGGACCCTAAGGGTGGACGAGAAAACAATCTACCCTACCCTTCGAAGGTTGTTTCTAAAGGAGTACATACGAGAAGGTGTGCTTTGGGGTGTAGCATCTTAGCTACAGAAGGCCGAACGTAAGGAAGGAGAGTCAGTAAGGGACTTCATTAGTCGTCTAAAGCACTTAAACTCTCGTTGCCCTGTAAATGAGCGCTTCAACAATAACCAACTGCTTGATCGATTCATTCGAGGGTTGAGGAATGAAGGAATCTATAATGGACTAGTGATTAGAGGTATCACAACCTGGGAAGATGTCACTGCCAATGCAATCCAATTAGAGGACAACTTGATGATAGCAGGCATGAGGGTGTCTACTGACACGAGATCCACTAGCTCACAAGCCATTGAGTATGAACCCATGACTGCAAAGCCCATTGCCAATGAGCCAAAGGTATTTGAGACATTCTTGACAGACCTCACCAAGGCAATCCAAGAGTCTCTTAAGGATAATCGACCCCCTCAACAATGGTGTTCCATTTGCTTAGGTCCACATAGCACTAGTGAGTGCCCTACGTTTAGAGTAAAATTTAATGGAACTTGCAACGCATGTGGTAGGTATGGTCACCAAGCTAAGGATTGTTTAATGATCAAACGTATGATGGCAAATAGACCACCTGTAGCCTGGACGGATGTGCCTCGAGCTCCTGTATTGATGCCTGATCCACTTGTTGAGAAACTACCGCAACACATGGTCCCTAGATCTCAAACTGTTGTACAAGCTACACCGCTACCACCTCCTGTGCTAGGACCGCAGCCCCCGCATCCAAGAGTCGCCCCTATGAACCAAGTGGGTTGCGAGCCATCAAATGCTTATCCAGATGGCTGTGAGGAGGAAATAGACACTTGTATTGCCTACGGACTTGATACATTGGAAGAGTGTCCTATATACTACATGGAAGATTGTTGGGGGCAAGTCAAGCCGGTTTATCAAGCTGCTGCTCTCGCATCCAGAGGTCAAAATATCAACACCTAGGCTAGGAGGCCACCTCTTCAATGCTACGAGTGTGGTGGACCACATCGAGCAGCGGAGTGCCCTATTAGGCTGCAAAAGAATGTTGCACAGATGCAAATGAATCAAGGGAGCACGTCTGCAATGCCAATACTCACATGTAATCGTTGTGGCATAGATCACTTGATTGCCCAATGCCCCTATAACCCAAATGCGCCTAAAATCACACCCCTAAATTTGGTCGAAATTGCTAGTGTGACATCGCCAATACCACCCGTCGCACCCACTTATGCGATTACACGGTCCATGCTTCAAGGGCCAGGCCATATCCTCGAAGAGAGAGATACCACGTCAGTTATCCAAGCAAAGAAAAAGAAGACACGAAGGAAGAAGTCGCAGAATACGGAAAATTCAAAGCCAAGTTCCAAAACAAACATAGGAACAGGAGATGACCCCGTGTATATGAATGACCTCGAGGATGATTCAGATTCAATCGAGACAATGGAGACTAGAACCAATACCACAAAGGGAAAGACTGACAAAGAAAACCGTAACATGGAACCAAATGAAAACCGAATAAGAGAAAACCATAAAGAGCCTCTGAAAACACCACAAGTGTTTCCAAATCCAATCCAAGACCCCCAAGATAAACCGCAGGGGCAAAAAGGGAAGAATCGTAAAAAGAAGATTGGGATGTACCCAAACCCAGTAGACGAGATTGAGCAGGTGAAACATCTAAGAGGTTTAGTGGAGGAGACTCAAAGGAAACTAGAACCAGAACCCATGCATGTCAAAATTCATGACACAGTGTTTCCCACGCAAGCTCACCCACCCCACATGAACCATAGACCGTTAGCCATATCTAGTATCATCCAAGAAGGGAGTGAGGAAGGGACATCAGAAAGTGAGCATACACCTTTCTTGTTGGAAAGGATGTTTAACGAAGGAATACCTGATCCCATTGAGGAATATGAGATTCCATCCTCACCAGTTCCTAGTCAAGGACCTACACCCTGCAAAATGCCAATGAATGTTGCCAAACTAGTGGACTTCATGTCTTCTGAGGTCCGAACCACAATCATAGCAAAGCTGTATGGAGATCCTGAGTTATTCCTTGCACTTCGAGCATTCCTTAACGGAGAGCTACGAACGGGATTACCGCAGTTTGCGCAACCAAATAGGCCTGACTCGATTATGATTGATGAGGAAAATCGTGTGCAATCACTTGACTTAGATGGACACGAGTCTGTGATTGAGGTACCCATTAACGAATTAGGGCAGTATTTTGAAGGCGACGAGTCTAATGCGACCCTACCCATCACTACCAAGGGATTAACTATAAAGGGAATTCTTGATGGTGGTGCAGGAGTTAGCATCGTTACAAAAGATTGTTGGGAATCCATGGAAAAACCCCGCCTCAGTGTTACTAACATTGTGGTAAAGATGGCAAATGGTACCATAGCCAAACCTATGGGGATGCTCAAGGATCTTAAGATCAAAGTTCTAGGACACAAGGTACGACATACGTTCATTGTAATGGATTTCTCTAAACACCTTATGTCATATGAAATGATTTTAGGACGACCATTCATGAGGGAAGCACAAATGGTTCATGATTGGTCTAAAAATCATGTCTATTTGCAATTCCAAGACTCTGTCCTTAGAGTGGATTTGGTGACTGGTAAGGTACACCCCTTAGGGAGTAAAACCATTATTGATCATCGCTCTGACACCACAGCTCACTCGGCCCCACTACAATATTGTTACACTTGTAAGAAGGATACAAACATTGGCCAAGATTCTCCTTATATGGATATCCTACCTAGGATGACTGAGTCGGACAATGTGAATTGGGTCCACCTAGCATCAACCATAGACACTTGGGGAAATAGGGAGACGACCTGGGTAACACCTGAGGGGGATGAAATGCCTATACCCTTAAATATGCTACAAGCAATGCATATCGCTTCCGACAAGACTCATCCTAATGTAACGAAGAAAACATACAAGTGGGTCCCTAAAGCTTCTTTAGTGACCATAGCTAGTGCTAAAAAACAGAAGCCTTGTAAGAAACGTACCACTCGCTCCAAGAAAAGTAAGAAAATGTTGCGATGGATCCCTAAACGACTATTGGAAGCCCAAGGCTACTATGAAGGAAATGATCAAATCTGGGTGCCAAAACGTAGATTGTGCTCTTACCTATCACCTGACCCAAGTGAGCCCAATCCCGTAGCTCCAAAACGAATCAATGATCGTGAAAAGAAAAAAATCACCTGCTACACACCCGCTCCCGAGCTAGTTTGGGCACCAAAGAAAGAACGATTTGTTCCACCTAGCTCAGGAAGGGGGGAGTCCCATGAAGCTTCTAGCTCCCCATGTAATACATCCATAGAGGTAAAAGCTTCTACACAGCCTCCATCTATAGTAGTGGACCTCCATGAAGCTACAAAAGAATCCACACCTCCTAGTGTTCAAGAATCACCTGATGAACCACTTCAAGTTCGATCCTGGGAGAGTACCTTACCACCCTTGCAACTTGACGAGGCACCTAGGGTAATAGAAAACTACTGGCAAAAATCCTCACCTATTACCAACTGGAACAATTGGTTTCAAAGGGTGACAAGCTCATTTCAAACGGTATGATCTACCCAAGGAAGGGGGGAGTGTTTGTGGACATCCATCATTCACTTGTTTCCCTCTCAACCTTTTTCCCTGACCTCTCAATCACCGATCTTAGGGAATGTACATATAAAGCTTTATACTCACAATTTTTTTTTAAAAAAATAAAATAAATAAAGAGCAAGAGCAATTAGCAAACGAGTATGCACATTAAAAGTCAAAACATTGACTCAGACCTACACATGTCACATCTGGTACAGTGAAACAGAAACCTATGCCATAAAACACCTTCGATCCTCATCATTTGAGTGATGGAGGGTAGGTAAGATTAGTACGATAGGAGTGTTTCTGTTTTAGAGTTGAGTGATTAGCGAAGTTCTCTTTTCCCACTGATGTGCCTCCTGGAGGTATTCCTTTTGTTTCCTAGTGTGTACAGGAGCGTGTTGCTATTGATAGGATTTGGACCTTCATGGAACCTTTCTCTCGTTCACACTTCAAATCAAGCGCGACCATCAACACAAACAGGTGTTTTGTGTCCATTAGCATTGCCCCTTCTCTTTTTGCATCCATGTTTGTCTGCTTTGATTGTGATTGGTAGCATAATATTCAGCGCATTGGCTTAGTATGAAACATTTAATTCAATGTAATGTTTTGTCATAATCACTTGTCTAGGTTTAAAAATCAAGCAGTCTGACTAAGCTAGTTTGACCAAGCTAGGTATTAGAAATCTTCTCTTAATACCATGGGGAATGCCTTCCTAATAAGCAATGGTTACTTAGGTTCTTAATCCGATTTAGGCAGCATTGTATGAAATGTACTAGGGCTTTCTAGTGGGCTTAACCCTATTGACCTTTAGCTTAAGTATTATAAAGGGAGTTTACTAATGTGATGAGCCTGGGGAGGGTAACAGTGTTATATGACCCCCCAAAGTTACAAAATTAAAATGTTGAAAATGAACAAACAAAAAATCAAAGTGCCACAATGTAAAATCTTACGCTGGAAGAGAAATCTCAGCTTGAATTGGTACTTCACTCACATGTATCGCCTATGGTACTAGAGCCCTAGAGGTTCCCAATGTGGGCGCTTTTCCTTGAAAAGCAAAAAACCCAAGGCATACAAAATAAGAACACACATCAAAATTGAATCAGTGTGAAAAGACTTTGGGGGGTCAAAGAAAAAGTAATCAGTCAGGCGATGATTTCATGAGAAATTCCTTTTATGGTAGCTTAACTACAAAGTCTTCTAGATATAGCCTCTAGTCAGCCCTCGAACATGAATACTTGGCTCTCGCGATTAAACAACTTAATTGACCACTGAAAATTAAGAAGCTTACCCATGGTATTAATATTCGATCTCTAGTGCCTTTCGACCGTCAAATTAGCGACCCCAGACTTGTTTAATTTTCTACCTTTACATCTGTTTATGCATTTGATTACATTGCAATTTAATGTTCATTGCTAACAAATTGTTTGAAATTCTTTTACCAATCAATTTGTCTACCTAAAACTGCATATGCTTTTTAAGAGAATGCAATTACTGTGCCAATGTTGTTGGATTTTGCAGTGACTGAAGAAGGCTAAGGACATTCATCTCAAATGCTCTTCCACCTCGACGAACCAGCTTCAACTCAATAGCTTCCGAGGACGGAATCTACATCAGGAAGGGGGGCATGTTAACCCTCATGGCTCACGGACACCCTATCACCTACAACAGACGCGTATTATGTATTTGGTAGAGTCAGGTACCGGACTTGTCGGACCAATAGGAAAAGGGTAAGAGTGATCGCCGATGAGAGGCGCACTCTAAGTGGGACATTCAAGGGATTAGTTGGCTAAGCATGGGCGCCCAAGTGTGAATGGGGTGAACTCATATAAAAGCCAACTAAACCTAATTTTTACTCATTCTCTCATTTGTGCAATAGAAGAGTGCTCTTGCTCCATCTCCATCTTCTTCTTCTTCACCTCCTTGTGTGTGTGTGTGTGAGAGAGAGAGAGAGAGGGAGAGTGTGTGTGCGATCGAGCATTACGAAGGCACGACGGCGGCGAGGAAGTTGAGCGCGGCACGACTGTAGCTTCTTCTTCATCGCGGCGAGGAATCCACCACGAAGGCGAGCGTAGAGCGGTGAGTGACACACCCTTTGCTCTCTTGAGCTTGCTAGTTTAGGCTTGTTGTGTGCTTGGAGCCGTTTGTGGCTCGCACACGGTGTATTGGCAAGTCCCTTGCTTTGACAGTGCGGCAAGGAGCGCACATCCTCTCTACGGATGCGACCTTAAGTTGGAAAGCTTTTAATAGCATGATACTGAGATTGGAGGCCAACATGTAATGTGCTAAGTAATCCCTTGAACAAGGATCTGCTGTGAAGAGATGTTAAGATACTGCGAATTGCTACAGCTACGGATGAGGCAAAGGGGTTTTGTCTACTACATGCACTGTCATGTAGACGTGGGTGTCTAGATTTCTCGTACCCACAAATATAGGCATTGACCAATAAAGACGAGATTATAGCCCGGTGGTTCTGATCTCCGTGCACCTCTAGATCGAGGTGTGCGGGGATCGGAGATGACTAGAGAACGTGAGGTAATTTACAGTGTGAACAAAGAGAGAGAGAGAGAGAGAGAGAGAGAGAGAGAGAGAGAGAGAGAGAGAGAGAGAGAGAGAGAGAGAGAGAGAGAGAGAGAGAGACGAAGACCGTCCAACCAAAACACCTATCTCTCAACAAGAATCTTATATCCTTGTAATCAATGCAAACATGCCATGCAATGGACAAGACGCGTTTCTTTGCAGCATGTTCGCAATTTGACAAGTTTGATCCATCTTTAGAGATTGAGTTGTTGCCAATTATAAATTGTCAGAATCTGACGCTGGTCAACAGGCAGCAATTTTGCAACCCAATAGACGTGTTTGCAAACGCTTTGGTCACGCAGCATACGTGAGGCCACAAGATGTAGCCTCTGACAGCTCGGAGGATGATCATGCAGAACACATTCCCAACAAGGTAATGTTTGAGCCCGAGATCGAAGAAATGATCGAGAAGATCATGGATTCATAAAGGCTTATCTATGATGATATGAAAAGTGAAGTCGATACGCCATTGTATGATGGAGCACGTGTGTCTAGATTGAAGGCGCTCCTTGTTCTTCTCAACATGCAGTCAAAGTTTGGATGGAGTGACATTAGCGTCGTAGCGCTTTTCAGGTGATCTATTACAACGTGTTTACTTCAATAAAAAACTCTAGATGTATAATGATCTGATAGATTACTTACACAAGTGTACCGCATTTTTTTCGCTTTGTAGATTGCTCAAAGAGCACATACTCCCAGCTGATAATGTGATGCCAGATTCCAGAGAGGAAGCAAGAAAGATTTTGCAAAACTTGGGTATGGATTACAATTTGATTCACGCTTGTCCTAATGACTGCATTCTTTTCAGAGGGGAATACATACACATGGGGAAGTGTCCGAAATGTGATTCCGCGAGATATCGAGTAGATCTCCATGGAAAAAAAATTCACAAGAGATTTTGCGACATTTTCCTCTACTTCCTTGCATCAAGCATTTCTTCGAATGTAAGTCCATGGCCGCCCTAGCATCATGGCACAAGGAGAATAGATCTTCGGATGGTGTGCTACGGATTCTTGCAGATTGCGCAGCATGGAAACATATAGATGATACATGGCTGGATTTTGGCAGGGAAGCTTGAAATTTGCGTATAGGCCTCGCTATGGATGGTGTAAATCCATTTGGTCAAAAATCAACATCTTATAGTGTATGGCTCGTTGTCATCGTCAACTACAACATTCCCACGTGGTTGACTACCAAGAAAGGCACTTATTTCTAAGATTGATTGTGCCGAGGCGGTATAAAGTGAAGAATATGGATGAGTATCTTCGTCCACTATTGGAAGAGCTACAACAATTGCGGATTGGCATAGAAGTGGTAGATATGAGCCAACACACAGCTCGACGGAATGCTTTGATCAGAGGCATTCTAATGTGGACCATCCATGACTATCTCGGACTAATAGAATGCTCAGGTGATTTACACTCAAACTCAAACACTATAAATCTTGGTTTTTCTCAAGCTTATCTATTGTCATGTGCATACATGCAGGGCTTCAAACAAGCAGATACAGAGCATGTGTCACATGTGGACCTAGACTTAATGCACGTCGGGTGCCCTCATTGAGGAAGCAAATCTACGAAGGTCATCAAAAGTATCTTCCAGAGAATCATGAGTTACACGATGGTTTTTGGGAAGAGAGCTACCGAGGACGTCTGCGCAAGCATGGTTAGAGCCGAAGGAGATGTGTGATGATGGTTTGCCCCCAAGGATGAAGAGACTCTCTCTATGGTACGAGTTACATATTGGGCCAGACTCATGATCAATCACTTTCTTGATCCAATGCACATATTCAAGAATGTGGGTAATCTGCTGTGGGACCATCTCACCCGCAAGAAAGATACTTTGAGAGCTAGGGTTGACCTTAGAAACGTGGATCGTATGGAGAAATATTGGCCACAAACAACACCCGATGGATCGATAAAACTCCCTAAAGTGCCATGGATTTTGACAGGAGCCCAAGAACGCAAAGTAAAAGAGACCATTCGATCTGTGTGGACCCCCACTGGTGTAATGCACTAGCTCTGAACGTGTTTCACTAAAGAAGGGAAGCTTACCGGCTTGAAGTCACACGACTGGCATAAAATGTGTCAAGTATGTTTGAAGTGGAATATATCATAGTGGAAATTGTGTAACAAATTTGTGTGTGGACTTTAATATCATTGCTAGACGTGTTTTGCAGTTTATTTTACCGATGGCCATTGAGGGATGTTTGTCTCCTTACGTCTGTAACACAATCTACAAACTTGCAAAGCTGGCGCAATGGATCTCACAAAAGGAGATCAATGTAGACTCCATACCATTCGCCAAAATAAACGCTACAGAGGTTGTGTGCATGTTTGAGAAACACTTTCCTACTACCATGCTAACCATTCAGGTGCATCTTCTTGTTCACATAGTTGATGAGGTGGAAATAGCTGGCACTGTATATTCCAGATGGATGTTCTTTTTAGAACGTTTCATGAAAACGCTCGAGGGATATGTGCATCAAAAGGCACATCCGGAGGGTAGCATGGCAGAAGGTTGGCTAGTATCAGAGTCCCTAGTTTACATTGGAGAGTGGCTAGACGGATTTGATAAAGCCCAACACACGCTATGGCAAACCATAGATGATATCTGGGATTTTCATGTGCAATCTCGGTGTTGAGAAGAAGATGACAGAAGATCTAGAGGCTAAAATCAACCGATTTTGCATGCTTCACAATACAGTGATGCAAAAGTGGATTTCACAAACGAGGATGCAAAGCAAGAGTTATAAAGGGCACGAATCGAGTGGAGACGAGAAGACGACCGCCGATGCATTATCCGGCGGGTCTGAAGAGCCTATCAACATTCATGAGCTTAAGATGTTTGCACAACCAATTGAAAAGCGCACAATAGTGCGGTGAAGAAGTGACTGAGGAGGAGTGGGAGTACTCTCGGGGTTGCGCAACCAAGGTAAGTTTGCAATGTACGACTAGCGACTTTCTAAATGTTTGAACGGCCGTGCATAATCTTTGTTGGTTGTAGTATAAGTCATACATAGCAGCATGGTATAAAGGTCAACATTTTAGGGTGGAACGGATCGACAAAAAACGTTTTACACAAGATTGTAGAATCATGGCAAAATTTGAACAATGTAGTCGATGATGGTCCTTTGATGTAGATCCTGTGGTGGTGGAACTCACTTACTTTGGCACGCTACAAGAGATTTTGAGGATCGATTATAGAGGATTTTTTGTCGACTTGTTCGACGGGGCAATGGTTCAAGATAAACATGGAGGGTCGCAATGCTACTGTGCGCAGAGGAGAGTCTAGTTTCCTTGAGGTGGATTCAACTAAAAAATGGACCGACCTAAGAGACACTTTTGTACTACCCAAGCATTGTGAACAAGTAAGTCTTTAAATATTTAACATCCAGTTTTAGAAGTTACGTGCTTGGAGGCTCTTATGTCAGTTATGTGGCTCTGGCAGGTGATATTTCCTGCATATACAAAATAGATTAGACATACCACACTCCCTCTCGTGATAGATAAAGATCTGTCGCAAGTAATCAAGAAAACTTTGGCAAATAGAAAAGACATTTAATTTATGACTAGAGTGTCTTGTCACAGCTACATATAAAAGGCATGTTGTCCAAGACATAGCTTTTACAAGATATGTAGAATGCACACGGGAGACAAATTCACAAGAACTTCATAGGAATCTCTCTACACAGGAATCCCTCCCCCTTTATGAGTCCTCTCTCTCTCTCTCTCTCTCTCTCTCTCTCTCTCTCTCTCTCTCTCTCTCTCTCTCTCTCTCTCTCTCTCTCTCTCCACAGGAATCCCTCTCCCTATTATCTATAGTATAGATTATAACTTGCCCATGTTTTCTTCTCCATTCAATATTAAGATTAAATGTTTGTGTGTTCAATGCAGGTATGGATGATGATGAGTTTCTTTCTTCTTTGTCACCCCAACAGAGGAGGTGATACAAGGACCGTCATCGCTCTGGAGCACCATCACATCGTTCCACTCCTTCAGCATCTCCCTTTGTTTCAGAGCATTCAGCACTCTCCAAAGCTTTGGTGTTGCCGAAACGATCTTCACACTCGTCTAGGCACCGACGCTCTAGTGGTGGCAGCGGCGGTTGCTGTGGGGATGCTGCCGCTGATACCTCGACACTGCCTCATGTTTGACGAGGCTCCTTACCTTCCCCTTCTTTGCCCGCCCCCACACCAGCCACGGCATCACCATCTATGCCACGTTTTGTGCGGCTTTCGGCCATTTTTGGCTACACACCACTAGCTACTCCTCCAGGAGTCACCCCAGTCGACACTCCTCGCTTTGGGGCCCAGACTCCAGTGGAGACACCTGACGTCCATACCCCCATCGAGACGCTGCTAGAGACCCTTGCTGAGACACCCAGGTTCATGCGTCACAGGCAAGAGGGCTTGCCATACTCGGTCGACATCAGTGGCGGCATCATCTTGGATGACAAAGGCAAGAAGGTGATCTCGCGCATGAGCGGTCTTTTCTCTCAAGTGTTTCGACACTACATACTAAACACCCGGAGTGAAGTGCCAAATGGATTAAAAGACAAAATCATCAGCATGCTGCATGACGAGTTTTCCATGTCAAGTTGGGATGAGCGCTTCAATGAAGACCTGAGGAAGGTTCGAATGCGCGAATACTGCAAGCACAAGCGTTTTGAAGTAAAAAAGGCAATAAAGCATGGGCGGAACAAACCAGATTGGATTACCAAAGAAGATTGGAAGCAAAGCGAGAAACACACGAGAATCCTGACAAGTGGAAGCAACAAAAGGAGGCAGCCAAAGCACGAGTAGAGGCAAGGAGCTCGCACCACTTGGGGAGCAGCGGGTGGGCATCATTTGAGGCCGATTTTGTAAGTGTTTTTGCATTGCTCTTTAGGTTTGGTAGTTACGTCTATTTGTACTTTTAAATTCTAACATAATGGATTCTTTGTATGTTTTGAACAGTGGTCGATGTGACAGGACGTAACCCCACACCATACAAGCGCGAGTATGCAGGCAGAAAGGGCTTAAACGCCCTGATGGACATTCTGAGTTCTCACGACGGCATGGTTAGTATTTCACTTTACTGTTTTACATTTGTTTTATTTTAATGATAAGCTAAGAAAATAGATTGTTTTGTAATTATATGTTTATACGTACAGAAAGTCTTATTGTTTTTTCCAAAAAAATCCGACAGATACGCCACTTGGGCACAGTGAGACATCTGATTAGACGACGTCAGTCTAGACGTAGCCAGATAGAATTAGTTTTCTTTTGTCATAGCATTTATAATGAGATGACGTGTATACGTCTTTTTGTAACTATTGGAAAACCATGTATAATGACAATTGTGTTGTAACTATTACATATGCAAAGCTTAACAAACAATTGATTCTGCCTATGATGTGTATAATTGTCATTGATTTACTTTGATCAATTTACTTTTGTCCAATTACTTTTGTTAGTTTTTGTATGTTTATTCTGCAAACAATACTATGCATGATGGAGTTAATGGTTATATTGTCTTGTGGGTGACTACTTTCGGTCTATACCTTGCACTTTCTTTGAAAGGTGAATATGTGCTTATCTTGGATTCATTTAGGTATACTTTATTCTGGAAACATTCAATATGGTTGATGGTGCCCTGCCATCCAAAAAATTTTAATTGAATGCCCTGCCACCCAAAATGTTTTACTCTTGGGCGTCGCTATAAGCGTCTCTCTATAAGGTTTTGCAACATTGCTATAAGCGCCGCTATAGAATGACTGCAACCGTCGCTATATGTGTTGCTATATAGCGATGCTTATAACAATGGTTATAACGATGTTCCTGTAGCGATGCTGTTAGCGAAGGTCTTAGAGACGCCGAGGAGTATAAAAAGCCAATGTATTTCCGTCGCTAAAAGTGTCACAAGTGCACGTAACCTCTTGTAGTATATCAATGTGTTGTGTAGTGCCACATGCCTTCAAGATGAAAGCACATGCGATTTTATCTATGTTTTCTTTCAGTAGCCCCTGACTAACAATACCATTTTTAATTCTTTTGGCCATATCAGCCTAGCCTTTCCCCTATTTAGCATATCCTACAATGATCGAATTCCAAGAGACAACATCCTAGAGAGGTAGTTCTCAAGCAATTGAACTATGATTTCTAAAGTACACAACATCTAGAATGCATGTTGACCAAGGCATTTCCAAGCATGATGTTTTCTTCCAACATCCCTGACTAACAATATCATCGTGTATTCTTTTGCCCATATCAGTGTCTTGTGTAGTGCCACATTCCTTCAAGATATAAGCATAGGTAATTGCATTTGGAGAGATGCCCTCACTTGCATCCTCTAAAAATAGCCTAAAGCTTCTTGGAACTATCCCTATTGGGCATATCCAGTAATCAACACAATCCAAGAGATGGTGTCTCGGAAATGCGGCTCCTCAAACACTTTTTTTTCTTTCTGAAGTAGATGATATTTGGCATACATGTCGATCAAGGCATTGACAAGCATGATGTTTTCTTTCAACATGCCTCAACTAACAATATGATCATGAATTATTTTTCCCATATCAATGTCTTGCATAATGCCATATGCCTTCAAAAGGAAAGCATAGGTGATTTCATCTATGTTTTCTTTCAATAGTCCTTGACTAGAAATAACATCGTGAATTTTTTTGCCCATATCAACATCTTGAATGGTGCCACACACCTTCAAGATGCATGTGCAAATGATTGCATGTGGATAGATGCCCTCGCTTTGCATCCATTGAAAATAACCTAGAGCTTCTTTTTGACCGAGGCATTGCCAAGCACAACATTTTCTTTCAATAGCAATATCATCCTGAATTTTTTTGCGCATATTAGTGTCTTGTGTAGTGCAACATGCCTTCGAAATGCAAGTGTAGGTAATTGCATTTGGAGAGATTCCCTCACTTTGCATCCTTTAAAAACAACGTGGAGCTTCTTGGCCCTACCACTATTTGGCATATCCTACAATTAGAACAAGAGAGGCCATCCCAGACAGGCATCTTCTCAAGCACTTTTTGTGCTTTTTGAAGTAGGCGAAATTTGGCATACATGTCCACCAAGGCATTGCCAAACACGATGATTTCTTTTAATAGCCCTAACCAACAATATGATCATGAATCCTTTTGCCTAGATTAGTGCCTTTAGTGGTGCCACATTACTTCGAGAAAAAAGAGTAGGTGATCTAATCTACATTTTCTTTTAGCAAGGCATGATTAACAATATCATCGTGAATTATCTCACCCATATCAACATCTTGAGTGGTGCCACACACCTTCAAGATGCAAGTGTAAGTGATTGTATCTCGAGAGATGCCCTTGCTTTGCATCCATTGAAAACATCTTAGAGCTTCCTGGACTTGCCCTTGTTTGGCATATCCTACAACAAATGAAGCCCAAGAGGCAATCTCCTCAAGCACTTTGTGTGCTTTTGGAAGTACAGCACATTTGACATACATGTCGACCAAGAGGCATTGCCAAGCACAACCTCTTTCTTTTAAAAACCCCTGACTAACAATATCATTGTGAATTTTTTTGCCATATGGGCCTTCAAAATGCAAGCATAGGTAATTGCATATGGAGAGATTTCCTCACTTTGCATCCTCTCAAAATAGCCAAGAGCTTCTTGGTCTTGCCCCTATTGGGCATATTCTTGCAATTAGAATGCTCCAAGAGAGGGCATCCTAGATAGGCAACAGTTCCTCAAGCACTTTTTGTGCTCTCTGAAGTAGATGGCATTGTCTTATGTAGTTCCACATGCCTTCAAGACAAAAGCATAGTTGATTTCATCTACGTGGTCTTTTAGTAGCCCCTAACTAACAATAACATTGTGGATTCTTTTGCCCGCACCAACATCTTGAGTGGTTCCATACAGCTTCAAGATGCAAGCATAAGTGATTCCATCTGGAGAGATTCCCGCAATTTTCATAATCTCAAAACAACCTTGAGCTTCCTGATTGACAAAGCTAAACAATTATTTATTTCTTGAATTATGAAAGTTTTACAAATTTTCTTCAAGGTAAGCTCAAAACCTAGCTAGCAATACACTCCCTCACTCTCGTCCTTTTGGTCTCCCCCCCTACCCTAAAGTGCCCCCTCTAATCTCTATAAGTGCCTTTGTTCCTATGCATGCAATACGTGGGTCATGACTATACATATGTGGATTGAGTGTACTTGACTTTGTGTTCATGTAATGTAATGTAATTCTTAAGTTTTTATCTTTTTAGAAAGATGGATTACTTCTTAGAAATGTTCTATTGGCAAGCTCAAAAGCTAACTAGCAATCCACTCCCTCTTTGTCTCTCTTGCTCACTATTTCTCTTGCTACTTTTCTCACGTGCATCACCATGCATGTCACCCCCTACCTTACGCAGGTCACACACTCGTTGTTCATAGTAAATGAAGTGCTACAAACAGATGAAGGAAAGAAAAAAAGCACAAATCAAGAGTGTAGCTCTAGTTAATTACAAGTAGAAAAAATAAGTTTCATGACACTAGTATGAGATATGTGAGCAATGAGGAATTACATCATAAAAATTTCTATTCCTCCATTAAGAGCAGAAGTTCTTTTTAGCACAATAAAGAAACAATACAAATTTAGCCAAAGAAAAAACCTAAGGTGACACTACGACGTCACTAAGGCCAAAAAAGGAGCTTATAAATCAAAGAATATGTCATACACTCTCCATGCCATCACATAGAAAAATAGAGGATAAAAAATTGACTCATACCACAAAGAGGATGCCTGAATGAGAGAACACATAAAAGCAACTTCCAAGAAGGATAGGATGCTCGAATTGTATGGACCAATTTAGAGAAATTCAAATCTTCACAGATCACTCTCCTTGTCATTTTATGATTTTGAATCAAGTTTATGTCAAAAGATAGCCAATGTGAAAATATTTATGTACAAATTGTCAAACTCATCAAGGATTCACATGATGAAAAGATAAGATGGATTTAGGATTGGTTCCTTTACTCTACCTTGTATGAAAATTGTGCTTGGAAACCATGGATGCAAGCTAGAATACCATTAGAATATTAAGCACCTAGCTTGCATCTACACTAACCATTAAGGAGATGCACTGTGATGTAGAACCAATGAAGAATACACCTCAAAGAAATGAGACATGTTTCTACAGCGTAGGGCTTATCTATGGAGTAAGAATACTTGATGAATGAAAATGCAAAGGAGTTTACTACTACATGCTATGGAGTGAATGTCAAAATTGTGAAATTAACAATGGCCTACATAAGTGATGAGTGTGATGGCCCTCATGTTAATGCCCCCACTTAAACATTGATTAAGATGATGAGAGAATTAAAAAATTGTGAAATTAACAATGGCCTACATAAATGATGAGTGTGATGGACCCCATGTTAATGCCCCCTCTTAAACATTGAATAAGATGATCAGAGAAATGTACAACTTGATTAGGTAAGTAACTATGCTTTGTGAAACACCTAAAGAAAGAAACCCCCATTCTGTGTTGTAGCCCCTCGCTAGATGGTTGAAGCAATTCTACACTAGGTTGGGGGCCCTTTTGGTGGTTGTTTGGAGATTAAAAGGGCTTCTTGAGCATGGATTTGAATGCACTACAAGTTCAGATGCTACAAAGGAGGTATTTGACAAGGCTTACGTGACAAGTATGCTCCAAGGGAGGAGGTCTTGGTTGTCCTTGCCCTCTCTAGTGGTAAATGGTGGATCAATTTAAGGTTTATTTTTTATATTTGGGCTTGGTGGCTACATGTCTCCTCCTTAGAGGAAAATTTCTTTCCCTACGTGGATCAAGTGGATGGTATGAAGTCCTTGCATCGAGGTGGACTTTGGTTTTGGGCTTATTGGATTGCAAAGATATGATGTCACTCCCAATTGGATGTTTGCTTTGCTGGTACTTGTTTCAAGCTTATAGGCTTGTTTGTGGAAGTAGTGATTATGATGAGGTCATGTGTGAGATGCTTTCCAACTTGATGGAATCCGTCCTTTCCTCCTAATCTGGGTTTTGTTTGTTCTCAATTTCTCTCTTCACTTCTATATATTTTTATGATCATCTTGTGAGTTTGTCAGTCCATTGGATGAGTGGTAATATTCCAAGACTGGTGAAAACAAATTCCAGGGTTGATCCTTTTGATTTTATGTATGTAAGGAATTGGGTTATGCTTCCATGTAGAAATTAGTGGAGCAATTATGTGTTGATGGATTGGATTGTGTAGCCATATGTCTCCTTTGTTCTATATGTCACCCATGACTTGTTTTAACCATGGAGGTGCAATAAAATTTTATGCTACTATGATAATCTATAAATCTACCACTCACAATTGTCACTAAAAAAATGGTGAAAGAATGTGCATGGCCCCTAGATGCCTCCTAAGGAATCCATCATAAAGTAAGGAAAAACATGACTCTTTTGTGTGCCTCGTGATAAAACAAGGATAATCCAATGGCCCATAATTATTGAGGACAAGGTTATTCCACTAATCCACAAATTCCCTGGTAGAGTTCCATGTGTCTAATTTGTAAGCCAAAAAGAGAGAAGACTAGATGTGTTATCAAATGGTACATAGCTTAGTGCATCTCATAGAATGGATTAATAATGGGATTTTCTAGCTAGGGCCTTAAACTTTCTTGAATAGACCTAGCACTTGAGATTCTATGAATCTCCAAGGGTAAGCAATTTTATAACCTGGGATTTTGATGCAGACATTGCTAGAGCATAATGTTGTACTAGGTTACACTCTTGTGCATATTTGTTTGTAGTATTTGAAGAGAAGATAAAATCATGGATAACAAGTACCTAAAAGAGCAAAACAATCTTTTGGACAAGCAACCAATGCCCTTATCCCAATTACAATGATAACTTCGTCAAACATCCTTGCACATCCAGCCAATCAAAACAACCAGGAGCTTCCTTGCCCTACCCATGTTAAAAACATGTGCACTTCACTTCTTTGCCCTAACCCCATGTTGGACATACCTTGCAATTAATACAACTTGAGCTTTGATGAACATCTCCAAAGAGGTAAGCAACGTATGAGTTTAAGATAAAAGATATTTATGTGATGCAAATTTTAGGATATTTACAAAGACTAATCTACATAAGGGGTTTTTTAAATTTTCTTTTAAAAAGCACCCGTAAGTTTCTTAAGAAAAATGGGGGCTCCATCTTCACTTTTCAAAAATACCTATAGCACATGAATTCAACTGGGTCACATGATATGGAAATGTGAATAATTACCTTATAATACATTCAACCTAATCATTCAAATGTATTATAGGATGACACATCATTGTTTATTAAAATCTCGTATATGTTCTTACATATTTATCAATAAGTTCTTACATATTTATCAATAAGATTATTGATTGATAAAGTAATTGATAAATAAGATTATTAATCAATTTAAATGGATATAAATACTATCAATTTTACTTGGTTTAGCTTCTCTCACCTTCTCTAAGCTGCAAGGCTAACCCAAGCAATGAAAGAAGGTATATAGATTTTCTTAAAAAAGATCATTAGATTGATTTCTTAAAAGAGAAATGTAAAATTAAATACTTGAATGTAGCGTGAATATAAGATGCTTTAGTTTTGGAAATAGATGAATTTACAAAAAAAATTTAGCTCCATCTTGTTTTGATATTATAAAATAATTGATGTCATTGCATAACCATTTGCATTGTCATTAGTGTGGCATGGACAATTCATTGTCTTCTAATAATAATTAAATCATTTGTGTAAATTTTTTAGAGGTTAATTCATTCTATAGGTTTAGAGTGTAGATTAGAACTCTGGGAACTAAGGAGAAGGCATCGGTAATAAACTAATAATTTTGGGCTTTTTAACTTTGCAAAATTTATATCTAAATCTCTTTGTCTTACAAGCTATTAGTACTATCATATCTATTCTTGTGAGTGTGTGTGTGTGTGTGTGGTGTCCTTGTCTATTTGTGTGTACTTGATTTTGGGAGAGTGGTGAGAGGTGTGATGTGTGTGTGTGTGTGTGTGTGTGTGTGTGTGTGTGTGTGTGTGTGTGTGTGTGTGTTGTCCTTGTCTATTTGTGTGTACTTGATTTTGGGAGAGTGGTGAGAGGTTTGATGGGTGTGTGTGTGTGTGTGTGTGTGTGTGTGTGTGTGTGTGTGTGTGTGAGGAAAGTTGAATAATTTAAGCATACATTCTCTCAATCTGGGGAGAAGTTGTAAAAGACTCAATTTCTTACTTGTTGCTGATTGAATCTCTTGACAAATTAAACAAGTGGAAAGAATATTGTTTAACATCACTTTTCATAGTAGGCCAATAAAAATCATGGCATAAATTTTGAAATGTAGAAGCAAATCCTCTATGATTGGCATAAGGTGGTTTAATTTATGCAACTCTTCAATGATGAAAAGGTTTTTTGACAGAATTTATATTTAAAATAAAGGAATTGTTCTTGAATAATGTATTCCAAAAATGTGTACATAGAATTGTCAAGCATATGCAATCATGTGGTTTTGAAATCATCATCTTGTGCATAAGTATTAAGCATATATAATGGTTGGTTGATTATTAAGAGAGGATATATGACTCAAAGCATTAGCTACAATATATTCTTTTATTAGGTTGGTATTAAATGTTGGGCTGAAAACTTTAAATGAAGACAACCTACTTAATACACCTATCATCTATTAAGGGTTGAGATAATAGATACTTGATACTTTGTTGAACAATTTTGATTATCCAATCAACATCCATTAAATAACATTTCCAAATTTCTAAGCATGCATTATAATAGTCAATTCTTTGTAATATGTACTAATCTTTGATTTAGAAGGTTTCAATTTATGACTTTCAAATGCGAGTAGATGATTACCCGCATAAGAACTATACCAGTACCTTTTCCACTAGCATCAGTGACTACAACAAAGAATAGTCTATCAAAATTAGATAGATGTAACACAGGTGCATTAGTTAAACTACATTGGCATTGTTCCAACTGAATTTCACTTGCAAGTTAAGGACTTGAAACACTGAGTATTGTGCACCATCATAAAGAGGTGTAGGCGCACTCAATAGCAACCTATCATTTGCCATACTTGTGCCCGTTAAGTGCATGGTCTATAGTCCTCTTCACACATGTTGGCTTCATGAGCCAACTACTCATCAACCATGTCAAACATGTGCTCATCCTTAAGCTCGCTGAGAGATGTGTGGAGGAGCTCCCGAAGTAGAGCTAGTACCACAATCACTACGCGTCATGCCTTTGCTCAAGTGTTCTTGCTATTGTTGTTCATTCTTGCGTGTCCTTCCACTACCACGAATAATAGACCAATGGGGAGCATCCTCAAGCGAGGCAAAAATGGTGCTCCCATCTACTCGAGCATTTTTTTGAGGGATCAAAGCCCCTCATTCTCCACATGCTCCAAGGCAATGCGCTACAAGCAAGGGATTTCCCCTTTGCACTTGGCACAAGGGGAAGGGAGTTTGTCCTTGAGACATCGCTCGTTCTCAAGGCTGTTTGGAGGCCACGATCATCCTAATTACCCTGCACACACATGAAAAGTAGCTAGATAAATTCCAGAATCTTTGAAAAATCACATGTGCTCTAAAAATGAGTAGTTTGTAGATTAGGTCTAAGCTAAATTTTCAATAGTGAAAGAAAGGCAAAGACTAAAGAAATAATTAAAAAAAGGCAATAAGTTAGAAAAGAGAGAAATTATTTAAAAAATAAAAATAGTACTAAAGCTAATGTCGGTTAGAGAGGAGGTTGTTAAATTCATAGCCCTTCAACATCGAATTCTTTTTTTAGCGTTTTAAAAATTCAACACGGTGTAATAGGTACAATAATAGACGTGGTAATAATCCCACCATTGCACCCACTCCCCCTCCCCCAACTCTCTCTCTCTTTCTCCGTTTCTTTCCCCCCCCCCCACACACACGCACAAAAGAAAAGGGTAATGTAGATATATACATATATATATATATATATATATATAGAGAGAGAGAGAGAGAGAGAGAGAGAGAGAGTAAAGAGAGATAGATAGAGAGTAGAGAGAGAAAGAGATATAGAGATAGCGTACGAACGCAGAGAGAGTAGAGGGATAGTATATGTGTATGCATGTATATACATATCTATGTGAGTGTGTATATATATGTATGCATGTGTGTATGTATCTATGTGAGTATGTGTATATATGTAAGCTTGTATATGCGTATCTATGTGAATGTGTCTATATATGTAAGCTTATATGTACGTATCTATGTGAATGTGTTTATATATGTATGCATGTATGTACATATATATGTGTGTGTGTGTATATGTGTATATGAGAGAGCTTATGTGTATACACCTAACCGATCTCTCTATCTCTCTCTATTTGCATGCCCTCTCTCTCTCTACCTTGATTAGATACAGAAGTAGACCTGTGTAGATTAGGTATAAATAAGGTGTAGAAAGAGAGGTAGATAGGTGGATAAAAATCTATCTACCTCTCTCTCTACACATATTCTACCTCTCTTTGAACGTCCTCTTGATCTACCTAGATTAGGTAGAGAATGAGAGGTGTGCAGATAAGGTGTAGAATAGGTGTATAAAGGGAGGTAGATAGATGGATAAAAATTTATCTACCTCTCTCTCCACACCTAATCTATACCTATTCTACCTCTCTTTCTACCCCTCTCTATCTATTTTAATTAAGTAGAGAAGTAGAGGTGTGTAGATTAGGTACAATTAAGGTGTAGATAGCAGTGTGTAGATTAGGTGTAGAAAGAGAGAAAAAGAGAGTGTGTATATATAGGTGAGTGTATGTATGTGAGTGTGTTATAGGCACTAAGTAAGGTCATAGCATCTGCTAGTTTGAACACTTCCTTTCGCGTATAGTCCCTTTTTAATCATGGCAATGCGGTCCTTGATCCACTCATGTATGGATTATCATAACGTACTCTTGGTTTTATCACATTTGAGATTGTGATGATATCTAAAATGATCCATTAGAATATTGGCACTACTAGCCTCTACTTAGGTCTATTAGTATGGTCCATGTCTATGTATTTAATCATAAGTGTATATATGCTCCATATATATGTGTCCCATATATGAGTGTGTAGATGTGAGGCTATGTATATATGTATGTGTGTGAGTGTGTGTATATATATTGCATGTATGTAGGCACTAAGCAAGGGAGCATAGCATCAAATGGTTGAGTGCTTCCTCTGAAGTATGGTCCCTTTTTAATCATAGCATTGCAATCCTTGATGCACTCGATAGATTATCAAAACATACCCTTCGTTTTACCACAATTCAGATTGTGATGCTATCTAAAAAGGTGTCACTAGACTATTGGCACTACTAGCCCCTACTTAGGTTTAATGGTATATATGTATGCATGTGTATATGTATCTATGTGAGTGTGTGTATATATATTTATACATGTATTATAGAGAGGTGTAGATTAAGTATATGAAGATTAGAGAGAGATTAGGTCAATACATACAAACTAATCTCTTGTACATGTCTGATGAGAGGCCACCTACAGGGGAAGAGCCTCCTCATTCTTCTTTTGGTTCGTTCACGTCCTATGTGGACCACCTACCAGGGGGTTGGATGTCACCTCCAGTGGACTTGACTCTTGAGGCGATAGGTCCAAGCAATGGATTTAGGTATATATGTAGTTAGTTAAGGATGAGCTTGAGTGTAGCTTTCTTTTTGTTATTTGTAGGCATGACCCTCTTACAATTATGGAGGGGCCTATCCATCTACTCGGGTTCATCAACCAATGGTAGATTTGGACCTACAACATGTACTATATTTACGAGAGGAGTACATGTGTTTGATACGGGGATTGTTTAGCTGCTACACTCCACAGCAGCTAGTGACCTATGGTCTTTCACAATAGACCACACCATGGGGGAGTCAAGGAGAGACTCTATATGTCTAGAGCCTTGCACTGATAGCAACTCATTCTATCTTACCTTCTTACCAACCCACCCCCCTTTAATCGCAGGGACCCACCACCCTTCCATTGCAGGGATCCACACCTTTCCATTTGACTCCTGCTTTGCACAAGCCTCATTCATGATAGTCCATAGTTGGTCGGCAAATGTCTTCTAGCATTGCATGATGATGTTCGTCTCAGGGTAGCAAGCGTCCTGATAGGCAGAGCAGCAGGGGCTCCTATTGGGATGCCTATTTTGGTGGTGGAGGAGGGCGGGGTCACCTATTTCAAAGCATGTCATTCCAACCACAGAGGACGAGGACACTAACGCACCCATGCTAGATATCCACGGGTGCTACTACAAGGTCAAGGATGGTGGCACGGTCAAATGTGGCTCTGTGCAGGGAAGCACATTTTGGCACCACCTACACATTCTTATACACTGGACATATCAGAGTTGTTTTATTAAATTCAAAGACCAACTGCCCGATCATGCATGCTACGTCAACAAAGTGTTGCATGCTAGATTTTTGAATGCCTACAATGAGCATTTCTCGACACAATGATTGGAGTTTTTTTTGGAAAACAAGCAATCAAGTGTATTGTGTGCCGCAACCAACTAAGTTGTAAATCCAAAGAGGAGCTATCGACAACATGTCAAATGCAAAGTGAGAGTGGGCCAAGCAAGAAAAGGGTGAGAAAGTGATAACGGGCTCATCCCTCAATAGAGCAAAGTTTGGGCCAAGCAAACTCCCACGCACTAGGGTTCGGAAGACAAAGAAACCTGGAAAGATAAATATGTAAGCAATTCTTAATTGTGCAAGTTCTATAGAGAAGATGTTGGTGTTTTAGATTATGAAACTTTTTTGGTTATCTTCAACTTAGGAAAATATCATTGTGACCCATCCTACTAGAGAGATAGTCAAGTATCGAGAGAGAGAGAGAGAGAGAGAGAGAGAGACAAAATTCAATACTTGGCAATGGTTGTTGGAAAACCATCATATCTCTTGCAAGCAATTTGACCTAACAATCGGATCTTCACAAGTGGTAAGTACAATCAATGAATATTGTATTAATTGTTTTGGGTTATTGATTTACCTAATTTAATTTTAGTTGTTGTAGAGTCAGAGCGATCAAACTTATGTACCTAATTGTTTTGGGTTATTGATTTACCTAATTTAATTTTAGTTGTTGTAGAGTCAGAGCGATCAAACTTATGTACCTCTTGACGAGGATGAGGAGGACGAGGAAGCCAAGGACTTAGATTGGCAGCCCTCTTTTACAAGTGTAAATATGGCACAACAAACCCTCATGATTTGTATACAGAACAAACCCTCATGATTTGGCTTTGTTTGTAATTAAATTTAAGTATTGTTCTTTTGTGCTTCTAATTATGGAAGTAAGGTGTGCCATGTAATCTTAAAGTTCATTATATTAGTTTTTGTAGACTTCTCAAAATGCAATTAATATTTGATATGTTTTATGCAAATAAAAAATAAAGATGCTCATTTGGGCCATCCAACATCTTTATTTTTGAAAAGCCATGTAACGACAATATACACAATAATAATGGTGGTAATTGATGAAGAAATAGTCATAAATATATATCCGCATCTATTATTGTGTATATTGTTGTTGGACCACTACCACGCTCTTTGTCACCGCTATTTTTGTTGGTCGTGGACTGTGATGAATGGATCCATTGCTAATTAAGGTAAATGCTGGTCGTGGACTGTGATGAATTGGATGAAGAGGTGATTGAAGACTTTTATGACATGATCAGTAATTTCTACAACAATCCAGATGATCAAGCCCATGCTATCTTTGACTTGATGAAGTATAGGTTAAAGGATGGCCTTTTTAGTTCAATTGTTTTTTAGAACCTTGCATTAGAACAGCCAACATGGAGATGGTGTCTCATGAATGATGCTTCAACACACCTATCCAAAAAGAATTGGAGTACCTACAGCTATGTTCACTACACTATTTGTAATCGTCTTCTAAGCAATCATGCCAAAAAATTGGTATACTTTTATTGCAATCATAGGCTCCTCAGAAATTCAATCAAAAAAGTATGAAGAAGTCATACCACGATGGACTATGGATAACAATGAAGATGACCAAGAGCCAGGGGAAGAGGCGACGACCAAAGAACTGGATGCAAATCTTGAGGTGGATGATTGTCCTCCTGTACACCAAGTAGGACTATCAAAACATTTGTAGCTCCACTTGTTTTGCTACTCTTAGTTTGGAAAACACATTATACACAATGACATTCTTTTGCAGCCGAAAGTTTTGTAAATGAGAGCATCATATACAAAGATTCCAAAAAATTCACTGCAAGTTTCACTACAAGGATATATCATATACAATGATTCAAAAAGTTGTTGCAATTCACTCCAGTTGTGATGTTTATAAAGATAAATTTAGGTTGTCCAAAATAACCAAAGGCAGTGGGTCCAAATGGGAGATGGTCTAGCAAAGAGCAATGCCATCTAATGGAGCTTAAAAGACCTTGGGGTTAGCTTCATTAAAGACCTCCAAAGGTTAATGCTAAAACTCCTTAGACCTAGGACCTTAGGGAAGCTAGGGCTGAGCTTGAGGTGGGAACCCGGCCCAAGCTTGAGATGATTGTCATGCTTTTTGACTAAGGTTCTTGAGGTGCTTGTCATGCTTGTTGATTAAGGTGCTTGAGGTGTTTGTCATGCTTGCTGCCTAAGGTGCTTGAGGTGTTTGTCGTACTTGCTGACTAAGGTGCTTGAGGTGTTTGTTGTGCTTGCTGATTAAGGTGCTTGAGGTAGTTTCCATGCTTATGGGACTAGGAGCTTAATGATTTTGAAGTCATTAAGGTCCTACAAAGGGGGGGGCGATCCTACAAGCTAGGGCCATGAGAGAGAGCACACACACACTCACTCAAGGCAAGCCCAAGCCACAAGAGGAAACAAGGACACATGTCAAGTTCTTCCCCATGTTGCCCTGATGGAGTGTTTGAATCCTATTGGCTAGGCTTAAAATGGATCCAATGAGCATTTACCTTAATTAAAGAATTATCTAGGTATTATCAAGCCCTCTCTCTCAAAGGGGTAAGGAGGACACTTGTCCAAAGACTACCCATGTTCCTTGAAATGTATTGTGCACGTGATTGGCTAGGCTTAGAGGGGTGCAATGAGCTTCAAGCTTTAGCTACAACAAGGGGTCGACCAAAGCAAGCAAGGGGGGTGCTTGGGGGGTATACTCCCTCTCACACACACTCACTTTCTCTCATTCTCACTTTGTGAAAGTGCAAGAGTTCCTCTCCTTCTCCAAGCTTAAGAAGTTGAGAGCCTACACCAACACTCTTGGCTATGGAATGCAAATTCAACAAAGAGCTATGCTTCAATGCTATGCTAGCCATCTTCTTCATCTCCATTACTATGCTACTATTCTATGCTAAGCTACAAGATTAATACAAGTGACGAATCTATTTCTTTCTCGTATGATACTTCTTCTTCCTCTTCCCTACTAGCTCTCTCCACCTTTGAAGGTGTTTGAGGTCTTAGGATTGAGGCGGGGGATATGTTAATGCTTTTTCATGTTAACTAAGGGCATAATTTTGGTGTATGAAGCCTACCATCTTCATTGCACCAACGAGGTCTCAAGGAACACAATTTTGTATTGTACCAAGCCTGTCTTTATGAGGGAAACTATAATACAAAAGCCTTTTGGAGGGGGGCCCGGTTCCACATAAATCCGTTCCTCAACTGTTGTCAATTTCTCTACACCTTTCTCTCTCTCTTTTACAAGTATTATTCATGCCAAGCTAATAAGGTGTAATGTTCATTTTGCTACCTTTGATCAATTATTGTTCTTGTTCTCTTTAATGATTCTCTTAAAGGAAATGCTCATAGTCAATGTTATAGCCCTATTCCATTACATTGGTATCAGAGCTATTGGTTTCTCTTTTCTTGCTTAAGAAGAGAGGTCCTTAAGTTGTCCATGAAAGGTTGGACTTGTTCATTACAAGAGGGTAAGTGGGATAGGGAACTATTATCTTGGTTGAAAAGGACTTAGTTCGGGGTACACTGTTGGGAACTATAGACTTAATAACGGAGTCTTTCGGGGCTTGCCTTTAGCTTAACCATTATTGAGCTACTAGCAAGCTCAATAGTAACCATAATCAATTGACCCTCTCCACTATTCTTTGCAATCAACAATCACTAAACCATGGGTGTGGCTACTTGAGAGCTAATTTTCAAAGGTAAAGAAGAGTAGCAACTAAGGTTTTTGAGGGTACCAAAGCACAAAGTAGCATATATACATAAGTTTAGTTAGCATGGCTGACAATAATAAAGAGAGTAGATTGAATATTGACAACTTCAATTTTGTACACGAAGGTGCTACTGATAATGCCCCAATGTTTGTGAACATGATGGCTTCATTCTTTTTTACCATGGCTCTTCTCACAACTTTATATCAATGGAGTTGGCCACTAAGTTGGGATTCAATCTTTTGAGATGGGAGATACTATAACTATTCATGGAGATTTTCGAGGGACAGCAAACCTCCATTACTCCCTTGATTGTTGGGAAGTTGAGGCTTCATGTGGTCCAAATCTACGTCGACAAAGAAGACTTTTTTATCTCCCCTCTCCAACATGAGGATGTTATCCTAGGGGCACTATGGTTCAAGCGCATGGCTGCCAACATGAAGTTCCCTAAAAGGAGAATTTATTCCACCCACGAGTCACAAGGAAAAGAACATGTATGTAGACGCCAATGAGTTGGGTCGTACTATACCCCTTGTAAATTCACCTGCTTTTGATAAGTCAATGAAAACCTCGGTTTCCTCGTACATGATTTTCATCAAAATGATCCTAATGTTTTAACAAAACAAAGTGGTAGGAATCAAGACAAAATAGACTTTTGTCCAATTTTCTAGATAGATTCCAAGGTGTATTTATCAATAAATCCCTATGGAGCTACCTCCAAAACGAGGGGATGATGACCAGAAGATAGAGCTTCTACCTGGGAGCTCACCACCTAATAAACCTCCGTATAGAGTTTCTCAAGCTCAACAAGAGGAGATTATGAGGCAAGTGCATGAACTGGTAGACACGGGGGTGGTGAGGCCTAGCTCCTCTCCTTTTGTTCACCAGTCCTACTAGTGCAAAAGAAAGACAACACATATCATGTGTGTGTCAACTATAGAGCACTAAACCGGATCACAATCAAAAACAAATTTCCCATACCACGGGTAGAAGATTTGTTTGATAAGCTACAAGGCTCTACTTACTTTAGTAGGATTAACATAAAAAGTGGTTATCATCAAATAAGAATAGTGAATGAAGATATTGTAAAGATTGCTTTTTGCACAACATTTGGTCTTTATGAATATCTTGTCATGCCTTTTGGCTTGACAAATGCTCCAGCCGCATTCAACCATCTAATGGAGAAAAATTTTAGGCCCTACATTAAGTTTACTAGACTGTTCTTTGATGATATCATCGTCTACTCCTATTCTCTCAAGGAGCATAAGCAACATCTCCAGGTAATCTTTCAAGCTTTGAGGGAGAATAAACTTTTCATTAACCAAACGAAGAGTGAATTTTTCCTTCAAGAGATTCAGTACTTAGGTCACATTATCTCTCAAGATGGTATCCGTATGGATCCATCAAAGTTAGAGGTAATAAAGGGATGGCCTAACCCAAGGAATCTACGTGAGCTACGAAGCTTTATAGTATGTGCGCATACTATAGATACTATAGATCTCCAAGCATCGTCTACTCCTATTCTCTCAAGGAGCAGAAGCAACATCTCCAGGTAATCTTTCAAGCTTTGAGGGAGAATAAACTTTTCATTAACCAAAAGAAGAGTGAATTTTTCCTTCAAGAGATTTAGTACTTAGGTTACATTATCTCTCAAGATGGTATCCGTATGGATCCATCAAAGTTAGAGGTAATAAAGGGATGGCCTAACCCAAGGAATTTACGTGAGCTACGAAGCTTTATAGGTATGTGCGCATACTATAGATGCTTCACAGAAAAATTCTCTCGAATAGCAGGACCATTACATGACTTAAAAAAAAGAACATTAAGTATGATGCTAAAGGGCCAAATGCTTTTGGTAAGCTTAAAGAAAAGCTTACCTCCCAACCAGTGCTTACACTATGGGACCTCTCAAAGCCATTTGAGGTCCAATGTAATGCTTGTGAAGATTGCCTTGGAGCAGTCTTTATCCAAGAAGGACATGTCATAGCATATGAAAGTCGAAGACTTAATATCAATGAACGAGTGTTGGGCATATACAAAAAAGAGCTACTAGCTATTCTACATGCCCTAGACACATGAAAGCACTATTTATTGGGGACTCCATTCATCTTACAAATGGACCACCAAAGTCTCAAGTACTTCATGACGCAAACCAAGCTTTTCAACAAACAAATGATGTGGACAAATTTCCTTTTGCAATTAATTTCATATTGCCCATATTGTTGGTAAGCATAATCAAGTGGCCAATGCACTATCACAACGACCAAGGGAAAATGCAGTGTCTATAGCAACTCATAATGATCTATCTTCCATGATAAATGAGTATGCTATTGACCCTAATTTTATGGATACAATGTCAGCCCTTGCCTTAGGGAAGAAAAAGTATCCATTCACCATGTAGGATGGTTATCTTCTACATCGAAATAGGCTATGTGTTACTCACTCCCTTTGTGAGTAAGTGATGTATGAATCCCATGCTCCTCCCTATGCAGGGCATAGAGAGATTCAACCTATTCTTCAAGCAGTAGAGACATATTTTTATTGGCCCACCATGAAAGCGGACATACAAGAGTATGTTTCCAAATGTGTGGTATGTCAAAATACAAAGTGTGATAGAGGGAAGAAATTTGGATTACTCCATCCATTGCCAATCCCTAATTTGCCATGGGAGAGTATATCCATGGATTTTATCTTTGGATTACCTAAGTCTAACCATGGGAATACAAAAATATGGACAACAGTTGACAGGTTTAGCAAGCAAGCACACTTTATTCCTGTCAAAAAGACTATTAAGGCACACCGAATGGCAGCCCTCTTCATATCCCAAATTTTCAATTACCATGGATTTCCAACATCCAGTGTGTCAGATAGAGATCCTAGAATGAACAATAACTTTTGGAAAGGTCTCTTTGAAAATCTAGCTAGTACAAGATTGAATTTCTCTTCAGCCTATCACCCACAATCGGATGGCCAAAGTGAAATAGCTAACCTTACAATTCTCAATTTACTAAAGAATTATGTTACAAAAATATATCAATGCTCACAACGGGAGAAGTATCTACCACTTGTAGAGTATTCATACAATAACATTGTCCATACTACTATAGGAAAGGCACCTTCTGAAATCATTGAGGGAAGACCTAAAAGTCCCTTGCTACTTAAGGCACATGGGAAGATCCTCGCTGCTGCTGCCGATGACTATAGCCGAGACCTACAAGAATCTTTTCAAAAGATTAAGGAGGCCATATCCATTTTGAAAAAAGTCAAAAGGTTGTTGTTAACAATCACAGAAGAGCCTTAGCTTTCAAGGAAAGTGATTGGGTCCTACTCAAATTTCCCAAGGCTCGATTGAGGCAAACTACGGGCAAAAATCCTACGGGCTACCAAAAGTATTATGCTAAACTAGAAAAATATACTATGGTCCTTTTCAAATTCTAAAACCAATCAATGAGATGGCCTATCAATTCAAGTTGTCAAGTTCAAAAGGGACACTTGTCAAGTTCCTCCTCATGTTTCCCTCATGGTGTGCATGAAGCCTATTGGTTGGCCACCCAAGGGGTCCAATAATAATTTAGGAGATTTAATTAATTGATTAAGCACCTATCTAGCCCTCTCTCTCAAAGGGGAAAGGGGGACACTTGTCTCAAGACTACCCTTGCTGCTTCTAATGCCTCCTTCTTATGATTGGCTAGGCCTGGAGGGGTCCAATGAGCTTCAAGCATGAGCTACAAGGGGGGGTCGACCCAAGCAAGCTAGGGGGTTGATTAGGGGGTATACTCACCCATACACACTCACAAACACTCTTATTGTGTGCTATGCAAAGTGCAAGAGGCCCTGGGCCTCTCCCTCTCCAAGCAAGTAGAGGTTGAGAGCCTACACCAACACTCTTGGATATGGAGTGCAAATCCAACCAAGAGCCATGCTTCAATGCTTAAGCTTGCCATCTCCTTCTTCTTCATTACTATGCTATTATGTATGCTAGAAACAAGAGTTATGATAAGTGAGGAACTAATTCTTTCTCCTACGAAATGTTTCTTCTTCCTCTTCCCTACCCTCATTCCCTGCTAGCTCTCTCCACCTTCGAAGGTGTTTGAGGTCTTGGGACTGAGGCTTGGGATAGTTATATCTTTCTTCAAGTTTATGTTATGTTTGTGATGCATGAAGCTTTCCATCTTCATTGCATCACCTAGGTCACAAGGAACACAAAGATTCTCGGGGGATTCACCACGGAAAACTTACCGCACCACGTAAGTGCAGGGGAGGGGTATTTTTTTACAAGTTTCATAAGCGTATAAGTTAGGGATAGGTCTCCAATAATTTATCTCTCAAGCTTAAAAATAAGGGAGGGGGTATCATATTTAGGGGGAGGGGGACCTGACTCGGGTTGATTACTTGTAACGATTGATCATCGGTGTGCACTAGAACTCGAATGAATTTTAAGAAAGTTTTTTATCACGTCACACATCAAATTTTTCATCAAGCCGATCATAGATAAGGGCTGATTTGGAGCAGGTCAAGGGTTGATTTACACCAGCTTTGGATGGGTTAGAATTGGATGAGTAGCCAGAGTGCAGGCTGATCGGGCACATAGTTTGTCAAACTTAGAAAAATTGAGGGTACGTCTAGTTATCAATAGAAGTGGTTCCTTAGTACATTGTCAGTCACTATGCTACACGCTCTTTGACTAGTTTTAATTAGTTAGATCATGTGAGACCTAAATTTTATATGTAAGATAGGGGTATGATAGTTTTCTTTCTTGATTTTTATATAAGCGTAGAAAGGGGGGTCATAATCCCTAATATGAGTTGTATATAGGGGTTTTATAAAAGTTGTCCTCTCACAGGTGGCATCACGTTTTGTATATAAAGTGAATCCCCCAGGACAAAGATTGTATTGTAACAAGTCTCTCTTAATGGGAGAAATCATAATACAAATGCCTATTGGAGGGGGGACCGGCTCCACCTAAATCCGGTCCTCAACTGTTGTCATGTTCTCTAAATTCTCTCTCTTGCAAAAGTATTGTTCTTGCCAAGTCAACTAATTGCTATGATTATGTTGCTATCTTCAATTATGTTCACCCGCTCTACTCACAAAGTCATTTCTCAAAAGTACTCTCATTAATTTCCGCTACTCTCAAGTTAAATAGGCCAATTCCATTACACTGGTATCAGAGCATTTGGTTTCTCTTTTCTTGCTTAAGAAGAGAGGTCCTTAAGTAGCCTATAAATGGTTGATGTTGTTAATTATATTAGGGTAAGTGGAACTGGGATCTATTATCGGTTTTGTTGAGCCCACTATGTGGGAGATGGTGCACACCTCGGGAGCTTTGGACTTAATAATGGAGTCTTTTTTGACTTGCCTATGGCTTTACCATTATTGAGCCATAAGAAGTCCGAAAGGAGCTAGCCCTCGGCAATTCTGCTATGTTAGACCTACTCCTCTACTCTCTATAATTAACCACTTCGAGCCATGGGTGTAGATACTTAAGAGCCAATTTTCAAAGGCTAAGAGGAGTGGCAACTAAGGTTTTGAATTGCCAAAGCATACACTAAGTACATACATAAATTTTGTTAACATGGCTGACAATAATCAAGAGAGTAGAATGAATATTGATAGCTTTGATTTTGCACATGAAGGTGCTAATGATGATGCTCCCATGTTTGTGAATTATCTCATCACTAAGTGGAAGCAAGCTATGGGCAATCGTGCTTTGCAAGCCAAAGTTACTCAACAACTTCATGCTTATGGAATTTCCCTTCCTCTCCAAGAGGAGAGAGAGCTTAGGAGGCCTCTTGAAGAGACCCCCAAAAGAAGACTCTCTCCCATTCGAGAGGAGGAATCCAAAGAGCAAGAAAGCAATGAAAGTTTTAGTTCCTTTGAAGATGTGGCAAGATGGCGGTCTAGACGATCACCCACTCCTCCCAAGAGGAAAAGATCAACACATAGTCCTTCTCCTCATCACTCTGAAAGGCAAGAGAGGAAATAAAGGAAGAAAAGGGCTAGAAAAAGGTCACCCTCTTCTCCTTCTTCTTCACCTTCCTCTTCTTCCGATGAAAGTTATGGCTATTCTCCTAGAGAATACAAGAGGGGAGGACATCGCAAATCATTTCCTGCATGGCGAAGGTCACAAAAGCTAAATAAGTTCAAGGAGGGAGGAAAGAGTATCTCTTTTCTCACCTATGATGGCACCTTTGGTGCTACCGACAAAGTGTTGGCCTTCATCTAGTATTTTGATGCATCCTTTGGAGACGAGGGATTCATAGAGTCCTCCAAGCTATGCCATGTAGCTATGCACTTCCAAAAATCAGCTCATGAATGGTGGGCTAGCCTTTGTGGCAATGGTGAAGCCCCAAAGACATGGAAAAATCTACGAGTTTCCATCATGAAGCAATTCCTTGCAAGCGATGCAAAGGACAAAGTGCTTACCGAATGGTGCAGTTTGAAGCTCCTCTCCCATGAGTCTATCCACAAATATGTAGACAAGTTTTGGGATTTACATCGCTTGCAATTCCTTGCAAGTGATGCAAAGGACAAAGTGCTTACCGAATGGTGCAGTTTGAAGCTCCTCTCCCATGAGTCTATCCACAAATATGTAGACAAGTTTTGGGATCTACATCTCAAGGCTACCGTCTTTCAAAATATAGAGTTTGCCGAGCAAAGGCAGCAATTCTGTGCGGGATTACCTGAAGAGATGGCCGAATACATCAACTCTCAATGGCCTGGTACTATTAGCGAAGTAATCCATCACACCATGGTTCCTTCATGCATCAATTTCCATCAAGGGGCTAGACGTAATGTCAAGCCCATGGAAAACAAAGACAAAAATGATGCAAAGGGGAAAACCAATGTTCAAAATATTTCCCAAGTCACTTCCAACAACAACAACAGTAGGTCCAAGGAGAAGGGAGTTTACAAAGGTTAAAAAAAACTCTCTCCTGAAGAGCTTGAAGCTTTTTGCAAGGACCATAAGTGTTTCAAGTGTGGGGAGCAAGGACATGGCTATCATTCTTGCCCCAAGAAGAATACTCACAATGAGACTCCTAGGGCTTCCACCATCGAAGCTCCAAAAGAGGATGCTCATTGCAAAGGATCATCACTTTCCTATGCTTGGGGAAAGATAAGAGAGCATGATGCCTTCATCTTGTTTGACCCTGGCTCTACTCTGAACTTCATATCAATGGAGTTGGTGGCCAAGTTGGGCATTCAAGCTTTTGAGATGGGAGATATGGTAATGGTTGATGCAGCTTTCAAGGGACAGCAAGCCTCCGTTACTCCCTTGATTGGGAAGTTGAGGCTTCATGTCCAAAGCTATGTCGACAAAGAAGACATCTTCATCTCTCCTCTCCAACATGAGGATGCTATCCTAGGGGCACCATGGTTTGATCGCATGGTTGCCAAAATGAAGTTCCCTGAAAGGAGAATCTACTTCACCTACAGGGGAAAGAACATGTGTATAGATGCTAGTGAGCGTGGTCGCACTATTCCACTTGTAAATCCTCTTGCTTTTGATAAGTCAATGAAGAGCTCAGTTTCTTCGTAGATGATTTTTGTCAAAGAGTCTCTAAAAAATACTAATGTTTCATCAAATGTAAATGGTAGGAATCAAGAAGAGTTAGACTTGTCTAATTTTCTAAAAGGATTCCAAGATGTGTTCATCGATGATATACCCATGGACTTACCTCCAACACGAGGGGATGATGACCATCGCATTGAGCTCCTTCCAGAAGCTCACCGCCTAACAAACCTCCTTATCAAGTCTCACAAGCTCAACAAGAGGAGATCATGAGGCAAGTACAGGAATTGGTGGACAAAGGGATGGTGAGGCCTATTTCCTCTCCCTTTTGTTCTCCAGTCCTTTTAGTGCAAAAGAAATATGGTACATATCGTATGTGTGTGGACTATCGAGCACTAAACCATATCACTATCAAAAACAAATTTCTCGTGCCTCGGGTAGAAGATCTGTTTGATAAGCTACAAGGCTCTACCTACTTCAGTAGGATTGACCTTAAGAGTGGCTATCATCAAATAAGGATAGTGGATGAAGATATCTTAAAGACCGCGTTTCGCACAACGTTTGGTCTTTATGAATATCTAGTCATGCCTTTTGGCTTGACTAATGCACCAGCTACGTTCAATCGTCTGATGGAAAAAAAAATTAGACCATACCGCAAATTCACTGGAGTGTTCTTTGATGATATCATCATCTACTTCAAGTCTTTGGAGGAACATAAGCAACATCTCCAAGTGATTTTTCAAGCATTGAGGGAGAATAAGCTTTTTCTCAACCAAAAGAAAAGAGAATTCTTCCTTCAAGAGATTCAATACCTAGGTCATATTATCTCTAAAGATGGTATCCGAATGGATCCATCAAAGTTAGAGGTAATAAAAGCATGGCCTAACCCAAGAAATCTACATGAGCTAAGAAGCTTTGTTGGTATGTGCGCACACTATAGACGTTTCATAGCAAAATTCTCTCAAGTAGCAGGACCACTACACAAATTAACTAAGAAGAACGTTAAGTATGTATGGACTGCTAAGGAGAAAAATGCTTTTGATAAGCTCAAAGAGAAGCTTACTTTCCAACCAGTCCTCGTGCTTCCGGATCTCTCAAAGCCACTTGAGGTCCAATGTGATGCTTGTGGTGATTGCCTTGGAGCAGTTTTGCTTCAAGAAGGGCATGCCATAGCATATGAGAGCCGAAGGCTCAATATTGATGAACTAGTCTTGGGCATTTATGAGAAAGAGCTTTTAGTTGTTCTACATGCCCTAGACACATGGAAGCACTACCTATTGGGGACTCCTTTTATCCTACGAACCGACCACCAAAGTCTCAAGTATTTCATGACGCAAACCAAGCTTTTCGACAAACAAATGAGGTGGGCAAATTTTCTTTCACAATTTAATTTCCATATTGCTCACATAGCTGGTAAGCACAATCAAGTGGCTGATGCAATTTCACGACGACCCAAAGTTAATGCGGTGTCTATAGCTACTCACAATGATCTATCCTCTATGATAGATGAGTATGCTACTAACCCTGACTTTAGAGACATAATGTCAACCCTTGCTTTGGGGAAGAAAGGGGAACCATTCACCTTGCAGGATGGTTATCTTCTCCACGGCAATAGGCTATGTGTTACCCATTCCCTTCGTGAGAAAGTTATGTATGAATCCCATGCTCCTCCATATGCGGGGCATAGAGGTATTCAACCTACTCTCCGAGGAGTAGAGACGTAATTCTATTGGCCTACCATGAAAGTGGACATACAAGAGTATGTTTCAAAATGTGTAGTATGCCAAAAGACCAAGTATGATAGAGGGAAGCAACCTGGATTACTCCAGCCATTGCCTATCCCAAATTCACCATTGGAGAGTATATCCATGGATTTCATCTTTGGATTACCCAAGTCTATCCATCGGAATACAAGAATATGGACAATAGTCTCGACAGGTTTAGCAAGCAAGCACATTTTATTCTTGACAAAAAGACTATTAAGGCACATCAAATGGCAACTCTCTTCATATCTCAGATTTTCAAGCACCATAGATTACCCACATCCATCGTGTCAGATAGAGATCCTAGAATGATCAGTAATTTTTGGAAAGGTCTCTTTGAAAATCCAGGAATAATATTGAATTTCTCTTCAGCCTATCACCCACAAACGGATGGCCAAAGTGAGATAGCCAATCTTACGATACTCGATCTACTCAAGACTTATGTTACCGAAGTAGATCAACGCTCACAATGGGAAAAGTACTTACCTCTTGTAGAGTATGCCTACAATAATACTGTACATACTTCTACGGGAAAAGCACCTTTTTTTGAGATCATTGAGGGAAGACCTAAAAGTCCCTTGCTACTCAAAGTACATGGGAAGGTCTTCGCTGCCTGCCAATGATATAGCCATGACCTACATGAATCTTTTCAAAAGATTAAGGAGGCTATATCCATCTCTCAACAAAGGCAAAAAGCTACTGCTGATAAGCACAGAAGAGCCTTAATGTTCAAAGAAAATGGTCTTACTCAAGTTTCCTAAGGCTCGATTAAGGCAAACAACGGGAAAAAATCCTACGGGCCATCAAAAGTATTATGCTAAACTAGCAAAAATATACTATGGTCCTTTCCAAATCTTGAAGCCCATCAATGAGACAGCTTATCAACTCAAGTTGGCCAACCATTGGCTCATACACAATGCCTTTCATGTAAGCCTACTTAAGCCCTACAAAGGAGAGCCACCAACTGAACCAATTATTGAAGACCCTCCCGAAGTTGAAGACCAAGAAGAGGTGCTACAACCCGAAGCTATCCTTTGACATGAAGACAAGGTACTACGTCATGGTAAGATTATCCGACGGTATCTTATTAAGTTCAAAAATTATCCTTTTGAAGATGCTAGATGGATGCAAGGAATACAACTTAAGGATAGTATGAACCTTGTCAATGCTTACAATGCTACATTAGAGTAAGCAAATGTACAAATTTCTTTTAAATGACTCATGTTTTTGTCTTATAAGACTAGTCCTCTTTTTAATTGTGCACAAATTTGACTAGTATGCATGCTTAGAATCATGTTTGTGATGACGACGTCTCTCAAACACCAAGTAGAATTTGTCACTCTACTTTGGGAGAATGAAATGGACTAAAGAGCAGACATGCTTGTGGCAGCTATGTTTCCCAAGCACCAAATGGATTAGTCATCCATCTTGGAAAGATGTTGTAGGGTAAAAAGGGATCCTCTACCCGCTAAGTAAAATTGACTAATGACTAAGGCTTTATCTCTTCTACCTCATAGTCGAGGATGACTATGATTTCAAGAGAGAGGTGATTTCATAAAATCAAATATCTAATATCTAACCAACCCAAATGATTTTCTCATATTAAATTGATCACTGAATGTGGGAGAATAAACGGGAACAAGTGTTAAGATATAGACTTGTGCTTATAGATCTATCTCAACACGGGGCCAATGGTAAAGGGGCCCAAATGAGAGATGGTCTATCAAAGAGCAAGGCTAACAAATGGAGCATAAGACCTTAGGGTTAGCTTCATTGAAGACCTCCAATAATGTGTGTAAAAATCCTTTGACCTTAGGTAAGCTAGGGCTGATCTTGAGGCATGGGAACCCGACCCAGCTCGAGGTGCTTGTCATGCTTGATGACTAAGGTGCTTGAGGTGCTTGATGATTGAGGTGCTTGAGATGCTTGAGGTGCTTAAGGATTGAGATGCTTGAGGCGCTTGACATGCTTGAGATGCGAGGGTTGCACTTGAGGTGAGAACACATTCCAAGCTTACGGTGATTAAGATCCAAGCTTGTGGTGGGAACTGGGCCTATGCATGAGGGGCTTGAGGTGTCAAAAAGTCAAATATTCAATCCCTACAAGGAGCGGGCAAGCCCTACATGAGGGGGGATGAGAGAGAACACCCACACACTCACACAAGGCATGCATGGTACAAAGAAAGCAAAAGGGACACTTGTCAAGTTCCTCCTCATGTTGCCCTCATGGTGTGCCTGAAGCCTATTCGTTGGCCACCCAAGGGGTCCAATAATAATTTACGAGATTTAATTGAATGATTTAGCATTTATCTAGCCCTCTCTCTCAAAGCGGAAAGGGGGACACTTGTCTCAAGACTACCCTTGCTGCTTGTAATGCCTCCTTCTTATGATTGGCTAGGCCTGGAGGGGTCCAATGAGCTTCAAGCATGAGCTACAAGGGGGGGTCAACCCAAGCAAGCTAGGGGGTTGATTAGGGGGTATACTCACCCATACACACTCACAAACACTCTTATTGTGTGCTATGCAAAGTGCAAGAGGCCCTGGGCCTCTCCCTCTCCAAGCAAGTAGAGGTTGAGAGCCTACACCAACACTCTTGGATATGGAGTGCAAATCCAACCAAGAGCCATGCTTCAATGCTTAAGCTTGCCATCTCCTTCTTCTTCATTACTATGCTATTATGTATGCTAGAAACAAGAGTTATGATAAGTGAGGAACTAATTCTTTCTCCTACGAAATGTTTCTTCTTCCTCTTCCCTACCCTCATTCCCTGCTAGCTCTCTCCACCTTCGAAGGTGTTTGAGGTCTTGGGACTGAGGCTTGGGATAGTTATAGCTTTCTTCAAGTTTATGTTATGTTTGTGATGCATGAAGCTTTCCATCTTCATTGCATCACCTAGGTCACGAGGAACACGAAGATTGTATTGTAACAAGTCTCTCTTAATGGGAGAAATCATAATACAAATGCCTATTGGAGGGGGGACCGGATCCGCATATATCCGGTCCTCAACTGTTGTCATGTTCTCTAAATTCTCTCTCTTGCAAAAGTATTGTTCATGCCAAGTTAACTAATTGCTATGATTATGTTGCTATCTTCAATTATGTTCACCTGCTATGCTCACAAAGTCATTTCTCAAAAGTACTCTCATTAATTTCCGCTACTCTCAAGTTAAATAGGCCAATTCCATTACAGATTCCAATTGAAGATACAATTCCCACATGGAATTTACTACCTTGGCAAGATGGGCTTAGCAGGGAAGAGCTCCTTGCATTGCATATAAGGAAACTAGAGTGAAGACCTGGAGACATTGAGGCTGCAAAAGAGCAATGAAAAAATGCAAGGTTAAAAGCAAGGACTACTTTGATAAGTGACATCAGCTCAAGAGCAAAGCAATTGACAAAGGTGACTGAGTTTTAGTGTATGATAGTAGCCTTGATAACTAGCACACAGTCATGCGTAAGTTCTCAAAAAGATGGTTTGGATTATATGTTGTAAAGGATGTGTATGAAAATTCTACTTACAACTTGTCTAAACTAGATGGGACAGAAGTAAAGGTTCCCATTGTAGAGAAAAGGATTAGTTTAAGAGAAGAGAAGACAATGATCCAGAAGATGTTGAGGAAGAGGAAGAGCAAAACACAAGTGAAGATCAAAGTGAAGATGAAGCTTTGGAATCTATCAATGAAGATAAAAGCATGGAAGATCTACAAGGGGATTGAACCTGTAGAAAATGCGGCACATACCAGAGGATGTGTAGGTTTAGAGGGGGTGAATGTCATGCTGTGGCACGTACATAGTGGAAACAAATGCTAGGAGATTTATTTTTGTGACTTTTTAGAGCATAAGTATAGTTTTAATAATTTACATATGCATGTCTAAGTATAAGAATAAGCTTTCTATCTCATCCTAATATTAATCTCAAGGGTAGCATATTCTTACTTTATCATTAGAAAGTATTGTGGAAAAAAGGGTCATGAGCTGCGTCTCTTTATCGTGGGGAAAAAGACATTGGTGATTTTTTCTACTATCCCATTATCATCTCACACTCTAGCTAGATCCTATAGCTAGTGTGATTTCCAATATATATTTTTTCTATGCATTTTTCGTATTTTTCTCATATTTCTTTTTGATATCTACTAGGAAGGTATCAACAAATCCTAGTGGGACACTAGCTTGCATAATTTTCAAAGATGCACCTATTTTAATCCATCATTCAAAGGATGCTTACAGATTATTTTCAAGGAGCAATGTCATGCTTTCATATTTCATGAGGTGTCCATTGGAATCAAATGAAAGTCTAGACTAAGGGGACCACAAGTAGATTTTTGCTGTCAAAAAGATACCCTATTTTGATGATTTTTGACACATAGTTCACATCTAATATTTGGAAAAAGCATATAAAATGGGGGTCGTAGCCCATGAGCTGAATTTTCTACTACAATTTTTATTTTGTTACTTAGAACCACCGTTGAAGAGATATGCTCAAAATGTTGGACCCCAATTTGCCCACATCATGCAAGGATAGACCATTTCAAATTTGCCAGCTCCTGTTCACACTGGCTCCTCTCTTTCTTGTGTAACCCTTGGGGGTTCCCTTCACCTATAAAAGGGGACCTCTTCTTCCTTGAAAACCATTCAAAGCTTCCTAGCAAGACTAAAAACTTCCCAACAATGTGCCTTGGCAAAATCCAAAGTAAGTACAAGCTAGCATGCCATATCCGAATATAATGCACAAAACTTATTTGAAGCAACCACCCAAGCAAAGATAGACTTTGCAGAGTATGATATGTTAGAGCTCAACTCAAAAGTGTGTTTGCAGCTGCTTAGTGAGATGATGCCTAGATTCTAATTTATTTTTTTTACTTTTGTTATTTTGTAAAGATGTATACCCTATGAGATTTGTAGACAGTGGTCTTGTATGTTTTGCAAATTGTAATCATCTCATTGGATTTGTAGTCACCGGACTTCTAAATGGAATTTCTTGTATAGTGATGGTCCATGGATTTTATTTGTAGCTCTCCCACTTGTACACTCTCTCTCATTACTTATGACCATGGTGCAAAGTCATTCAATACAACATATGGTGTGTTGTGAAAATTTAAATTGATTTCTAGACAACGGATTTGCAAATGGAATTTTTGTATCATGATGGATTATGTTTGTATCTCTCTCTTTTGACTCTCTCAATAGTCATGGACCATTTGGTATGGTGCACACGTGATTTAAATCAATGTTATGCAGTGATAAATTGAATCAATTGATGTTTTCAAAGTCATAAATGGTCATCAATTAGTACTTGTGTTGTATATCCAACATGGTGGTCTTAACAATAGTGTCATTTTCTCCTGTGATGCTTAATTGTAGAGCACGAAGCAGAAGCGAATTTGCTTCTCTCAAGACATGGCAAAGAAAACGAAAATATGAAAGAGAGAGAGAGAGAGAGAGAGAGAGAGAGAGAGAGAGAGAGAGAGAGCTAAGATAAGGCACAACTGGTATGCAAAAGAAAGAGGATTATTAATTAGGTTTCATAGGCCTTTCTGTATAGGCTCATACAAATGGTTTCACACTCAAGTGCCCAAGTTGGACTTATCCCCAACAAACATCCCTTTAAGTCAAACTTGCAGTTTTATATAAAATTTCATGATCATCTTGTCATGTATGAATATCATCGTGTGCTGCTAGACTCTGCTGATACATCTAGGCAGAGTACATGATGCATGATGGTGGTTCTCATATCGGTTTCATCGCACATGGTTAGTACTTGTCCTAGGCTCACAAGGTAGATAACATACACACATCATTCATTCATCCGAGAAGGTCTTACCTCAATTCATTCTCATGCTGAGGAAGTGTCTAATCCCGTAACAAAGACATTATCAAAGTAGATGATTGTGGGGCTTGACCAAGTCTCATTTAGCATACACATCTTAGGGACACCCATCATCGAATGGAGTTCGTTTAACATTTAGTGTGAACATGCTTCGAAAATAATTGATGAAAAGAAAATTTTAATAAAGTAAACAAAAAGCAAAAAGGTTGACATGCAATCATCATCAGCAATGATGCTAGTGTGTGTGTGGGGGGGAGGGGGGGTAAAGCCTACTGGCAAGCACTTAGTAACTTTGCTCCAAATCTCACCACATACCTGTGTCCTTCTTCATAAATTTCCCTATTGCCCATCCAATTCTTGTAGAACTGGTGTCTACTGTAACAATTACTGGCCTTTTACACTCATATTCTACCTTCCTCAAAGTTGGTGCCAATTGGAGAAACTCCTTTAGATTTTTCATGGCTTTTACATGCACATCTATCCATTTAAACTTTTGATTCTTTCTAAGAAATTGATAAAGTGGATCAGCTACATGTGCATTATGTGGAATCCAAATAGCATAAAAGACACATGCTCTCAAAAACCTTCTAACCTCAGTGATGCTAGTGCATGTTTCTTTCATTCTTTGGATGGCATCCACCTTTGTTGGACAAGGTTTTCTACCATATGGCTTGCACATTTGCCCCACAATGAGCACTTCATTGACACCAAACATAGTCTTTTTCCTTGACGACAAAGAAAGATTCACTTCCTCCAACCTAGACAAAATTTTGTCACAATCATTTATGTGATTTTCCACAAACCTGCAGCACCCCTTGAAATCCAAAGCTTCATCTTTCTCACCTTCTTCACATCCTTTGATATGCAAATCATCAATGAAAGGGATTGTGATTTGAGGAATAAAGTCACATAAGACCTTGTTCATCCCATTCATCATATGTGCAATCAAGTTGGTTGCTCCTTGTGGAGGCCTCGCGGAGGCAAGGTACACATTTTTACCAAATCTAAAGGTGTCCTCATGGTTGTCAAGTCTCTTCTTTCAATTGCAAGGTGAAATTGATCATACCCTAAGTAGAGATCCCCCATTGAGTAGATTGCCTTCCCTGCAAATGCATCCACAATTGGACATGTACCTACATTCCTAATTGTCACTTTGTTCACTGGTCGCATATCTTGGATGAGGCATAAAGCACCGTTCTTTTTTGGGATTGTGAGCCACCTATTTGAGTATGGAGCACAAGAAGATTCCAACATTTTGATCTTCTCATTCAATAGCTCTACTAACTTTGGCAAATGATCCTTTGGATCCAGAATAGGTCGTAGATTCCAAGGTATATGAGGTATTGTAAAAATTACCATAGGAGCTAGAATTCAAGTATCAACACATCCTATCTCATGTGGCTCAAAATCAAAAGGCTTACCATGCTTTAAAATCATGTTTTTGAAGCGCTTGTCTCCTCATGTGTTAGAAACTCCTCATAGCCAATCTGCAACTCTTGAAAAGACTCCTTTATGAAGGCGCACCTAATATTTTTAGGATTTCTCAAACTTGGTTGCAAAGAAGCATGTCCAATCTTTTCCCTATTGTTGGGTCGTAAGGGTGAAGCTACTGGTTTCACCTTCTTTACTATAAACTTGTGTTTAGTTTCAACATGGACCTCTGGGCCAAGTGTTTGCTTGAAACATTGTATGCATCTAAAAGTTCACAAAATATCTCCTAGCGTTTTTTTCCACTATGTGTGTGTCACAACATTACATTGTTATAATGATCTGACAAATCTTTACACCATTCACATAGTTTCTTGATGCAAAAAGAAATTGCATAGGTGTAAGTGGTTGTAGTGTACGGACAAACAAATTTTGGATTACAAAGCTCAGGGGCCCTCCATGGGCATAGGGCATGCTCCATCATGTCTACGATATTGGTTGCTTGCTTCTCAATGCCCACTCACAGTGCTAATTCCCAATCAATGACACCGACATGGCACACCCTCCTTTGTGAATTCATTCATGATGTTCCATGGGTGCAGGTCACAGTGTATAATTCCCTTGCTATTGGCATGCACCATGGTCTTCACTACGACATCCACGAAAGAAGGTGCACACTCAAGCATATGCTTGCACATCTCCAACTCTTGCTTTGTGGAAGGGAATCTAGGAGCTTCCTTTTAAGCCGCCGATATGTTGCAAAATCTACCCTTAGGTGGTGGGACGCACTCTAACATGTCGCCCAAATCCATTCCATTAAAGTGAGGAAAGATGAGGGACCATGGCTCTTCTTGTGTTTGTGCTATGCATCTTACAATTCCCCCATGAAACAACTGCACACTTGTCTCTAGAGAAAAAGAGTGTTCCCTCTTTGCTTCATCTCCTTTGAAGTCCTTCACTATATATTTCACTTTGGGTGGCAACAAGTGACGCCTTCAATAGTGCACTCTGACACAACTTTGTAGCTTCCTTTGTCAAGTTTTCTACTACAGTTTATGGCCTCATGTATGAGCTAAACATTGATGGCACACTGGGACATGAAGCGGGTATGCACTAAATGCTCGCAATCCACCCAGCTTGTGCATCAGACCTTGATATTACCGCATATTGAGAGGAGGCTGCACGTAGAAAAATAAAAGATGGTTCTAGTTTTGTGGCTGTGGGCATTTTGTATATCAATATTGCATTCTCTTTTAGATTTTGGTCTCTCTTCATGCCATACATTAGTCCAATGTTGCACATTTGCTGGATTCGCATTTGTTGGTGCATTGGTGTCCAAGTCTTTTAAACATTGTGTCATATTGCCCACAACACTATCTATGAACCTACGGATAACCTTCAAATTGTAAGCTAAGAAGTGTGACCAAACTGCTTCAACTATGTTCTCAAAAAAACATTATCTACATGTCTCACTCTCCAATGTGAAGGTGATCTCCTTCGTGGGCCAGGGCATAGATTTATGTGACCATGAGAGTTCTAATCTTTGTTTTGATAATATGTTTTGTGATTTTTAAAGACAACATAACTTGAAATTTTACTACAAATACGAATTTCATTCAATGAAAATAACGACAACTCTAGCAACCATTGAACTAGCTTAAACAGTAGGGCATCATTCAATGGGACTAACAACTCCTCCAACCCAATAGTAGAGTTGATGCCAAGAGCAACACTGAAATAACCTAAAAAGTAGGGCATCATTCAATAAACTAATGATAACTCCAACCCAATAGTAGAGTTGATGCCAAGAACAACACTAAACTAGACTAAAAAGCAAGGCATCATTCCATGACAACTCTAGTTCAATAGTAGAGTTGATGTCAAAATCAACACTAAACTAGCCTAAAAAGAAAGGCATCATTCAATAAAACTAACAACAACTCTAGCCCAATAGTAGAGTCGATGCCGAAAGCAACACCAAACTAGTCTTTAGTAGCACGTATACATAGATCACACACAAGACATAGAAAGCAGTCCATTAGCTTGTACAATGACACTCTTAGTCCAATAATAGAATTGATGCCAATAGCAAGACTAATAGAATTTACCCTAAGTCAAACATAGCCAACCATGTTCAACAACGACACTTCCGGTCCAATGTAGAACCAATGCCGAAGTGAAATAGTGACCATGTTGTAAAACAAAGTGGTTTCATCTGAAGAGTGCACGTGTGCACGGATGCATGCATGTGTGTAGGGAAGGGGAAGAGCACAAGACAGTGTGGGTGGAGCAACCTCAGGAAGTAACTCAAGTGAGTGAGGTGCTCCTTATTCTTATGTATAGAAAGAATAAAGAAGTGTGTATACACAGCGGGGGGGACGGTACGGACATTGGACGTCGCGGCGCCCGGGCAAAGGTGTAGTGCCTTTACCCCAACAATCTCCCACTTAAAGCCGATGCGCCGATAAGTGAGACCTACTAGCTAAACTACTAGTGTGTACAAGAAGCTACGTGATAAACTCTCTCAACCTATGTCCACTGGCTCACTCTGTTGATCTACACGCAGTCGTATCGGCTTTGGTGGTAGACAAGTGTGCATACCTACACTAGAGCCTGCATGTAAAATCCCACGGCCAACTCTATATGGTCTGCAAAGCTCCACAAAGTGTCATGCTAGTGTCAGCCATTGTACGAATAACTATCCCTACTGCAAATGCTCCTATTGTAGTTGTTAGGTCGAGTCTCGACACAAGTAGGTCATACATGAGACACCCGACGTTGAACAAACCTACGCAAACATGGCTATCCTAGCCTCTCATGTGCTATGTGCATGTACTATATCATAAGGACTACTCATCACGTATGGATGTGTCACTACCGACACTGGGGTAGCTACGTCCCTCTCATCCATAGACGAAATTGTGTATCCTGGCATCAACTCAATAACCTCTAGCATGAGCATGTCAAAAAACTCCATATATGTCATTTGTGTCTGTGTCTCTAGGGAGTCTACCTGCTCTACCTCTGATTGAACAAACTCTGACAACACCTATTGTGTCGTGCTAGAGCACTGCCGCTCTATCTCTGTCTCTATAGAGTCTACTTGCACGTCTTGCACAACTATATGCTCTATCTCCTGAGTATGATGGAGATCACTGGCAAAAGAGACACGTCTGGTCTCTTGGTGAATGCATGCCAGCAACAAAACTGAGACTACGTCGTCTCAAACCTCAAACACATGCATAAGATATACCAGGCTACTGCTGCGGGCTCCTGGCAATCGCTGGTGAACCGCATCTGGAAAGACTGCTCGCTAAGCAGTATCTGTCAGTCAAAAGCTGTTAACTGTCTCACTGTGATCAAACTTTGTCTCAACTAAGGAACATAACGCACATGTCGTAGCGTGTAAGATGCACCATTGGGCAAAGACAAACAAACATCTCCTACACCCTCTATGCCACATGTTGAACCATCAGCAAGTCGCACACAACCAAGTCTCCCGCTAGAAAAAGTGCTAAACCACTCACGATATGGTGTGATGTGGAAAGCAACATTGCTATCTAAAAACCAATGTGGAGAAAGTGTGCTACCCATAGGCATATTTTCAAGAAGTACACTCGAGGCAAACATGACATCACCATCACTGGCATAGACTACCACTGGAACTGCCTCTCTAACCTATGTCAAAGCTATATCTACATCAAACATACATCTCCGTTGTTGTCTCATACGTCTAAAACAATGGTGCATAATATGCCTTGTGTGACCACAATGCCAACACTATACATATCGGCAAGAACGAGACCTTCGTCACTCACTATCACACATATCTGTTGCCATAAGTGAATGCCAAAATGGCAACAAAAAGTGGGAGGTAATTTGACCACTACACGATGCTCAAGAGAATGAACAAACACATCAAAACTGACGCTCACATATGCCTAAAAGCAACTCCAGAATCTGCAAACTCTGCAAGCAAAACAACCTAGGACAAACTACTCAACCGAGCGTAAAGCACATAGCCATATACGCAAGTAGAGAGCAAACTAGCTCAAAATGCATCCCATAAGAGAAACTGCCTGCAAAAAACTGCAAAAACCTATGAAATGTGTGACTTAGCAAAGTCTGTAGCCACACAAGCATACGTAGTCCTCACTCTTGCGAGAGTGGATACAAGAGCACCAAACCGTGTCCAAACTGACAAAACCTATCAAAAGTGAGAGTAAACACTTGATCACTCCTAGAGTGGGAGTCTAGCTCGACCACTAAACCATCAGAGAGCAAATTGCAAATACACATAAACCATGGCGAGAATCTGGAAAAATCTGACAGATTTTTCCCTAAAAATAGAGATAAAACTCAAAAAACTCACCAAATATGCATGAAAATAGACACTAAGTGTCTCGATAGCAAAATTCACAAATGGCATACATAGCAACTGTTAAAACCTTGGCAAAACATCTCACTCCTGACCGACTAGCTCTATGGACGTATACTTGTCCAAAAACACTTGTAAACCTGTGAACCTACTACCTATTAGTTATGGCTATCTCAAACTGTATCCGCATAATGGATACATAGTATGAAACTGCACAAAACTGTGCAAAAACTGCTCTCTAGTGCTCCACACAATCGTACAATGTGAATAAAACCCCATCTGGATCTGTAAAGATCCAAAAGTCACATCCCAAATCATCACTTCCATTCGCAAAAACAAGGTGAATTCTCTCTCAAATAGCACCATGTTGTTCCATACATAGCGAAAGATGCAAACCACATCACTATCTACAATGTAGGAATCAAACTACGAAAGTTTGATATGTCGAGATTTTTCACAGGCTGCTGCAAAAAATTCAACGCTCAAAATTTCAAAATTTTGATATGACCAGCACGTTGGGAACGTGCCAAAACCCCAGGGTAGACTCTTGGATCACATATATTCGAGTCCGAGTGTGAGAAATATGCCAAAAACATCCATTTTCGGCCCAAAAACATAGCATAAACTTGTTGTTGCACCTGATGTAATTCTGATCATAATTTCAAAAAGTGGACATCACCATTGCATCCATAATGTGCCAAAACCCCAACCTAGACTCTTGGATCATATTCATCCGTCTCCGTGTGACGAAGATATGCAAAAAACACTGTCTCGGGAGCCAAAAACAACAAAACGAGCTGCAACACTTCTTGTTCCTACTCTTTCTCTGCAAAATTCAGCTATGTCTTGCTGCACAAGCTCTATGCAAGCTAGATATACATGCCTAATCTGAGATATGACGCCGTCGAGCCGTATCCACCGCCGTTGGAGCTCAAGCCGCCATAGTTGAGCTCTATCGCTTCTGTCTCACCGAGAAGCCGTCGTGCATGCCGTTCGCCACCGTAGCTCTGATACCACTTGAAGAGTGCATGTGTGAATAGATGTGTGCGTGCATGCGCAATGTGATGCGTGCGGGGAAGGAGAGGATCATAAGACAATGTGGGTGGAGCAACCTCAGGAAGAAACTCAAGTGAGTGAGGTGCTCCTTATTCTTATGTATAGAAAGAACAAGGAAGTGTGTATACACAGTGTGCGGGCGGCCAGACACCAGACATCCGGCCCTAGGCAAAGGTGTAGCGTCTTTACCCCAACATCATCAATTTGCATGACGACACTACTGGTCCAAAAGTAGAGCCGATGTTGAAAACAAATTGATTAACTACTTATAATTCATAAGTGATTGTTGATCTAGTGTTTCACAATGACACTTTTGGTCCAACAATAGGATCAACACCGACATGAAAGGCAAGATTGACACACTTGAAAAAAACATTAGAATATAAATTTGTACCAAATTAATCACACCATAAAATACATGAAATTAAGGTAAGCATTATACCATTAATTTTTATTGGGCTTGTGAGGACTTGGGAAAGCTTGGTAGATCTTAGGAGAGCTTGGCAGTTCAGAAGGCTTGGAAATTGTGAGGGAGAAAGGGCCCCCCCAAGTCCCCTTATATAGTCCCCAAAGGGCCCATCGTGCTAAGCATTGGGCCCATCTAGGGTGCAGCCCAGTCAGCTGGGAAAGTATCCTGGTGGGGCCCAATGGGCTAAGCAGCTGTACCGGCATGCAAATCTAATCAGCTTGTTAGGTTCCCTTCAAGTCACATTGTCATTTTTTGTGAATGTGAAGAGTTGTGAATTGAGAATTTTGGTAATTAACAGTGATCACTGGAGTTAAATAAGAGTGTCAAAACAACAAAGGCTCACAACACGTTTGAAGGGCATGATTAACCAAAGTGCAGATAAAATGTTCATTCTAGACTTGTCGAGCGGCTACAACTTGCGAGGTTCAAGAGATGGAGGAGGTTCAAGTTGGCCTATGGTAGGGCGATCTCTCTTTGGAGGCTGTTGATGTGCTCTTCCACATCATATCCAAGGGAGGCCAAGGGTCCTCTCCCCTTGCTTTCACAGAAAATGGCGACCAATTCTCCTTGTGGTTTGTGGCGGACCTGCGATGGTAGCAAGGGGGTGTTTTGTGGGGCAGGGCTCCCCCTTTGGGGACTCTGGTCATTGTGATTTTTGCCCTCTTTGCTTGTGCTTGGCTCGCCCTCCAGGGATTTGATAGTTACATCATTACCTAAAATTCTGTGTGATCACAAGGTTTTGTTAACATATTTACATGATCACACTTAACATGATCACAAACAAGCCGGTTGAGAGCAACCTAGAAACCCACAAAAAGCCCGTCGGGCTATGAAAATTTCCCTAATGGGCCCGTCGAGCTTTGTACTTTTCCCTGAGGGCCCATCGTGGAAGGGGATCGTGTGGAAGCGTACTTTACATCACAATGCGCAACAGTAGCAGAGTACCTGACCACACAACCCAGGTGTGTGTGTGTGTGTGTGTGTGTGTGTGTGCGTTGTGCGGTAGCATGCCTTTTGTCGTATTGCATGACACTCATAAGGTACCTTACCACACAATGTGAGTGTGTGCATAAGTTGTTCTACGGAACAATGCTTACCATCGGGGCATCACCTCGGTTACACGGGGAATATGGTGTCCTTGTGGTAAGTAATGGCTCACTTTTTGGGTACCACGTCGGTAACGCAATGATATTATCCTTATGGTGAGCCAACTTCCCTTCCCCTTACCAAAAAAACATATGGACATCAGTCGATAATGCGGCCATATAAGCTCGTATGCAAACCATTATTTCTATTTAGATTCACGCGACACTCGATCGGTAACGCAATTATAGAGCGTCTGTTAGAAATATTTGTTTTTGCATAAATGTGGCGTTCAGGTTGTTAACTCGATCGTATGAACGTTATATAATTTGTACGTGCATGTGTAGTTCATTTTTTTAAAGTATTAAGTGTAAAGAAAGAGGATGCAAGAGAGCTACACAAGACAAGCACAAAGCACACAGAGATGGAAAGCTTCTTCTTCTTCTTCACAGAAAAGAGAGTACAAAATGACTAAGTGCTAAAGCTGAAAAGTAGCACATATGTGCATGCGGTCACTAAGTGTGAACTCGCTAAAAGCGTACTAGGCTGGCACTATAAGTGTAGTCCAGCTGTAGAATCACTGGCAGAGATCCTCCGTGTCGGTCACCTAACGCGCCAGTGAGTAAATGCCGTAAGCGGCCAAGACCCGTAGTGGATGCCATCTCAAGGTGTAGAGCTCGACATCTCAACACTCCCCCTCGAGCTCTGCATGTCGCAGAGTCCAAGCATAGTCCGGAAACATCGAAGCTTCTCAGCTCCGAGGGACTTGGTAAAGATATCCGCTATCTGCTCCTCTGTGCTGATGTAGACCAAGTCGATGTCGCCCACCAACACTCGCTCTCGAACGTAGTGGTAATGGACCTCTATGTGTTTGGTCCTGGCATGGAACATTGGGTTCCTAGCCAACTGCATGCTGCTGAGGTTGTCACAATGAATGACAATCTGCTGGTCCACCTGCACTCCCAAGTCCTCAAGTAATGTGCGTAGCCAAGCTACCTCGCACGCCGCAACTGCTGCACCTCTGTACTCGGCCTCTGTGCTCGATAAAGCAACCGTAGGCTGCTTTTTGCTGCTCCAAGTAACAGCAGCACTCCCAAAAGATAACATGAAGCCACTCGTAGATCTCCTATCAACAATGCTACCTGCCCAATCTGCATCTGTATACCCATACAATGCTAATGGTGCATATGCTGCATAGAACAATGTGTAGTCAAGAGTACCTTGCACATACCTAAGTGTGCGTCGTACTCCATCCAAATGTGGCTTCCTCGGAAGCTGCATGAACTGACTCTCCAAGCCTACTGTGTAGCTCAAGTCTGGCCTCGTGATAGTCAAGTAGATTAGACTACCCACAATCTTCATGTACATGTTGACATCCTCAACAACATCACCCTTCTCTGCACTCAGCTTTGCATTCACATCCAAGGAAATAGAAATTGGCTTACAATCAGCCATACCATACTTTGACAACATGTCCAAAGCATATTGTCTCTGTGATAGCCATACACCCTCTGGAGTCCTGATCACCTCAATGCCAAGAAAGTAGCGCAACTCGCCTAAATCTTTCATTTCAAACTCCTGTTTGAGAAGACCCTTCACATGGTCAATCTCCATAGCATTGTCACAAACAATAATAAGGTCATCTACATATATGGTAATGACCACAATCCCCACATCACTCTCACGTACATAGAGTGAATGATCAGCATGAGCTCTCCTAAAACCAATACTGACAAGATACTTGGAAATCCTGTCATACCATGCTCTAGAGCCCTGCTTCAAACCATACAAAGCTTTGAGAAGTCTACATACATAATCTGGGTAACCTGGATCGACATAACCAGGTGGCTGATCCATATACACTACCTCTTGCAACTCACCATTCAAGAAGGAATTCTTTACATCCATTTGATGCATAATCCATCCTCTAGATGCAGCCACTGCTATGACAGCTCTCATAGTCGTCATCTTTGCCACTGGACCAAAGGTCTCCTCATAGTCTATGCCATACGTCTGTGCATAACCCTTTGCGACCAGCCTTGCCTTGTGACGCTCAATGTTACCATCAGCCTTATGCTTGGTTTTATACACCCATTTACAACCAATAGCTTTCTTGCCACTTGGCAATGGCACCAACTCCCATGTGTCGTTTGCTTCCAATGCAGCCATCTCTTCATTCATTGCATCATCCCAATGCACGTTTCCAACTGCATCCTCAAAACATGTGGGCTCCACATCCTGTATCACCTTAGCCATGTAGGCTTGGTGATGCGCTAGATACCCATCATAAGTCAATTTCTAAACTGGATTTTTGACTCTACTAGATCTGCGCGGTCCTGGGTCACTCCTTTGCCCTCTAGCATCTTCTTGTACTTTCCTTACACCAGGTGTCCTGACAGCCGGAATTCCAAATTCCTCATCAAGACTTTGTTCAGAACCATCTGAATCCATGTCTACATGTGAAAAACCTGATGATGCATCAGCCATAAAGGGAGGTTCATCAACCTTTTCCTTTCCTTTTCGTGATACATTCCCTGTACCTGTTGGTGGAGTAACCTGCGTACGTAGTCTACCATTCCATGGTTTCTCAACAGAGCCACGAGAAGAGGACTCTTGTGGTCCACTCAAAACCTGTGATCGTGGCCTCACATTTTGTACAACCACATCATCTTTTACATCAGCCCCAATAGTGCCATGTGCATTACTGTACCAGCTGCTCATATCATCAAAGACTACATCTCTGCTCACTCGTAATTCTCGTGTAGTAGGATTGTAGCACCTGTACCCCTTTTGTTCAAGGGAATATACCACAAGAATACATTTCTCTGCTTTAGGATCCAATTTCCTATGCAACTCATCTGGTACATGCACGTAAGCTATGCAGCCAAACACTTTCAAGTGTGCCAAATCAGGCTTTGTACCTGTAAACTTTTCCTCAAGTGTTACATCATGCACCGCAGCTGTAGGTGTCCTATTCATAATGTACACAGCTGTATTTACGGCTTCAGCCCAGAAATGATGAGGCATGTTCTTCTCATTCATCAATGCACGTGCAACCTTTGCAATGTGCCTGTTTTTCCTTTCTGCCCCCCATTCTGTTGTGGAGTATATCTGCATGTAAACTGCCTGCGTATACCATGCATTCACAGAAAATCTAAAAAATCATTGGAGAAGTACTCTCCCCCTCCATCTGACCTCAATGTCTTGATTTGCATATCTGTCTCCTTCTCAATCATGACTTTGAAGTCTTGAAAGTGACCAAACACTTCACTTTTGTTACGCATGAAGTAGACCCATACTTTCCTTGTATGGTCATCAATGAAAGAGACATAATACCTGCAACCATGTATACTTGCAGTATCGGTTGGACCCCAAACATCTGTGTGCACCACCTCAAGTGGCTTTTTACATACATTGCGCTCATGTGGAAATGAGCCCTTTGACTGTTTTCCAAACTGGCATGCTGCACACACTTTATGCATACCATCCACCTTGAATTTGGGCAAACCTTTTACAATCTGTTTTGATTGCATGCTGCGCAATCTCTGCTCATTGACATGGCCAATGCGTTTGTGCCAAATGTCAACATCAGCCACAACACCTGTGCCCTGTGCAAATAATGCAGATTTTACCTCAGGCATGTCTACATTCAGCGTAAACATTCTGCCCACACATTTTCCCTCTGTGATCAGCTTACAGCCATTCTGGAAATCTTCTACATAACAGCCATTTGGATTGAAGCGAACCTGCAAACCCTGCTCAACCATTTGTCCAACAGAAACAAGATTCTTTGTAATGTTTGGGACATGAAGTTGAAGTACATCTGCTAAGTACTTTGATTTCCCACTCTTCGTATTTAGAGGTATGTCCCCTACATGAGCAATGGGGTGAGCTGTGTCATCTCCTGTCTGCACATAGCCTGACACATCTGGTTTGCGCATATCTCTAAACCACTCTCCATGAGACGTCATGTGATTAGAGGCACCTGAATCCACATACCAAACATAATCTTGGGTGGAATTCTCTGCAGTCATTGTATTCATTACATGCTGCATAACAAACATGCGCTCGTTTTTGCTGTCATCTGCATCTCTGCTAGTAGATGCATAGTTGCCCTGTTCTCTCTTTCCACTTGCTTTTCCCTTTGGACAGTCACATGACATGTGACCTCTTTCACCACAAGTCCAACATTCTCTGCTATCTGGAGTATGTTGCTACCTGCTTGATCCTGCACCACGACCTCTTTGACTCCCCCTGCCTTGAGACTGGTTTCCCCTGCCACCTGTATTGTTTTGATTTGATTGACCTTCCAGAAATTGGCCCCTGCAACCCCTTGGGCCTCGACCACGACCTCTACCTCTACCTCTGTTGGAGTTAGAATAGAAGGCCTGTTCAGAATTATTTCTGCCATGAGAAGAAGATGTGTCAAGGTTCTTCTCCTCAAGAATAAGCATAGAAATCAAATCTTGGAACACGGGGATGTCGTCTCTTGTATTCATGGAAGACCTAAAATGTACATACTCATCTCCTAGACCATCCAAGCATGCACGGACAATGTCATCATCTTCCACTGAGACTTTAATAGATCCAAGAGCCTCAATGATACTCTTGATCTTCAAGGCATAATCATTGATTGAGAGGTTGTTCCTCTTAACCTGATTTAGCTCCGACTTTAGTTGAAGCTTCCTGGCCTTGGTGTTCACCTCGAACACTCTGCCTAAGTTTCTCCATGCAATGGCGGGGGTTTCAGCATCCTGTAGATAGCCCATCATGCCATCTGTGATGCTCATAGAAAGCCAATACATCACTTTGCTCTGGCCTTGTTGCCAGTCCCTCAAAGCTTTCCTTTGTTCTACTGTAGCATTTGCCTCGGGAATCTCTGGTTCCTTTTCATTGTCTCCTTCTACATAGTCCCAATAACCTTTTCCTTTTAGGAAATTTGTTATTCTGAACTTCCATGCAGGGTAGTTATTTTTCTCAAGCTTCTCAGTAACAATCTGACTAAAACCGTCAGACATCTTGAAGCACTAAGACAAAATAGCTGCAATCTGCAAAAACCTGCAAATCTGTTGAACCTGCTATCGTGGTACCTGTAACGCTTTCTACAATCAACGAGTGTCCACAATCAAGCGTACATGCAACCACTGTACTTGTATAGTAAATCTCTGTATACAGCACTTTGGAGACCTGTTCAGAACAAAGGAATTGTGATGCTCTTGCTCTCTTAGCCTCTCTTGCCTGCACCAGGCTCTGATACCATGTAAAGAAAGAGGATGCAAGAGAGCTACACAAGACAAGCACAAAGCACACAGAGATGGAAAGCTTCTTCTTCTTCTTCACAGAAAAGAGAGTACAAAATGACTAAGTGCTAAAGCTGAAAAGTAGCACATATGTACATGCGGTCACTAAGTGTGAACTCGCTAAAAGCGTACTAGGCTGGCACTATAAGTGTAGTCCAGTTGTAGAATCACTGGCAGAGATCCTCCGTGTCGGTCACCTAACGCGCCAGTGAGTAAATGCCGTAAGCGGCCAAGACCCGTAGTGGATGCCAGCTCAAGGTGTAGAGCTCGACATCTCAACATTAAGTATATGAAATACTTGGTCGGTAATGCCGCCGTGAAGGATATTTCATATACAAATGTTTGAACTATCTAAAATTGTTGTTTTAAAGTGTTCTTGTGAAAATATATACTATCTAATCATGTTTAAAAGGAAAGTTTTATTCATCAATCATTGTTGCTATTTTAAATTATACATTTATAGAAGTCATAAAAATTATAACATATATGATCTCACTTTTATACAACCTCAACAGTGACTACACTAATGAATAACATCCTTGCAAAACCAAATGCTACAATTTGACTAAAATTCACTCTATCCTATTTCTCTATGTCTAAAAATAGCTAATATACTTTCCATTTAAAAAGGTATATGCACACATGTCACATGCACGACGTGACCTATCTACTCTTTTTAAAATGCAAGACATTCTATCCAATTTATGAGTGGTTTGTTAAAATCGCAGCAAATTTCAATGTTTTCTCACGAGATTATATACTATTAATATTTTAAAATGAGCTAAAATGAGATTGGCAATATGTACATTAAGATGCACATGTCTTTTATTGTAACATTGTTTTTTGAAGTAGTAACATACAAAATATAAACTCACATCTTATGGTTTATCGCAATATTTTAGAATGTTTTGGGTTTTTAACCTGCACTGTTCAATTTGGATGGTTTTCTTTAGAGTTACTTGTTTTTAAAACATTTTGCACGATTAAACATGGCATTCTAAAGTGAAAATGGTTATCAATCTGCATTAATATAATCTTGCATAATTTTTTGAAGTCTTTAAGTTACGGTTATGGTTTTTCTGAACTAGTGTGAGAGTGCAACGTGTAAAATATGAACTCACGTCTTATGGTTCATCACAATATTTTGAAATGTTTTAGGTTTTTAACCTCTGTATTGTTCGATCTGGATGGTTTTCTTAAGAGTTACTTGTTTTTAATGCATTCTGTACGATTAAACATAGCATTTTAAAGTGAAGATGGTTATCAATCTCTATTAATATAATCTTGCACAATTTTTTGAAGTCTTTAAGTCATGGTTATGGTTTGTCTGAACTAGTGTGAGAGTGTCGGTGCACCCATGAAACTATATTTGATATGTTGTTTTTGATTGTCCAGTGCAAAAATGATGCCAGAGCAAAAGAAAATTATTATGTGCCATTCGAAAAGGATGTTTATTGGCAATATCTTCATGTGTAGATGGTCGCATATAGAAAATTAATGAAAGTGGCGTCTTCATCAAAGATCTCACTAGCGCTATCTAGGAGAACACAGAGTGCAGGTTGCAAGCTGAAGGCCAGTATAAGTTGTTGATTCCTACAGGGATAAGAGAATTTGACCCCACCTCAAGATTAGGATAGTGTTGGGCAATATGAAAATGTGTTGGAGAGACCTAAAAGAAGATCTCCCTCCCACTTGCGATATGGAAAAAATAGAGTTTTGGGATAAACAATGGGAGGAGCAGAAGGTAAAGATGAAGCGGATGAAAGCTCAAGACCAAGCCTCATTAACCAAGCAATTGAAGATGGCCCAAGATGCACAAGCGGCCGTAGGTGGTTGATCAGATGCCAGCGGCACCAGCACAATCATGCACACAACATCGAATGCCAAGTACGCACATGTGATCAACATTCCCCCCAAAGCCCTGGTGGAAAGTGCAAGGATTAGAGCAAGCTCTTCTGGTATATACACATTAAACACCATCAAAAGCATTTATTTCTTTCTAGAGCACATTACACATGTAGAAAAATGCTACAAGGGAGGGAATGAGGTAAAATGTCATAGCTTCCAGACAAAGCAAGGAATACAAACACTTCACCCCTCCATTGTAAGATTTATTGGCTTTACCACACTAAGGCCCCTTGGATCACAATCTTTCCATACTACAATGGGGGTACCTTGGGAGATATGATGTGCCGCTTGCCATTCGCCCAAGGAGCATTTAGACGCTACATGCATAGGCTACAATATGGCTGGAGGAATTTTCCACCAGCAAATCAACACTTACCAGAGATAGAGACTACACGACTCAAAGTAGTGATTGAGTAGATGTTAGTCAGGCGGTTCGGGGCGGGCAACAAGAGAGGTGACCTCTAAACACCCCTCAAGGCTCCCATGCTGCTCAATTGGGGTTGAGGCAACCACAAGCAAGAAACAACAACAACAAACCCACAACCAAACAAGTGAAGGGGCACCACCTAGTTATGGTATGCGAAGTAGGACACAAAAAGAGAGATTTTATCACACCCAAGAAGATGGGCCACAAAACACACACAAGCAATCTCACACCAAGACACACACCCAATGGAGTAGAGAGAGCTACAGCAAAGGGAAGAAAGAGAGAGAAATGTAACTTGTGTAATACCTTGTTTGTGACTTGCAAATGGAGATGGTTTGTTATGATGCTATCGTAGAGCTTGTACAAATCTAACTCAATGCTTAGTGAATGCTAAACATTGCCAACACACACACACACACATTGTCTTAGGGTGTGGGAGACCTCTCACCACAATACCCTCTTACAATGGACACAAAATTGGCAATGAAAACACACTAACACACTTTCTCAAACAAGATCAAATGATAGAAACTTAAAATATACAAGTCACCTCAAATTCACCGAACTGTATTGCACAAGTAAAAGGACGAAGATTTGAACGTCGAATCACGTCTTTGATACACCGAACCTCAATTTATTGATGATGGAGGAACATATACAATAGTGGTTTTGAGATTTTGAACTCACGCTCTCTCACTTGCAATGTGTAGCTTGAAAGCTTCTCTCACACCAAAAGTGAAGCTCACAAAGTGTTTGCTATGTCTAAGTCTCTGCTCACGTATAAAGTGTTGGGGTGCTACGTGAGATATTGGAGGTTCTTTACAAGAAGGAGAGGAGTCTATTTATAGGTTGGAGACTTCTCATTAAGATTATTGGAAATCCTAATTTACAAGCTAACAAATCAGCATTATGATTTTATTTGAATATCAAAACATTGCAGGCCTTCTTTGTCTGCTTGAGTCATGGATGTGGGCTCAAAACAAGAACATTATTGATGGTAGATAAGGTGAAAGTAGAGTTTTAAAGAATGAGAGAGAGAGAGAGAGAGAGAGAGAGAGAGAGAGAGAGAGAGAGTTACTATGCTCATGTCTTGAGGTAAGGTGTCTTTTAAGGTTAGGTTAATGGCTATTTTGTGTTAGTATGTTAGTGGTTAGTATTAGTAATCACTAGAAAGTTAATGATATATTTACAATGGGTAGAATGAGGTGGATGGTTGAATGAAGTGAGGAAATCCTTGTGCTAGTGAAGCTTGAAGAAGTTTTGGACTTACTTGTGTAGGTTCTCAAAATGACTATCGATCCTCTTCTTCTTCTTCTCTTCTTTATGCCACTGCCGCCAAGGTTGATTATCGCGGTGAAAATGGAAATTTGGTTGATGAGATCTCTCAATCTGTAGAGGTTAATCATGGTTTACATGCTGAATTTATGTATATAGAGAAGGGGTAAGATGGAATTGTACTTTGGAAGTAATAGAGAGAAGCATAGAGATGGTGTATGTACATGTAGAGCTCATATGAGAGCTATGGAAGTAAGAGGGGAGGTTAATGGTGAAGAAGGTGAGAGAAACCATGGAAGGTGTAGGTTTGAGTGAGGGATTGAGAGGAATGAGTTTGTGTGTGTGTGTGTGTGTGTGTGTGTGTGTGTAGAAGTGTGGAAAGAGGTGAGAGAAGACTATGGACTACTTGTGAGAAAAGTGGACAGACTGGGGTCCAATCAAAAAATCATACCTCACCGGTGGTAGCTCCAAAAGTTATCAAATTTTTTGAGATGATTATTCAACTCTTGGTACACATTTTGTCTTCTAACCATCACTTCAAATTTGGAGTGGAGATGAATATAAAATCCCACCAGAAAGCCTATTTTTCTTCACAAAAAAAGTCTTCAGTGGCCCCCTTCTTGTGAATTTGCATAAGACTCCAAAGGTGAACCCCTCCTTGCATTAGAGCATGACGTAATTGATTCTTAGGGGTTTGAAAATATGCATGGTTGTGGATTGTGTATAAATATAATATATGGATACGATGAAAAAAAACAGGCTACTATATATAAACAATTCATGGAATCTAGAATAGTGTGGGCTATATATATAAAAAATAAATATATGAAAATATAAGGAATCAAATGAGCAAGGTCCTCATTTGTTTTTATTGATTTTTATTTATTTACAAGAGGTAAAAAAGAATACCTGTAGAAAATAGGAATTTAGTGAAAGGCAATGACTGATGGTGGAAGGTACTTTTTTGAGGTTTTTCCTTGGAGTGGATTCACACCAAAAATAAAAGAAGCTTGCATGGAAATAGTTCTATATGGAATAAAGAGTATGCAAAATGGTAAGAAAAATTATGGTAATGGTAAGTCAATGTATATAGCATACATAGACAAATAACGCACACCTAGGTAGAAATATTTAAATAAATACCAAAATAATTATGAAAATTTCCTATATTTAGGCCCTATATACAATGAAATATTTACACACAAATGGACCATAATATATATATGTACATATATTTTTAATTTACTTTTTTGGCTCAACTAACCCAATGACTAGCTAGCTGAGGGTTTTAAAGAGATATGGGGAAAGTCCCCGAACTTACACATACCTACGTACAATGAAATGGTAGGGATAGGCACAGTGTTTGCGTGATTTTGGTAGGGTGAGGTAGCTCACTATGGCAATTTTGAATAACCAAAAAACAGCTATCATTAGCCCTCCCTTGGGATAAAGGTACATTCATGTACCATCAAAAGGAATATTTTCCAAATAGATTAGTTCTGAGTCCTCTATGATATCTGGTCCCTTGATAGGATTTTCATTGTGTGGCTTCTTGTCACACTCATGCTTTATGCAACAAAACTTACATGAGATAGTCGCTCTTTGACAGTTCTTTGGTAGACCCTTTGGTAGAAGGTGACTCAAATAGGGCTTCAAGCGATACCAGTTTACCTTCCTGGAGTTCTCTTTACCATTCAAGTCCATAAGCTAATAGTATCTTGAATTGAAATCCTTCTTGGCTATATGCAGTCCCTGCCATCTAGTTTCAAACTTGGCATCAAAATGATTGTCGAGTCGATTGTCATACCTTAGCAGAAGCTCTCCTTCCTTGATGCCTTTGTCCTTGAGTTTCTTGTCAAGCTTCTCCTTTGCTTATATAGCTTTCCTCTTGTAGCACTTGTAAGTTGCTTCTCTTTTCCACTCAAGCTCCACTAATGTAAGAAGTCAATCCATCCATACCTCTTGATCATCTTGTGCACCTCTGCCATGAAACCGTACTGTTGGTATGTTGAGCTGATAGGCTGCAAAGTCTCTTGACCATACACCAAGTGAAATGGGGTGAACTCTGTTGCCTCCCTATATATGGTTCAATATGCCCACAAGGCACCATCCAAGAAGTCATCCCATAACTTCGTCTTGTTTTGCACCATCTTTCTAATGATGCCCGCAATGACACAATTAGCCTTCTCCACCAAACCATTTGATTGTGGGTAGTAGGGTGTGCTATGAAGATGTAGAATGTGAAGCTCACAAACTTCTGTGAGTAAACCCTTCTTGAACCCTTGACCATTATAAAAAGAATATCCAGAGGTGTACCAAATCTACAACAAATATTAGTGTAGACAAACCTGCTCACTATTTTCCCATTTACCCTTGCCACACTTTGAGTTTCTACCCACCTAGTCATGTAATCTACAGTCACTAGAATGTAGAGTTTACCATTTTTTGTTATAGGAAGAGGACCCATAGCATCAATGCCCCATTTCTCAAAGAGTTCTTTTGCAAAAACTATTTTCCTCGGGCCATGCACCAACCTTCTATTTCCATTTACCTCACAATTGTGATAGCTTTTACACCAATGTTGGACATCCACATGCAAGCTTGGCCAAACATACCCCGCAAGCAAAATCTTCTTAACGGTTAATTCTTGGGCAAAATGACCACCACATGCCTCTTCATGCAAACCTTTTAGAATGGCTAAACTTTCCTCGATAGTTAGTACTTTTCTGCACACTTGATCCTTCCCTCTTTGATAGAGGGATCATTCTAGGAAGAGATAGAAACTTGCCTTCTTCATGAGTCTCCTCTTCTGAGCTTTTGTGAAGTCTTGTGGAAACTTTCCCACCAAAATGTAGCCAATAATGGGAGCCAATGACTCCAATCCCTGGTATCTTGGTTGCTTGACATCTGTTGCCACCATGATGACCTGCACTTCTTTCTCAACACATGATGAACCTCTCCTTCTTTAGGAACTCTGCACCATCACCAGGGTTAGCAACATCTCTCACCCATAAAGCCCAAAGACGTAGAAACTCTTGTTTATACATGTAGTAGTCATCTAAGTCTTTTTGTTTTTGAGAAACGATGTCTTGCCATAGCTTTTGAGTGTTTTGGGGGTCAAAGAAATATCTCTTGAAATGATCAACAACTTCGTTATAGTTTCCCTTAACCTCCTGAGATAGAGAGTCAAACCAAGTGCTAGCATCCTTCCTCAGAACTACCTCATACATTTCTAAGCGTTCCTCATCTCCTATCACTCTTTTTATGCGGCAAGCCATTTTGCAATTTTCTAGAAATAGCTCGGCATCCTCACCAGGCTCTCCAAAAAAGAGAGGATATCCTAACATTTGGCGTTGGGCCTCCATTAAATCGATTTCAAAGTGACAATACATTTTTTTTTTCTCTTAGAAAAATTACACAATAATGTTTTCTAAATTGCCATCTATTCTACAACAAAATAAAAATATGCACATCAAACGACATATGGTAATCAACAAGAGGCAGGATGACATGGTTTAGTGACACGAGAATTTCTCCTACTCTTTGGGCACCAAACATGAACACCATACGTTGCTGAAAATAGATTTTCTACTAATTGCAATGTTTATTCTAATGTGTGGAGTGAAATGGAAGGGGGAAACCTCTATTCTTGGTCCATTATCCATGGTCTATGCATGAACTAATGCTTAAAACAAAACAAAAATATAGACATCCAAACTAAGGTCGTACCTAATGAGAGGCAAAATAAAAAGATCTACTGAAGCGTTTATCTCGGCCAACCTAAGAGGCCCTAGAATTCTACAAATTACTCGTTGAAATTGTAACTTTATGCTTACAATAATATGCACCTTTTGCCTTGCAATAGGAACAAACGTGCCATACAAATCCTCGTGATTCATGCAAGCTACTTGATTACTCTAAAGGATGAGTATTCACAACAACATACACAAGCCCTATTAGTGGGGGCACCAAAATTGAGGCGGTTCGAAGCGGGCAACAAGAGAGGCGACCGCTAAACACCCCTCAAGGCTCTCGTGCTGCTCAATTTGGGCTCGGGGCAACCACAAGCAAGAAACAACAACAAGGGGCACCACCTAGTTGTGGTATGCGAAAAAAGAGAGATTTTGTCACACCCAAAAAGATGCACCACAAAACGCACACAAGCAATCTCACACCAAGACACACACCCAATGGAGCAGAGAGAGCTAGAGCAAAGTGAAGAAAAAGAGAGAACTAGAACTTGTGTAATACCTTGTTTGTGACTTGCAAATGGAGATGGTTTGTTATGATGCTATCGTAGAGCTTGTACAAAGCTAACTCAATGCTAAACATTGCCACACACACACACAATGTCTTAGGGTGTGGGAGACCTCTCACCACAATACCCTCTTACAATGGACACAAAATTGGCAATGAAAACACACTAACACACTTTCTCAAACAAGATCAAATGATAGAAACTTAAAATACACAAGTCACCTCGAATTCACCAAACTGTATTGCACAAGTGAAAAGACGAAGATTTGAACGTCGAATCACGTCTTTGATGCACCAAACCTCAATTTATTGATGATGGAGGAACATATACAATAGTGGTGTTGAGATTTTGAACTCACACTCTCTCACTTGCAATGGTGTAGCTTGAAAGCTTCTCTCACACCAAAAGTGAAGCTCACAAAGTGGTTGCTACGTCTAAGTCTCTCCTCATGCATAGAGTGTTGGGGTGCTACGTGAGATATTGGGGGTTCTTTACAAGAAGGAGAGGGTCTATTTATAGGTTAGAGACCTCTCATTAAGATTATTGGAAATCCTAATTTACAAGCTAACAAATCAGAATTATGATTTTTTCTAAATATCAAAACAATGCGGGCCTTCTTTGTCTGCTTGAGTCATGGATGTGGGCTCAAAACAAGAGCATTATTGATGGTAGATAAGGTGAAAGTAGAGTTTTAAGAAAAAGGGGAGAGAGAGAGAGAGAGAGAGAGAGAGAGAGAGAGAGTTACTATGCTCATGTCTTGAGGTGAGGTGTTTTTTATGGTTAGGTTAATGGCTATTTTGTGTTAGTATGTTAGTGGTTAGTGTTAATAATCACTAGAAAGTTAATGATATATTTACAGAATGAGGTGGATGGTTAAAGTAAGATGGTTGAATGAAGTGAGGAAATCCTTGTGCTAGTGAAGCTTGAAGAAGTTTGGACTTACTTGTGTAGGTTCTCAACATGACTATCGATCCTCTTCTTCTTCTTCTTCTCTTCTTTATGCCACCGTCGCCAAGGTTGATTGTCACGATGAAAATGGCAATTAGGTTGATGAGATCTTGTTTTTATTGATGTTTATTTATTTACAAGAGGTAAGAAAGAATACCTGTAGAAAATAGGAATTTAGTGAAAGGCAATGACCGATGGTGGAAAGTATTTTTTTGAGGTTTTTCCTTGGAGTGGATTCATGTAAGGTCCCCTTCCTAAAAGATCGGGGTGACTTGGAAGATAGCCTTCTTTATTCTCTAAATCCGTTGACGACACCCTACTCCAATAATGCGAAGCAAGGATACGAGCAATGAAAGAGAAGAAGACTTCCACCTACTGTGTTCGTAGTTGCAAGACCCTACGCCACAAGTTAGGTCGATGAGATTAAAGGTTCTATGGACTCTAGATCCTATAGTACAAGAGAAGAAAATCCCTTTCACATATTAAGGATCCAAAAACAACGCCTTTTTTCCGCGTTTAAGAGGCACGGCCGCATCCTTAAATCCGAAATATGACATGAGATAAATCTCTAACTAACGAAAACAAAGTGAAAAGTACTCGACTAATCGAGTCCACCCATCCTTGACTGGCAACCTGAGCCAGTCCCCACTTTCCACCCCACACACACACTTTTTTTCACACCGTTTTACATATACAAACAGTGTTCCTTAATTAATTCCAAACACAGGTTCCTTTATACAGCCCTTCAAACAATACCAAAACAATTCAAACAATGCTAATGAAGGAAACCCTATTATTCAACAAAAACAACTTTTTCAATTTCTCATGATTTTGCCGCTACCCGTGGACTTTCTCTGTCTAACCAACAGAGCCTTTACAAAGGATTTATTCGCTAACTGCGAATTGCGCAACCTTCCCATCTCGCTAACCGCGAGGCATCTTACTAACCGCCAAGCATCCCGCTACTCGCAAGACATCTCGCTAACCGCGAGGCATCCCGCTACCCGCGAGGCATCTCGCTAACCGCGAGGAACAAAAGAGAGCCGATAACCTCAGCTTAATCTCCGCTATCCGCAGAATCATCTCGCTACCCGCGAGAACAAAATATATTCTTTCAACAATTCTCCTCATTAATGATTCATCAAACATGATCAACCAATTCTTCATATCAATCAGAACCCACTTATCAAACAATAACAATTTATTAAGCAATAACAATTCAACAAACAGTAATAATTTATCAAACAGTCCTTTCATTAATCTATGAAAACATATGCTTGTTTCTTGTGATAAGATCACGTTTCTCGGATAGTTTAAGGGGTTCCCCCAAGTCAAACATGAATAGCAATGCAGAATTATAAATTTGTCTTACCGGATTTCGAGCGCGTGCAGCTAACTCCTGTGCTGGAGGTTGGACGGCTTCAACTTCTTCTTTGGTTGATGCTTCCGCATGAGATACGTTCGGAGTAGAAACCTTTCTTCCCACCTTTCTTGGTGGTGCAACGGCATCGGTGTCCTTAGAACTTCGCGTTACATGCTTTGGAGCCATAGCTTCGGAATGGAGAAAAGAAAAGCACGTAGTTAGAGAGGAAGAGAGTGTGTTCACAAATCGGGTGAAGGCACATCGAAGATTGGAGATGGAGATGGCTTGAAGGTGAGAGGTTAAAGGAGAGAGGCTTCCTCCGGCGCGTCGTTGCAAGAGAGCTTCCGCTTCTATAGATGTGTGTGTCCAAAGTGAGAGGAGAATGGTCCTTTATATAGGCCCTAGGGGGTGCTAAGAATACTGCGAGGTTTCAAGAATAGGAGAAGAAAAAAAGCTCGCGCGTCGTCGCGATATATATATATATTTATATTTATATTTATTTTTTTATTTTTTTTTTTGTACGCGAATCCTATGCGCGATTTTAAAAAGCTCTATACTTACAAGTTCCCATTCTATTTTGAAAGAGAGAAAGAAAAAAGTATCCTAATTTTGACTCACCTCTCTTTCTTTCCTAAAAATACTATCTCTAAGATTTTTCTTCACTCATAGATTAGGTTCCCACATAAACCTATTGTTCCACATAAAGAAAGATTATAAATAAATGGATTCTGAACCCGATTTTCAATCCGATTGCTCTGATAAACTCATGATGACTCACAAAATTGAGAATCTCAATTACTTTGCAAAATAACTGAAATGACTTATATGGATAAATGTTGGGTACATTACAATCTCCCCAACTTTGGGATTCGAGATGTCATAGGGATAGGTTTTGAGTGGCCAATTGGTGGGAGTTTCGAGCGATTTCGAGTTCCAGAGAGGGATAGTAGAGGGTGTAGAGCGGTTTGGCATAATGCCATGAGGTGGATTGCAGTGAGTGTGGAGCGGCTTGGGAAATTTTTATTGGCTTGGATGGAATTCTTAGCCATTGCTATGCACAGTTTATTGTGGATCTTTGGATTTGTTCAAGGCCTACTGAAGGAGTACGAGCGAAAGTGTGACGCAAGAGAGAGTGCGAGAAGAAGAGCACGACGATATGGTGAACTCGCTCTACTATAATGTGTAGAGCATAGTGAGTTCTTATTAGGTTTTTACAAAAGAATATGTGTACATACCTGGCGGCCCGCCCACTTACCTGGGCGACCACATTGGGCTTTATACCCCAACAGCCTCCCACTTAAAGTCCAATGTGGTACTTTAAGTGTGAGAGAAGCTACTATACAAGCTAATATACAAGAGATGTAGAGAAGTGATGTACTACCCTACACCTAACTGCTTGCGAAAATGCGCAAAGCTCTCTGAGGGAAGTTCTTTTGTAAGTAGATCAGCAGGATTTTCTGTGGTGTGAACTTTGACAAGTTGAAGTTGCTTATCCTCGAGCATTTCCCTGATGAAATGATACTTCGCATCCACATGCTTTGTCTTTGAGTGATAAACTGGATTGCGAGCCAATTGTATAGCACTTTGACTATCACAATATAACACAGGCATCTCTTCTTTGATTCCCAAATCTGTTACTAGTCGATTAAGCCAAATTGATTCTTTGCATGCCTCTGATGCTGCAACATATTCAGCCTCTGTAGTAGACTGAGTAACACAATCTTGTAATCTAGAACGCCATGATACTGCTCCACCAGCCAATGTAAAGACATACCCTGACGTAGACCTTCGGTTGTCTAAGTCACCTGCATAATCTGAGTCTATAAAACCCTTTACACTTAGCTCCTGACTCCCATAGCATATACGCATACTCTTTGTAGCTTTCAGGTATCTCAATATTCCTTTCACTGCCTCCCAATGTTTCTTGCCTGGGTTTGACATGTATCGACTTACTACTCCCAATGCAAATGCAATGTCTGGGCGAGTAGCAATCATTGCATACATCAAACTACCCACTGCAGACGCATATGGAATCTTATCCATTTCAGCCTGTTCTTCCTCAGACACGGGACAATCTTGTTTGCTAAGTTTCACATATGGTGGCAATGGAACACTCGGTGCCTTTCCCTTCTCCATATTGAAACATTGCAAAACCTTGTCAATATACTCTGTTTGAGATAACCAAATCAACTTCTTTGATCTGTCTCTCTCAATGCGCATACCAAGGATATGACTTGCCTCACCCATGTCTTTCATGTCAAACGATTTTGCCATCTTTGACTTCAAAGCTGAAATTTCTTCCAAGTGCTTGCCAGCAATCAACATGTCATCCACATACAAAATAAGGATCAGCCAACTACCATCCTTACCCTTCTTTGTATATAGACAGTGATCGAACTCACTGCGTTTGTAGCCTTGAGAAAGCATAAACTTGTGGAATTTATGGTACCATGTCCTCGGTGATTGTTTTAAGCCATAAAGACTCTTTAACAACTGGCATACCCAATCTTCCTTGCCTTTCTCAACAAACCCTTCTAGTTGCTGCATGTAAATTTCCACATCTAAATCACCATGCAAGAACGCTGTCTTGACATCCATTTGGTGCAACACCAAATCTAATATGGCAACCAATGCAAGAAAGCATCTCAATGTAGTCATCTTGACCACCGGAGAGAAGACTTCATCAAAGTCAATGCCTTGTTCTTGCTTAAAGCCCTTGGCAACAAGCCTTGCTTTGTACTTTGGCTGACTATCATGAGCGGTGATCTTATACCTGTAAACCCATTTACAGGGTAGAGACTTTTTGCCCCGTGGTAATTTAACTAGCTTCCATGTCTGGTTTTTATGCAGAGCTGTCATCTCTGACTGCATGGCCAATTGCCAATTCCCGGAGTCCTTCATTTGCACTGCTTCCTTGTAACATGAAGGCTCATTGCAATCAGTCAACGTGACATAGTTCATAGATGGAACAAACCTATCAGGAGGTCGCGTGACACGTCCAGATCTACGCACAATAGGTGGCTCAGGCTCAGCCACAACCTGTGGTTCCACTCTATCCTGTCCTTGCTCCTCTTGAGCCCTGACATTTTGTCTTGCACGTTCAAGTCCATCTTCTTGGAAGACAACTCTTCTAATCTCCTCAACCCTCTCTGGTTTAGAACGATATTTGGATTCATTAAAGTGAACATCATTGCTGCAGACAACATTTCTGGATTCGGGATCCCAAAGTCTGTACCCCATCTCACCAGAATTACCATAGCCTAGAAAGATGCACTTTCTACTCTTTGGCTCAAGTTTGTTCCTAAATTCCTTTGGAACGTGAGTATATGCCTCACAGCCAAAGACTCTGAGATGCTTGTATGAGGGCATTTTTCCTGACCATACCATCTCTGGCACTGAATCCTTCTGCAAAACCTTGCTAGGAGATCTATTTACAAGATGAGCAGTTGTTGATACATCTTCAGCCCAAAACCCATTTGGCAGCTGTGCATTAGACAACATACTTCCGACCTTCTCTTGTATGGTCCTATTCATCCTCTCAGCAGCACCATTTTGAGGAGGATTGTAAGGAGCAGTAAGTTCACATTTTATACCTTTTGACTCACAAAAGTCCTGAAAGGCCTTTGAAACATACTCTCCACCATTGTCAGTGCGTAAGCATTTAAGCTTCTTGCCACTCTGATTCTCCACAAGTGTCACAAACGTTTTGAAAACACTAAACGCTTCATCCTTGTGCTTGAGAAAGTAAACCCATACTTTCCTCGAGTAATCATCTCTAAATGTCATAAAGTAAGAAGCTCCCCCTAGAGATACGTTAGGCATAGGTCCACACAAATCACTATGAACAAGTGCCAACTGTGTATCTCTTCTACTGCTTCTATGCTTATGTGGCTGTTGTGTTTGCTTACCATACATACAATGTTCACAGAATTCAAAATCATTAAATGAAAAGCCAGGCAAATAACCAGAATGAGACAAGATTTCCATTCCCTTCTTGGACATATGTCCTAACCGGCTATGCCACAAAGAAACGTTCGGCTGCTCAGTTACATTGATTACATTTTTAGAGACATTTGATACATAAATCATGTAAAGTCCTCCAGACTTTACTCCATGTGCTACTGTTATAGAACCCTTGGATATCTTCCACATGTTCTGTCCAAAAGTGGTGACGTAGCCAGCCTCATCAAGTAAACTTGTGCTGATCAAGCTCTTTGTAATTGCGGGAACATGTCTCACATTCTTCAGCGTGAAAGAAGAGCCATTCTGAAACTTCAATTGAACATCTCCAACACCTAAGATCTCACATGTCTGCCCATTGCCTAGCCGAACATGATCTTTAGTGGTCACATAAGAAGTAAACCACTCCTTGTTTGGAGACACATGAAGTGATTCCCCTGAGTCTATAATCCAGTCACTCAGTGCATTTCCATCAGATGCTGTAAGAAGAGCTGAGTCCATTGTATTCTTCAAGAAGTAGATGTCTCCTGACACTAGACTGTCATCCTCTGCAACAGTGTTTGTCACATTTATTTCTTGAATCTTCACTGAGGACTTGTTCTTCTCACCATGGTCTTCAGCTTTCTCTTTGCCTTTTTCTGCTTTCCATTCTCTGCAGTCTCTTTTCATGTGACCCTTCTTGCCACAATGGTAGCATTCTATGTCACTCTTGCCTTTAGCACTGCGGGACTTGCTACGAGGCTGATTCCTCTTTCCACCTTTGTACTTTTCTTTGGTCCTTCCCCTGACAACTAAGGCTGTTCCTTTGCCTTTGTCCATTGTCTTTCTATTGGTTTCTTCAGTAAGCAGACTTCCTTCTACACCTGCTATGTTCAAACCATCTGGAGGTGCAGAATTACTCAAAGCTGTGCGAAAAGTGTCCCAACTTTTCGGCAATGTGATCAATAGGAACATAGCTCTAACAGGTTCATCAAACTTGACACCTTGAGCTGACAACTGACTGTAGATTGTGTTGAATTCATTCAGATGATTGGACATAGGTGTCCCTTCTTTCATCTTCAAGTCAACAAGCTTCTTAAGCCAGTATACCTGTGAACCTGCACTCTGCTTCTCATAAAGATCACCAGCTTTAACCATGCTTGATAAGCCGACATCTCGTCTGCTACATTGAAGTAAACGCTTTCTGCCAAAGTCACCATAATGGTAGAAAGTGCCAATTCATCCATTTCGCTCCATTCATCTTCGTCCATATCTTCTGGTTTTATCCCCTTGAGCTTTATAGGTTTTATCTGCTTCTTTTGTACCAAGACGTGCCAAATCTGCTTCTTCCACAATGGGAAATTGGTTCCATCCAGCTTCTTGATATTGTAAAGAGCAGTGTCCTATGATCCAGCCATAGCTACACTTCACAGTGGTTTACTTTCCTGGGAAAAATTCGGCAGAGTTTTCCCTATAAATTGACCTCTGAACCAATATCAACCTGTTAAATGAACCAAGAAAGCTTCAGATTCTGCATAAATTTCGGCAGAGTCTCCTTTGTAAAATGGCTCTAGTGTACTAAAAACAGACCAAAAAACAGCTCAAAAAACCACTGTCTCTCTGACACTGTAAGCTACGGGTAAACCTGTCCTGCACCTGTATTGTCTCTCACTGTCCTGTCACTATCCTGTAAGCATAGACTGTGACAATGCCTCAACCGCAGTAAAGCAAAGATGCAATCCCAACTGTCTAACTCACAGTCAATACATCCTAGCTGCCTATCTAAGGGTGCTCGAGGGATCGCTCCAAGACCTGTATCACCGAAAGGATCTCAACATTCGAGAATCCCCCAGCTCAATAAAACCTCACTCGATCCTCAACAAAGGCTGTAGTAAATCTGACAATACATAGACTTCCCACAAAGTCATACATCCACAAATTTCCCACTATATGTTGTAACCGCTACGGCGGTTGTTTGCTGCGTGACTCACAGCCAGCAAACCCTCAACAAACATACATCATCTTTGACAATACATCCCATGTGGAAGTACCTGCAATGTCAGGATGAAATCTGGAATATCAAGCAGCAAACACAAGCTACCTGATGAACTAGTGGATGTCGCCTATAGTCTGTGTGTAGATGCGCCCGTGTGGTATGTGACACGCCTCCAAGAACTGTGAGCCGTCCTTCGATGTGTAGACAACCACAAATCAACACTCTGGGAGTGTCGATATCCTCAGCACCTGCAGTCGTAGGCCGAAAACCCCAAATTTGCAGAGTCGGATCTGCACCCGCCAAGACCACGTAGTCGAAAATGGCCTACGCAGGGAACCAATCAGATGTCTAAAACACTATGGATGGGCTAGCCAATTCATTGTTGTTGGTCAGATTATGGATAGGATGTGTCCCAATGCTTCATCATCTTGGAGTTTTATATTTTGGACATGATGTGCTTATAGTTCACGTATGGGGATTATTGGACGTAGTGCGGTCTATAGTTCAAATTTTATACAAAGGAAACCGATGCTCAAGCACGTTCAGGTACAAAGTTCAGGAGAGCAACACCGAGGTGTATCCAATATCCCGGCCGGTGCTGGGGTGTCCATGGTAGCTTATTCATCAACTTGGTCTCACTATTGATGTCCACTATGAGCTGCAAAGAGGGTGTTAAAGTTCAGGCATCTCAAGTGAACTGCCCAATGTGATCCCATTATTTAGTTTGGCTTCTAGGTATTTATTTTACTTATTTGTCAAAGTCTTGGGTAGGGCAATTTACTGGGATTGCTATATAAGAAACCCCTTGCCTCCATTGTATACACATTCAGTTATATATTTCCAAGGTTGATTGGTTCACGAGACTCTCTCTCTCTCTCTCTCTCTCTCTCTCTCTCTCTCTCTCTCTCTCTCTCTCTCTCTCTCTCTCTCTCTCTCTCTCTCTCTCCCCCCCCCCCCCCCTTGGTCTCTATGCTTCCGCATTGTCGACTTTGACACCATGCATTTTTGTGGAAAAAATGCCAAACGGAGTCCAAATTTCTCCAATTTTTGTAGGCTTGATCCTGGATACTCAAAATTCGTTTCTATGTAGAAAAATTCTATTTTTGACCACTTTTAAGTTTATTCGTGCATGACTACATATTGAGCATCACAAATAGACGATTATTGCACGTGTCAAACTTTTGAGGCAAGATGAGCATATCTACACTTCCCACTTGCATTATTTACATTCTAGAAAGCTCAAAAACATACCCTAGAGCCAAAAGAAGCCACTTGGCACCACACCAAAGGCTCCGACACCATGTCTAGTTACGCATGTGCGCGACTGCTGACAAGCAAACTTGACTATTTAAAATGTGTACATGGTCCATCATATTTGAAGCCCAATATCACACTAGAAAAGGTTCCAAATGCATGTATTTACATTTTTATGTTCACATGTCCATGCATATACATGCTACTTTTTACACACCAAAACTGGTTTATCAACGACGGCTTGGCTCCAGTTTTATAAATCATCTTTTACATACGATACATGAATGGAATACAAGAAGCTATGATTTTGAGCTTTGAGAACATTCAAGTTGATCTTCTTAATAACCTAAGAATATTTCCCAAATGTGGTTGTGTAACCCTAGTCATCAAGCAATCTTGCAGAGATGAAGCTCTTCACTAATTCAAGAACATATCTGACATTTCTAAGCATGAAATCTATACCATTATAGAATACCAACTTCATGTCTCCAATCCCAACAATGTCAAGTGCATAAGAGTCACCCAACTTTACTATACCTTGATAGCGCTTTGCATCATAGAAAAACCACTCTCTATGCAGTGTAACATGGAAATTGACACCAAAATCAATCATCCAATTTTTGCATAGCTTGCTTCATGCGTAACAAGGTCATTTGCACAAAGATCTGATGTAAAGTCCAATATATTCAATGCGTAAAGTCATATAAAAAACATGAGTCTTAGGAGACTCCACAACATTGATCTCTCCACCTTAGCTTTGCCTTTAGAATCCAAATTATTAGACTTCGTGTCTCACCATGTATCATGAAAATCTTTCTTCATATATCTCCTCTTATGGAAATATCACCCCTCAATATTACTCATAGAACCACAAGATTTGTTTTGAAAGTTCATGCTGCATTCTTTAGACTTGGCATCGCCAGACTTGGTAGGCTCAATAGATTTCCTACAAGTCTCCTTGGTGAGCAAACTACCAATGACTTTATTGAAGACGAGCTTTCCATTTTCTTCCAAATTGCATATTGTTGTACAAAATGTACATCTCATGAGAAAGGTAAAGAACATAGCAAGAAATAGATTGGGCTTCATCATTGAAGTCAAGTCCCTGCAAAGTCAATTGAGTATAAATGTTGTCAAACTCATTCAAGTGTCTTGATACTTTGCCACCTTCACATGAAGATCATAAATGTTTTTCATCAAGTAACCTTTATTACTAGCACTCTTGGTGTTGCATAAATTCTATCATAGATCATGAGTGCTGGTTTCACCCGCAATACTAAAGAACACTGACTCTACTTGTTGTAAACAAATAGTTCACTTCGCTTTTGGATCAAGTGATTTCCATTGGGCATTTGTGTAACCATCACCCTGTTGGCATTGAAACAATGACTCCAATTAGTTCTTCATAATCAACACATCCTAAATCTATTCTTTCTAGATGGAGAACCTTGTGCCATTAAATTTTTGGATATTGTATACATTCTTTTTAGAAGAGCGGGTCATAACTACCAAGAGTCACCTTTATGGCAAGAATCTGGGAAATTTTTTTAGTAGAGATTCCGAGTGTATGCAATAGAATCTCAACTAAACGATGAGTCCATAATGCTACCCAACACTGACTCTATACATAGAGAACATCTCACTGAACAAATACACTACATCTGGCATAAAATGATCAAATTTGACTTGCGAACATAGTTTACAAAGCATTGTCCTCTCTATACATGGATTATGGTGAGATCTTGTAAAGAGGTAACTCTAGACACATGTATCACTAAAGGGATTTCAATATTTGAGAATCTCCCAGCTCAAAGAAAACCTAACGTAGGAAACTCCAAAAGGTTTAGACTCAATCACTTTGATTAAGGCTCAACAATTATCAGACTGCCATAAATGTCAATAAGGCTCCACAATGGCATACAAGGAAGTATCTGCAACTCAATGTACATAAATCGTGAGAAATCTGTTGCTACATGTAGCAGGACATGCACATAAATGAGCGCCAATAGTATGCAAGCACCAACAATATCTCTGGATTGAAGTGAACTATAGTGGGGATAACCAGCTCTCAAAAGAGCTAGGTTTCCCCGCAAAAGCACAAAGAATCAATACTACACAAAGTGCATAAACCACGAGCAAAAACAATGGTCAAATGCATCCTACAGAGTTCCAAACAACTGCAAATCTGAAAACTACCAAAACAAAGGAACCATAACGTGTAGCTCTCTACAAAGACATATACCTGTGAGTCAAGCATATGATTGTGCTTACAACCCATCAAAGTTTGTCTCTGAATTACACATGGTATACATGGACTATCCAAAACACATTTGCAAGACCTAAAATTGCCTGCAATATGTCCACAATAGCTCTCTTACCGTTTAGAATAAAAAAAAGTTTTGTTTTGCAAAAATGTAGACCACATCAACAAAACACATGAATTTATGGAGATGGTTTGCCCAAACCTATTTACACTAGGATATAATCAAGTTGCAAGAATCAGGTCTATGTGTAGATGACATGTAGTCAATCTTCATAATGTACAACAAAATCGGTGCAAAATTTGGAAAAACATCCAACTTGAAATTTGTAGATCACGATCATTCCAGTAAGGATAACAGAAATCAATCTAAAATTGGCCTTCAACATAGAGATATTGTTTTTACAAAAGAGGCCTAAATTTTCTACATCTTCATGAGATTCTTTGTCGCAATTCCGTAATGGTGCAAGGCCTTCACTCTGCCTGTGTTATCAATCAAAAGGGTTGGATGTGTAGGAGGATTGATGTGCGTGCATGCAAGGAATAACAAGAGGGAGAGATGCAAAAAGGGTGGATCTTATACAACAATAATACATTGCACTCCTTATTCGTTAGATAAGATAAAAAATACATTGGCTGGGTGCTAATCCTCAAAATATGTTTACAAATCTCATTCAAGGTTTATTAGTGGTAGGTCCATATACAATAACATCTTACTATTCAACTAGCCATTGAGCTACTCTCAGGTCCAAGCAAGGTATTGTTCTTATGATGCCAAATTTCACTAAAGCCTTTGATACATTTCAAGGGGTTTTTACCTCCTTTGTCATGAATGGTTTGGCCCTAGGATGAGCGACTATATCTGTTGGAATTAGGGTTGCAGAGAAACACACACAGCTTTGGAGAAGACGAAGGAAGCTCAAGGCACACAATGGAGAGTGTATAACTTGGTGTGCAATGGAAAGATAGATAGCCCTAGAGTGATGGGCGTATATACAGTGCTCGGGGGAAAAAACATCCTAAAGAGGGAAAAAATGCCCCAGAGGTCCTAGTGTGTTCACACACATCACTACCACATGTATATGGTAACAAATCCCCCCTGGAGTGATGCGGGGAACGAGAGCTGGCACATGAGTAAAGGGAATTGCCATGCCCTGAGGACATGATCAGTCCACAAAGGGGAGTAAGCCCAAAGCTTTGCGGAAAGCTTCAAGCTTCTCACGAGACAATGCCTTTGTGAAAAGATCTGCAAGGTTGTCCTGTGTTGGCACATAAGCCAAGCTGATCTCTCCTGTTGAGAGCCTCTCCCTGACATAGTGGTAATGCACCTCAATGTGCTTTGTGCGAGCATGAAAAACTGGGTTCCTCGCAACTACCAATGCGCTCTGACTGTCAGTGTAGATAGTGTTGGCAGTGTCCTGTCCAACACCCAAATCAGCCATAAGGTGTCTGAGCCATACACACTCAACCATAGTTGTGAAGACTGCCCTGTACTCAGCCTCACAACTCGAAGTGGCCACAGTAGGTTGCTTCTTGCTCAACCATGATATACATGAATTGCCAAGCATGAAACAAAAACCACTTGTGGACACTCGCATGTCACAAGAACCAGCCCAATCTGAGTCCGAAAAAGCATGTAAGTCTTGCGGCAATGATCCCCCCTTGGGATAAAACAAACCAAGATGTAAAGTGCCACTAAGGTAGCGGAAAATCCTCTTGACAGCCTGCCAATGCCTAGACCCTAGGCTATGCATAAATCTACTGACCTGTGAATCTCTCCAGCCAAGCTCCTCCAAAGGGTCGCCTTGTAGCTCACGGATTTCAAAACGCCCTGTGCAACTAGGAAGACCGCCAAGTCACTTTGTTGGGCAGTGTTTCGAAACGCAAATTGGGAGGGGGGGTTGGACACTGCTTACAGCAACATTTCAATACACTGAACAAAAAAGGGAAGGTCGCCTGTCGGAGGGGGGCCGTCTCAAACCGCGCAAGGAGGGGGGGAGCAGGGCACTGTATGGCGGGGCTGCGGGCGTCTTAGAACGCTAGTGAGAAGGGGAAAAACGGCACCGCTGTTGGCTGTATTTTAGAACACCAAGAGCAAGGGGGGAAGTGTAGAGGGCCACCTTCTGGGCTGCATTTTAAAACACTACAGTAGAGATGGGAAGGTTGAAGGCTAGCGACCAGTGGGTTGTTCTTCTTAAGCGGGTGCTCTCCTCCACGCCAAGGCCTTCAAGCATGGAGCTCCACCAAGGGCTCTAATACCATGTCAAAGTCAACGATGCGGAAGCGTAGAGACCAAGGGGAGTGAGCATGAAAGAGAGAGAGAGAGAGAGAGAGAGAGAGAGAGAGAGAGAGAGAGAGAGAGAGAGAGAGAGAGAGAGAGAGAGAGAGAGAGAGAGTCTCTCGTGAACCAATCAACCTTGGCAATAGATAACAGAATGTGTATACAATGGAGGCAAGGAGTTGCTTATATAGCAATCCCAGTAAATTGCCCTACCCAAGACTTTGATAAATAAGTAAAATAAATACCTAAAAGCCAAACTAAATAATGGGATCACATTGAGCAATTCACTTGAGATGCCTAAACCTTAACATGTTGGGGGTCAAAACTGGCCAAAAAGGGCCCTAAAAAGGTCAAAAAGCACGTTAAAAAGGTGAGAGAAGGCTTCTTTTTTCCCCAATCACTCATGGTGCTGTGAGTGTCTAAGCCGAGGAAGTGTGTGTTGGATAAAAATTGAGCACTTTCACTTCTTTGTGTGCAAGAGCAAGCAGGGTTTCCATGGGTGGTCATATGCAGTCCCATCTTGTTTGTATCATGTTTTTGAGTGTGTGGAGGAGTGAATGAGGGTTCCTTCTCTTCAATTTTGCATTTGGGAGAGTCTATGAAATCTATAATATTCCATGGATGTGTTTGTGCGAGGAATTGAGGGAAAAGGGTGCGGCATTTTACAAGACTGTATGACCCTCTATCGGTGCCATTAGGGTTGGTGCTACACCTAAGAGTCCAATAAAGTGGAGTTTGATAAAGCTTTTGCAATGGTTTAAGGAGTCCATTTGTGGCTGGATTTTTTTTAATTTCTTTGATGGTCTTTCTCGTGTCTTGGAGTGGCCATCTACTACTGTGATTCCAAGCCTTGATCAACTCGACTTGCTTCGTAGTGTCTGTGAGTGGGCAATGGCTTGTAGTTTGAAAAATTTGGAACTCAAATATAGTTGGGGGAGTTTTTTTCATTGAACTCTTGAGTGGTTTTGTGTGAGGTGAATAAATTAAGGGGATTGCTTGTGTTGTGTCAAGGTGTGAGGGTGTGTCTCCAAATTGTTATCCTTGCCAACATGAGCACTTGCAACCACAAATTGTTATGCAACAACAAGACATGGATACTTGTAATGAGAATGAGAGTATGGGCTATGGTCAAGGAGTTTCTACACCAAATGAAGATGATATAGGAGAGTGTGATGCTATGCTGGTTGATTTGAACTTGTATACATGTGCTTTCTTAGAGCTGGGGGTTGGGAAACTTGTAGTGTTTGTGATGCAAAGGTATCGGGTCATGAACACAAAAGATTTGAAGTCTATGTGTGCAAGGATTTGATGCTAGTGCCATCGTCAAAGGATGTCAGCGATGATATGTACCCTATGGATGTCAGCTATGATACGTGCCCTATGGTTGTTCAACATAAACATCTTGAGGATGTGGTAGAGAATGAAGTTAAAGCGATCTTTTGATTGCACAATGATCTTATGGATGCATTTTAGCAGTTTGCATCAATTCATTGCCAAGGTTGGTTGGTTCATCAGTTTCTCTCTCTCTCTCTCTCTCTCTCTCTCTCTCTCTCTCTCTCTCTCTCTCTCTCTCTCTCTATCATGTAATCTTCCCTCTTGTGTACGCTTCAACATCGTTGACATTGACAAGTTTGAGGTAGTGGTATAAAAAATTTGACACTTTTATGCGGTCGTAGGGTTTTAGAAGGAGTCAAGAGGATCACTGCTTATATACAAAGACGCCCATTGATGGTTCTTTAGCCATTCTCATTTTATATGTAGATGACATGCTTATTGCAGGAAAGTCCACTGAAAAGATTTCCAAATTGAAGAAAATGTCGAGCAAAAACTTTGCTATGAAGGATTTGGGCTAAGCAAATCATTTTCTTGATATAAGTATCAAGAGAGATAGGAAAAAGGTAGTTCTTGAGTTGTCTCAAGAATCCTATATCCACAAGTTCTTGCAGCATTTCAATCTCCAGGGGGCAAGGCAGTGAGCACCCCACTACCACCATATTTTAAACTTAGCAAGGAAGATTCTCCCAAATTAAATGCTGAGAGAGCAGAAATGGCAATTATGCCATATTCTTCAGCTATAGGCAATCTTATGTATGCTATCGTAGCTATGAGGCCAAACATTGCATTTGCAGTGGGAGTAGTTGGTCAATATATGGCTAATCTTGGAAGCAACATTGGATAGCGGTGAAACACATCTTCAGATACTTGAAGGGTACACTAAGCATGTGTTTACACTTCCATAAATAGCAATGCATCTATTGTTGGTTACAGGGATGTAGATTATGTGGGTTGCAAAGACAATATGAGATCTACATCTGGCTAAATTTTCATATTTGCAGGAGGAGCCATTATCATCTCTCCAAGATTGTATGTGTTCTTCACTATAGTGGCTGAATAAGTTGCAACATCACATGCCAACAAGGAAGCTATATGGTTGGCATGCTTAGTGGGAGATTTAGACATGCAACAGGTTCTAATTTTGCATTGTGATAGTTAGAGCGCTATTGCTTTGGCAAGGAATCCTGTGTTTCACTCCAAGTCAAAACACATTGAGGTGAGGTATCATCTCATTCAGGATGCATTGACGAATAAGCATTTGGAGCTTATCAAGGTCCACACTGATGACAACCTAGCAGATGCTCTTATGAAGAGCCTAGCTATGGACCAGTTTGCACATTGCATCGAGTTATTGATGGGTGTAGGGTGAACATATTTATACAAGGGTAAACCTGTCGTGCTTCACAATTGTACATACTAGCTTTAGTTGCCACTTATGGCCACATTGATCTTTAAGTGGGAGATTGTTAGGGTAAAGACCCCTGGCCGTCCGGTGTTCCCACTAACCACACAAACAATAATTCTTCTATTGTATACTCATATACATAATAAAGACACACACACACACACACACACACACACACTCTCTCTCTCTCTCTCTCTCACACACACACACACACTCACTCCTACTTTGAGTGTGGTGTTTCCCCATCTCGATGTTGCTCTCCCCCTGCCTCGCATGCAAGCACGGGCGTAGCAGCCCTCACAATGTGTCTTAATGTTTTCCGTACCAACATATTAAGTATGATGGAGGAAAGCAACCTAGTTTGTTGCAATCACTCCTTATTCTTAATTCTCCATGGGAAAGTATAACCATGGATTTAATCTTCATGGGAAGAGAGGAATTTAGCCTTTACATGACAAGTTTAACAAACAAGAGCTTTGCATCTCTAGAGTCTCATTTGCATAGTATGCATGCATAACTTCCATGGGAATTGATAATGGTTGGACCCTAAGGCAAAGCTTCCAGACCTACCAACGATATGGGCAACTCCCCCCTTGAAACACAAGTTCGTCCGAGTACTTTTCAATGGGAACGTTCGCATGGATTTAAACTGGTGACCCCACTTCCATTAACCATTGGAGATAGCCGGGCGCTCGCACTTGCTATTTGTGGACAATGCACTTGCAGCTTTTGTATCTATTCTTATGCCAATAATGTGATGGAAGATGAAGGTGGAAAAGAAAATGCCTGGGTCCCCCAACTTGTGGAGTGTGAATCTTCCTCTCTAAGTCATACTAGCATGTAGCGAGGGGATCAACAATTCGGAGCACGAGGACTCTCCGGATGGGTTTGTTGAAATTCAAGGCTTATCCGTAAATCTAGCGAAAAAGTGAAATCAGGTGGCAGACACCTCTTTTATAGCCTTTGTGACTTCAATCCTAGAGAGGAGCGAGTGTGAATGAACCTTACTAAGCAGAACCTTTTTCCCTCGCATGTACCAATCTCAAAAGTTCAGCATAGAGCCGTTGCCTTTTGAACCTAGAAAGATTGGGGGGTACAGTTTAAACGACAGAAGCTCGCCCTTTTGCAGGGTTTGGAATTTTGAATCCACATTCAGCAGAAGCTTCTTTGCTTGATCTGCTATGGCGATCAGAGCTTACGACCAGTAGACAAGGGCAAGTGATCAAGTGACCTTCATTCCTTCAAGAAGCTACAACTATGACCATCTGATCCTCCTTCCTGCATTCTCCCTCACGTGTGTCCCATACTCCACCATGCTCAACCCAAGGGTGTACACCCCTGCAGGGAAGTCCAGGTTTGCCCCTTCATCGCAGACACCACGTCCTCTCCCACCGCCTCCTGCCCCACCACGTGCATCTCCTGAATGTAGCAGCAGCAAGGTGCGAGTCGTCGCAAGGATCCGTCCTTTCTTGCCCTCGGAAATCCATGGCAGCCATGGAAAGCTTGCTCCTTGTGTCTCCTTCTCGGCAGACCAATCCGCAGATACTACTTTGCACATCAAGGACTCCACTACCAGGTAAATGCTGCTTTATGGCATCATCAATAGCAGAATTCCAACCAATTGCCTTGCACCTCTTTCATACTTCCTGGTGAAAATGGTTGATGCACATCTTTCCTTTGTACCGGAAGTCCTTACTTTTGTTTTTGAGAGAGAGAAAGAGAGAAAGAAAGAAAGATTTTTAACGTCTATGTCAGGCCGAAATCGGCCTATGAGACAAATCAAATGTACATGGTGTGTATGTCATCCGTCTATCGGAAAGACAAATGAAACAAAACTGAACTGAATGTAGGTAGTGGAGTATCTGAGGAGGGATGGAGCTCTAGAGAGAGAGAGAGAGAGAGAGAGAGAGAGAGAGAGAGAGAGAGAGAGAGAGAGAGAGAGAGAGAGAGAGAGAGAGAGAGAGAGAGAGAGAGAGAGAGAGAGAGAGAGTTTTGCAGCCGCGAAGGGTACTACAAGGTTGATTCTTGCTACGGCGAGGACGATGAGATAAGCGGCATCTTTTCCAAAGAGGTCGAGCCTCTCATCCCTGCTCTCTTTCAGGGAAAGAATGCCACTGTCTTTGCGTATGGTGCAACAGGCAGTGGTAAAACATACACAATGCAGGTAATTGTTGATCCAAACTGATTGGTGGCACATGGAATATCAGTCTACTGGGGAAGCAGCATGATGGTCTCTAAAAATCACATGTGCCTCTTTAACAGGGTTCGGAAATTCACCCTGGGTTGATGCCGCTTGCAATGTCAAGAATTCTTGCCTTATCTGAAAGGAACAACTTCCAAGTGGCAGTTGCTTATTATGAAGTCTATATGGATCGCTGCTATGATCTGCTAGAGTCCAAAGGGATGGAAATTTCAGTATTAGAAGGAAATGATGGCAAGATTCAGCTGCGTGGACTCTCTCAGGCAAGTGAAAGGACATGTATTGGGCATAGATAATCAAGCAGTAGATGTGCTTTATGTTGTTTTCATGTTCCGGTAAAATCCCTTGTAAAATTTAGTTCCTGTCACATTCATAAGAAATGTGGATAAAAAATCTTGTGTTAGTAGCTATGAATGCATGTGCCTAATTGTCATTATCGTATTTTGCAGGTGTTGGTCAAAACCTTAGCAGACTTCAATGATGTATTTGTAAATGGTTGTTTGCGAAGAAGAGTCGGTCAGACGGGGCTAAATAATACGTCCAGTCGGAGCCATGGTGTCTTGATGGTGACTGTGGCATCTCTGA